>NC_044245.1:5892419-6196419 GCF_003957555.1 Calypte anna
TCAAAGCCACCACTAAACCATGTCCCCCAGCATCACATCTACACAGTTTTTAAATCCCTCCAGGGATGGAGACTCCACCACTCCCCTGGTGCCAGGGCCTGACAACCCTTTCAGTGATGAAATTTTTCCTAATATCCCATCTAAAAATCATTATTTTTTGCAAGGATGGGTCACAAGCTCCTTATAGAAACCAGATTTGGCCTCCAGCTCCCAAGGGGTTTCCTCTCTGCTTTGCCCACTATGCCATAAAGTGACCATGCAATGTGGGATCCTCCAGTACTGCTGCTGGTACCTGCAATCTTCTTTCTGTTTCTGCTTAAAAATCTGGGTTAGCAAAGATCTACCATTTTAAAACTGGCTCCTTCAAGCTGACCTGAACTGGTATTCCATTGTGTGAGCATCACAACAACCAGAGAGGAGAAGACAAGTTTCTATCAAGCAGTTAGTGACAGGGGGCTATGGAAAGTCATCTATCTCAGCTGGTCCAGCTGGCACTGGAAAAGGACATGTATCCATGCCCTAAACTTTCTCTGGGCACATAATGGGGCACCTTTCAGGACATTTGCATCAAGCCACAATCTCTGTCACTGTGAATCAAATTAAATATTGGGAATCGTGAAGAGGCAGAAAACAAGACAGAAAATGTAATTATACTGCTACAAATGTCTCTGGTGCATCCACGGAGGCTCACTGGATGATTCAGACTGGAAGGGACCTTAGAATGTTGGTGTCAGTAGTATTTGGTCCCTCAAAAGGAAATAGGATGTTTAGGAAAAGAAAATGGTTGGATAATGCTTTAAAAGGAGGGATCTTCTACTTCAAAAAAAGAAAAAAAAAACATTACCAGGGAGACATACAAGAGAAGTCTAGAGGGGTGACTGACTGCTTGTTGTCTTGTATCAGATGAAATTAGGGCATCCATCCCTGGGGGTGTGATATAGAGGAACCAGCTTGATGAACAGTGGTGTAGCTCATGATGGTGCCACCAAGTTGATCTTTCGAAGCTCAGCTGAAGAAGATGACATGGGAGTCTCACCTGTGGCTCTAACCACAATGGTTGTGTTCTTTTACCACCCCTGTGGGTGAAGAACTTCTGACTATGCTCTCTATTAATCATATCAGTTGGACACTACTATTTTAATTACAAAACAATCCTAGGTAACCCTCGGCAGCCTCTCTTCAAATGCAGGCAGCTGCTATGTATAAAAAGCATCAACCATCATCACAACCTGTTAGGTATACCTAGGGAATTACAACTGTATCCCTTCCCAGTCCCCATACCCTCCAGATTTGTTTGTCTTGTTTGTTATGTTTCATTCTTCCAGGAGTGATGCTGGGGACTGCTCTTCTAGCCACCCAGTTTCAATAGGTGAAGTTGCCTGCTCCTCCAGTGGGGATATAGACCCCCAAAGCAACTTTTTTCCAGTGGGTGGTGGTGGATTCTCCAGTGGCTCATAAGAGATGAGCTCAATATTTTCACCTTTATCCAAGTGCTTTTGCTTAGGACTGGTTTGGGGTCTGCTGTTGAGCTCTGCCTTGATTCAGAGGCAGTCGGACACAGAGAACATGCTCAAGTTGCATTTCCTGAAGAAAGCAATCAAGAATCCCTCCATTTTTGCACAAACTCTCTTTTTGGGCTTTACAAGCATATTTTTTCTTCTCCCATTAACTGGAGAGCACAAGCTGCTCATCACCTGCTCTCCTTGTCAGGGCTGGTACTACCATGACTTATAGCCTGGTGCTTATAGCCACAACAGCTTCTGAACTACTGAGTGTTCACTTTCATATTGTACTGGGGGAGGAGAAGCTTTTCTCCTTAAAACCAATCCATTTTCTCAATAGGCAGCAGCAGAGCCCACACTCCATCCAGTGGGATAATCTCAAACCACTGTCAGCCCAGTTTTGGGGTGAATTCCTCATCACCCTGAGTTTGCTCAGTCTCTCAGCCATCAGCAGGGAAGTAGAGAGATGTGAGACAAAATTGTCCTTTCCTTAACTCTTCTGGATTTTGGATATATTTTGCTCAAGCTTTAATTTTGCTTTCTCCTTTCTTTTTCTTTTTCCTTGCTTTCATTTTCTTCTCTCTCTTTTGTTTTGTTTTGTTTTGTTTGTTTTAATTATTTACTAAAGTAAAGCAGCCAAGCTTCCATGGAATTACATTTTTTTCTTTCTGCAAAAAGCATCCCCCAAACTCAAACCAGCCTGATTTCAATTTTTTTTCAATGAGACACTATTAATTTTTCAGCCCAACACAGCTTTCCAATTCACAATATATTTTCTGTCCAGATATCTTAATGGGATTTTTTTTCCAATGTCTAAAATCAAAAGCACTTTTTTTTTTTTCTTTCAAACGGCATTTTTCAAAACCTTAATTTATGGAAAATCTCCCGGTTTTTTGCTTCCATGACACAAGGAGAGGAAGCATTTGGGATTTTGAACTTGCCATCCTCCTGCCAAAACCTTGAGTGTGAGCAGCTGCAGTTCTTGAGAGCCTCTTCAGCAGCTGTGGGCAGGAGCTCTAAGTCAGCTCTGTCACATCTGCACCACACAGTTGCAATTTTGCCATTTAAAAAGAATTTAGCATTCTTGCTGTGTTTGCAGTTTGCTCCCATCTGGGTACAGCAAGCTCATGGCCCAGACCAGCCTTTGCAGGTGGCCCAGAGCAGATGCTCAGCTCATGGCCTTGCCTGAGCCCCTTTCTCTGTGTGCACAGGGATGTCAGTGACCCCCAGCAAATGCCCAATGGCCAAGGGTCTGTTCATGGAGCAGATGGTGTCCTGTGCCCAGAGCCCTCCATGTGCCATGCAGGGCTGCAGCCTGGCAGGGTGCGCATGGGCAGCACAGCTGAGGAGGCAGCATTGCTGCATCCAAAGATGGAGTAGTATCCACGCCCCTTTGCTGTTTATTTCCTTCCCCTCTCCTTACTTACTTTTATTCCCCTCTCTTTCTTTCCTTCCCGATTGCTTTTTCTCTTCTTTCAAATTTTCTCTTTCTCTTTTAATTTCTTCCTTCCTTCCTTCCTTCCTTCCTTTCCTTTCCTTCCTTCCTTCTCCTTCCTTCCTTCCTCCCTCCCCCCCTCCCTCCTCCTCAATCCTTTTCTCCTACATCACTCTCCTTTTCCTCTCTCCTCCCCACTTCTTTCTCTCTTTTATTTTAATCTCTCTCCTCTCCAGCACTCATTTCTGAGCAACAGGATATTTCAGGCCAAGATTTCCCACCACCACCACCCAGCTCCCATCCTTGAGGAGCACAAGGAGAGCAGTGATGTGAAAGAGAAGACATCATCCAGAGGCTGAACTACCTCTTGTTCTGTCACCTTCTGTGGAGGCTGACCTTGTCCCTGGGCAAACCTCCTATCTTCCCACTCTGGATGGAGAAGTTTGATTGTTTTGGGGGTGTCCTCATCCTGGATGCCCCTTTCTTAGCCCTTCCCAGCAGGTCCTCCCATGTCCAGCTCTTGCCTCTGACCGATGTGTTCAGGGCACAGAGGGACTCTTGAGATGCAATCAACCATCTGCATTTTTCTGCCATGGCTTGAAGGTGGCTGGCAGACTAATTAATATAGCTTGGTCTCAGTTCTTTTAATTACGTCTTTATAGTCCTTTTAATTAGACAGGAATCCTGCTAATTTAAACCACTCTTGGTTGGAGAGACTTCTGCTGAGCAGCTGCTCTCACTCAGAGCTTTCTCTGGGTTCGGGAAGAGGAGCCTGGGACATTTGGCTTTCTCCCCTTCAGGCTGTTTTTTCTTATTTTGCTGCATCAGCACAAGGTTGCAGAACACAAATAGTTCCTCTGGAATAGAGAAACGTGACTTACAAAATAATTATTTGTGTCTGGAACCTGTTTATGGGTTCAGGCAATAAAGAAAACCCAACCCACAGGGTTTCCCTTTGCGGATCATACCAGCTTTCCTTCAAAAAGTCAGAGATCAGAAATTCCAAGGACCAGGGTGACAAGCAGTGAATCATCCAAGATAAGAAAGGTCCTGGCAGCCAGGCTAAATTCCAGGGAAACCCAGGGGAAAGAAGGCTTCAGGAACTGCAATTCTATGCCCACTGCGTGCCAGACCACTGCCTGCATGTCAGGCCCTGGAGCAGGTTCTACACAGTCCCAAAGGAAAAAAGAGATTCCCTGGTGCACAGCACTAATTAAGACACCACCCTAGAGGACCATGGGGGACACCTGAGCTTCCTCATGTCCCTTCCCAAGAGGGCCTGAGCACAGGGCTCCTCTGAGAGGTGACACCAATCCTCTTTGTTACTGAACCCCAGGGGAAAAAAAAAATAAAAAAAGATTTGTAAAAAACCCACAGCTTTCTACTACACTGTGAGCTGGTGCTTTCAGAAGTGGTGGGAAGTACAGGGCTGGTCCCTGGGGGCTGCTCCTTGGCTGCTGGTGGCACCCACCACCTTCCCCTGGTTCAACTCTGTTCTTGGCAAAGGCTGGGTGTTGTCCAGCTTCAGATTTTAATGGGGTGGGGGGGAAAAAAAAAATAAGAAGAGAAAGGCTGTGCAACAGCTGTGAGGGATTATCAGTGTGTATTGTGCTGTCCCTGTGCTGCAAGAACAAAGTGTGCTTTAAAGTTCAGGAGAGGCATTATTGATTGTGTTTAATAGCTTCCTGTCCCATCCCAGGCAAGGGCTGCAGCATGCCAGGAGTGGCACAGACACACACAGAGACAGTCCCTGCCAGAAGAGATCTGCTGTCAAAGTTGCTGGGCAGAGGCTGCAAGTGAGAGCCAGCCTGTTCTTTAATAATTCCTCCAAACCATCAGGTTTTTGAAAGCAAATCCCGAGGCTGGTTGGGGGAATTGAAATCCATCACAGCAAAGGCAAACAGACCGGCCCTGCACTGGCTGCAAGTCAGGAGGGAGGTGGGAAGAATAGGAGAGCCGAGGGGAAAAGTGTCACCGTTATGCTGCTCCATTATCATGGCTGTTTTGGTTGCTGTCTGAGTTTATAATCCAGGCTCCGTGGTGCTAGAGGAGCTCATTAATTTGGAGCCTGCAATTGTGAGTCAAATGCAATTAAGAATAATCAAAGAAATGTCATTGCAAATGCACTTCATGGATTTCTTTTCAAAGTCCATAGTATCACGTAATTATTTGTGGTATAAATTCATAGCACTTCTTTAAACAGGCTGTGGTCATTCTTGCAGAAAGAGGAGCCCTTTGTAGCAGGCGAGTTGGCTCCCAACACCGCCGCGAGCGCTCGGCTGGTTCCTGCCGTGGTTTTTATGATTAGGAGGTGGTTAAGCCAGTGGAGATAAGGGCCAGGCTTGATTTTTTCACACAAGAAAAAAAAACCCTGACCTTTGCAACTCAGGCCCAGCTGCCATGGAGGTTACAGAGTACACCTGGACCTGAGTGGAGACAAATTCACGGGTGATAAGAGCGCAGCATGGTTTTGAACGTACTGGTTTGGACATCTTTAAACTGGTGTTGTTAAAATCATAGAATCACAGGATCATTTTGGCTGGGAAAGACCATTAAGATCATCAAGCCCTGCTGTTAACCCTGTACTACAAATTCCACCACTAAACTATATCCCTCAGCACCATGTCAACCCTGCTTTTAAATACCACCCAGGGATGGTGACTCATCACTCTCTGAGCAGCCTGTGCCAGGGCCTGACAACCTTTTCAGTCAAGAAATTTTTCCTAATATTCAATCTAAAAATCATTATTATCACAGATTTGTCACAATTGGAAAAGACCTCTAAGATCACCACATCCAACTATTAACCTTCCCCCCTCCCCCTGAAAAAATGCAATATATTTATCGATGTCTTTTATAGACCATGTCCTGAAGTGCCTCATCTACACAGTTTTTAAATGCTTCTAGGGATGGTCACTCCACCACCTCACTGGGCAGCTCATTTCAAACACCTAACTACTGTCTCAGTAATTAAAATATTGCTATATAGTCTAAAACCTCCCTTGGAACAACTTCAGGCCATTTCCTCTGGTCCTATCATTGGTCACTTGAGAGAAGAGGCCAGCACCCACCTCCTTACCACCTCCTTTCCGGTAGCTGTACAGAGCAATAAAGTCTCCTCTCAGGCACCTCTTCTCCAAACTAAACATTCAAAATTCCCTCAGTCTCTCCTCATAGGACTTGTGCTCCTTTGCCCTTCTCTGATCATTCTCAATGTCCTTCTTATAGTGAGGAGGCCAGAACTGAGCCCAGGATTTGAGGTGCAGCCCTCATCAGTGCTGAGCACAGGGGAATGCTTACTCAATATGTGATTTACTTGGATGATAACTCCATGGATAAAGACATTCTTTATGTATTATACATTTCCCTAAGCAGCCACCCACCCACCTGATGGGGCATTCACCTTGCAGAAATCAGTAGCCAGGCAACCACAGCACAAGGGGCTGGAAAAAAGGATTTCTCCTCCCTAACCTCCCTATGAGCCCACCACTGGGTACATCAGGGAACAGCCCAGCTCATACAGCTGGAAGAGAGATAAGGGGAAAAGAGTACTCAAAAATGCCCACTGACTCTTTTTCAAGGGAGGATTACTTCTTTGCTTGCCAGACAGTTGGGGAAAGAGAGACTTCATGCTGCAGTACAACCAGTTCTGGTTTGATGGAGTTGGGATGTTTTCATAGAATGATCAAATGGTTTGGGTGGAAAATACCATAAATCTAAACCCCCCCTGCATGGGTAGGACACCTCCCACTAGATCAGGTTGCTCCAAGTCCCATCCAATCTGACTTCAACACTTCCAGGGATGGGACAGCCATGGCTTCCCTGGGCAACCTGTGCCAGTGTCTCTCCACCCTCACAGGGAAGAATTTCTTCCTAATATGTAGTCTAAATTACAATCTACCCTCTCCAGTTTTAATCCGTTTCCCCTTTGTCCTCTCACTACATGTCCTTGTAAAATGTCCCTTCCCAGCTTTCCTTTCTTGGGAGCATTTTTGTGTTGTTTTGGTTTTTAATTTCCATCTGCTTCAGCCCAAGCATGATTAAATCAAATTTTCTTTTTGAGGAGGGAACAGAATACATTCTTGCTTCTCTAAAGACCCCTAGGGCTGCAAAAGAGGACTTGTTGCCCCAAGAAATATGTGTTTTGTGAGGTGAGTTCCGCAGAGGGATCCCAAGAAATGGAATGAAGGAGATTTCCTCTGGGAGCAAAACTCATCCAAACCTGTAACTCCACACAGTGAGTTGGTTAATTCCATTAAGCAACTTGCCCAGTCTAAAAATGCAACACAGGCCTGGGTGTCAGACAAAGCAGAACCTTCTCAGTTCACCTGTGATAAGGTTTGGTGGAAGCCAATGCCACAGGCAGCCTTGGCTCTTTGCTGCCCACCAAGGCTGGGATTTTCAGTGGGGCCAAAGAGAGGCAGATGGAGAACCAGATGCCTGCCTCATGTTGACCTCTCTGCTTCAAAAGGTGCCTCTTTTTCCTGGGTGGCTGAATTTGCCAGCTGCTGTCATCAGTCAAGTTTACAGCTGAAGCTTGAGGTGGCCTGGGAGGTGACAACACAGGCGACCCATCAAGCATGGGGTGGGAAGATTCACACCTCTGTGATGGTGTTGTGTTTCCTCATGTCTTTTGCTGGGTCATCCTTCAAATTCCTCTCAGAAGTGTGAGTCTGCCTGCAGGAGGGAAAAATGTGCAAGGGGTTAGCTGACTGCCACCCAATAATTGTCCCATAGCAATGGCCAACAGCTTCAGGGATGGTTCCAGTTGTTATTATTATTATTACTGAGTACAGTAATGATTCTCTGGTGGTACCTCAGGTGTCAGAATCTCCACTGATTCTTACATTGAAATGGTCACCATGCCCTGGTCAACATCCACTCTGATCTATAGGAACCAGTGATGCTGCAATACCAAAACCAAAAGTAAACCTTTGGTAGGGATTACTCCAAATCATCCTGAAACTAAGGCACCATTTGAGCAAACCTCATCCCAGCCAGAATCTAAACCCCTTCCTCAGCTAGCCACTAATTCTTTTTTTGCCTTTATTTGTTTTTCTTCCCACCACATCACTCACCCCTGGGTTGCCCAGTGTTTCTTGCTGCGACCTGTAGAGGGAACTGTGCCATGTAGCAAAACCATCCAAAATAGTCTGGTGTGTCCCCTTCCAGGAAAGGGTGTCCCTCAGCTTTCCTTTCCACCCTTAGACAGGCCTCACATTTTCCATTCCTATCATTTGATCTCAGGTGTGTTAGCATCAGACCTGGCTCCCCATGCAAGGCAACACATGCAGACACTGGCTGTGGGCAGCAACCAGGAGATGCAAAACATCATACAGTCCCTTTTTCTGATTTTGGGTGGGGTTTTTTTGTTGTATTTTTGTTTGTTTGTTTGTTTTGTTTGTTTATTTAATTTAAAACCATATCTGTTTTCACTGAACTGTTAATTATTTTGACTCATGTTTCTTGCTTTCTGGGGGTTGCCAGTAACATGTTAGGAAAAAAGGGGTTGTTTTAACCCAGGACAGAAGTGTCCAGATTTCCTGGGCCCCCAGCCAAGGGTGAGCAGAGCCCAGCATTTCTGGAGCTCAGCATTTCTGGAGCTCAGCTCTCTGGGGCTCAGTGCTCAGGCTGCGGTTTGGGTCCTGCTTTATTGTCTCTCATGACACTAAAATAAAATGACTCAGGAGACTGTGGAGCCAGAGAAACCTTCCCTGACCCACGGCTGAGTTGCAAAGTGGAGTCAGCACTATGGCAAAGTCATCCCATGCCCCTCTATCTATTGCAGGGTCGTGGTGCTCCTCTCTGGAGGTGACAGTCCCAACCAGTCAGCAAAAGCCTGACAGCATAGAAAGCCACCCAGACCAAGTAAATGTCTCCATCTTTTCCTATCTGCCCAGCACAGAGCTCGAGGTTTCTTGTTCCTGCCCAGCAGGGGCAAGGGGCCAGACAGACTTCTGTAGTCACCGCTAACTCCGCAGATATTTTTTGATCACACATGGCATCGTTTCTGTCAAACTCCACTTTTTGCTGATGTGGCAAAGTGCAGCCTGGCTCAAAGCCCCTTGAAAGCAGCTGAAAGATCTGCTGAGACTGGAAAGCCAGTGGTTTGAATCTGCTTTTCTCCTGACACTTGTGCTACAGAGGAAATGAGACCAAAGCTGCAAGTAACTGATGCTGAGGTCTGCAGGAGCCCAATCTCTCCCCTGGGATTCCTCCCTTGGAGAAGTTCCTGCATGTCCAGAAAAATGCAAATCTACCTCGAATGGAATCATATGTTTGCTGTGGTGGGGTGGATATTTCTAGCCTGCATCTCCCTTCATCCCTTGGGAAAAAAAGAAAAAACCCCAAAAACCCCACAAAATACCACAAACAAGAAAAAAGCCTTGTGAATATTTCTTGGTGGCATGTACAAGATTAAACAGGAATTGAACTGGTTTTCAAGACCTGCAATTCTAAACATTTCGTGGAGTGGAGCCTTGAGCACCCAGGTTTCTCTCCCTGCCTTACAAGATGCAGCAGTTTCAGAGCTCCTCTAATAAAGATTTTCTTCTGAGCTAATCAGCCTGTAAAGTTTGCCTTGCTGAGAGTTTTAAGTTTACCCTATCCCTGACCATTCAGAGGGAGAAAAAACCATCCCATGCCATGATGGCACCACTCTGTCTCTCAAAGACCTTCTCCACATCTTTGCCCCATCCCATGGAGAGGTGACCATGGGACCCTCATGGTTGTGGGACAAAGTTTGACTCTGGGAAGTAAATCACAGCCACACACTGAGATGAGTTTTCACAGACTGTGGTGACCACTTTTTTTCAGCCCATTTTCAGGGCAGAAACAGGAGTGAAGTGTCAATCTTTCCTCCTGCTCTTTACCTCTCCAGAGGGAGCAGCATCTCTGGCTGACATTAAAGGTGACTGAGCAAAAGGGCACGAATATAGGCCAGACTTTGTATAATTATACAGGGAGGAAATCTGGGATGTCTCTTTGTAGAGGCTGGGAATGTTCCACTGGAAAACTAGGTTAGACTGAAAAAAAGAAAGAGCCTCTGTAACCCAGAAAGATCTGGGAGGCTTAAGTATAATTTTCCAGCCCTGTGTTATTATGCTGCTAATTCAGGTCTGAGAAATAAATGTAGGTAAAAGTCTCCCAAGGTCAGGAGGAGAAACAAATCACACTCAGTTTCCTTTCATCAAAAATCCCTTCTCCTGATTGAACAATCTCCATTCACAGGGGGCTGCTTCTCATTGCGTGGAGGGTAATATCTGTGTTTAATTGACAGATAGATTAATTCATTCATTCATTTGGAAATAAGGTAATTTTTTGAGTTGCCTGAAGCAACCTTTCATCTGGAAGTTGAGTCTTGGGACCCAAGCAGAGCCTGAAGGTGCCTCAGGTGTCCTGAGATCTGATGTGGAGGTAGTGCTTCTGCAAGCAGAGAGTTGGGAGGAGGGACTGGTGAAGTGCTGCACAGCCAGGAAGGAGCTATGATTTCATAGTCATAGACTCACAGAACAGTTTTGGATTAGAAAGGACATTAAAGATCATCCAGTTCCAACCCCTCTGCATGGGCAGAGACACCTCCACTAGACCAGAATTACTCTAAGCCCCATCCAACCTGGCCGTGAAGACTCCCAGGGAATGGAGCATCTACAATCTCCCTGGGAAACCTGTGCCAGGGTCTCACCACCCCCACAGTGAAGAATTTCTTCTTAATATCTAATCTTAACCTGTCCTCTTTCAGTTTGAAACCATTGCCCCTCATCCTATCACTCCATGCATTGTAAAATTATCCCTCCATCTTCCCTGTAACCCCTTCAGGTACTGAAGGTTTCCCTTCAGCCTTCTCTTAGGCAGAGAGATGGCATATCTAAAGCCAAGCAGCCACCTTGGAAAAGCCCAGAGCAAGTTCCTTGCAGTGCTTATTGCTCTTTGACTTCACATTTCTTTTTCATTTACATGAGACTAATGAAGAGGAGCTCCCTTCATGGGCAGCCATGATGCAATGTGCTGCATAAGAAGGTGCCTGTGTCTACAAAGGAACAATCTCCAAACCACAGCAGTCCCTTGTCAGTCCACAAAACTCTCCTTTTGGCTAAGAGGAAAGTGGCCTGAGCCACCACTATCTCTGCCTTGCTGTGGGAGGAGATTGCTGCTGAGAAACACCAGTGGGTGCAAGGACGGAGCAGGAAAGTCACTGCAACCATCTTTCCAGGAAGGCAAGAGATTCCCCTTCCCCATCTGAAATGTGCACATTTAAACAAGGGCTAGGAAGCTGTGCAAAATAAAATGAGCTGGTTTAGCTTACGTTAAAACCAAGAACCCAAAGCCTTTCCCAGCTTCCAATCCCCTCTTAATAGGAGCTCTCAAAACAGGGTGCATCTGTGGGGAAGGCTCACCAGCAACCATAGAATGGTTTGGTTGGAAGGGACCTTAAAAATCATTTAGTCCCAACACCCCTGCCATGGGCAGGGACACCTCCTACTAGACCAGATTGCTCTGAGTCCCATCCAACCTGGCCTTGGGCACTGCCAGGGAGGGAGCAGCCACAACTTCTCTGCACAACCTGTGCCAGTGTCTTATTTAAAATTTTTGGCCATTTGCTCTCCCAAGGAGGTGGTTGGACACCTGGTAGTATTTCCATCATACAGCCACTCTGAAACCCAAAACTTGATGTCTGTACCTGAGACAAGGAAGGGAATTCTTGGCTCTAAAGCCAGAGTTCAGAGTAGGACATTTGAATAGTTGAAACAGTTTGAAGAAATTGTGGGTTTTTTGACAATTCAATCTGCACTTTCTTCTTTCTTTAATGTCAGGCTTTCTCTGAGACTTGGATTGTTTTTATCTTGATCCCCCCTCAGGACATGGAGCCTGTGAAACCACAGGCCCCCAGAGGGACAGAAGGAGTGGTTGGGGTCATGAGGATGATGAGGATCTGGGAGTGGTGGAAGGTCAGGAGGGTGGGCAGTGGTGCCACAGCTCAGCCACACTGCACAGAGCTGGAGGAAAGCAACCTCCAGCAGCCACGCACAGCACCACTTGGGTTTTAATTGCTTTTCTTCTTGGACTCCTTCTTCTCTGCATAGTTTCAGCTGTGCTGCCAAGCCCCTCAATTTCCCCAGGCAAGGCTGCAGGCTGGAATACACTAAATAAACCTAAGCAGCTCTTCTTTTTTAGATTGTTTCTAAAAGCCAAAACTCTGCCCCTTCTGAGCTTTATCCCCAAAGACATGACAGGTGGTAGCTCTTTTCTTTCCCTGTGTTTTTTTGAGGTGAATTTAAATTCCACCCTGGTAGAGCTTTTACTAGTATTGCTCAGAATTTACTCGTTGTGACTGTACACCTGTGCATGCATCAAGCTGAAAAGTCTTTGGCAAAACCTGAGCAAGGCTCAGGTTGGATACAGGATGGGTAAGAAGTTAAATTCTTAGACATCAACAAAATCTCTGATTTGAAGGAAAACCCCTAAAACTCCAGACACAGGCAGAGTGACAGCGAGATTTTCACTCTTCCATTTACACTGTGGCTTTTTAAAGGCCAAGAGTGATTTAAAGGCCAACAAAGATTTGCCCTGACTGGTGCAGAATGCATTGGGTGGCATGGTTCAAGATTGAAATGAAGTCAGAAGTACCAGCAAGGTCAGCTGTCACTGTGGGACAAGAAGAAAAAATCACTAGTCTTGGAGTTAATCCTTACACTTTGCTGTCCTGCATCATTCTGTGCTAGGACAGAAGGCAGGGACAGTGTTTAGTGAACAGCTTTGCTTGAGTTGGAGGCAGGGGAGAATATTTGGCTTAAGCTAACTGAGAGGACCTTGAAGCCATGGCTATTTTATCATCTGGGAGCAATAGATCTGTAACCTCAGGCCAGCAGCTGTGCTCTTGTCAGTTTTGGACCCCAAAGAAAATGGAAGATAAAAGTTGCCTTTGATCTTATGGGGCTGATTTTTGTTTTGTTTTTATTGCAAAGTCCCTCCGTTTGTAATTTACTGCAGTGGTATTCTGGGGAGGGGTGGGAATGGGGAGGAATGGAGCAATACAGCTTTTGGGAGAAAGTGGTCATTTTGAAAGCTATGTCTTAGAGCCAATCTGACTGTCTGCTAGGTCAGACAGAGGAGAGGCCATTAATATTCTCCCTCTCCTCCTCCTTTACAAATATACCCATGGCTGAAATTGCTCAGTATCAGGGATCCCTTTAGAAACCCTTTCTTATCTCTTGACTAATCATGCCTGGATGAGGCCAAACTGGAGCTTGCTTCATCTCACAAAGGACTAAACAAATATTCTGGCTCCCAGTGATGCAACTCCAAGTTGATTTTTCCAGTTACTCAACTTCTCTCTCCCTACTTTTAATGTGCTGAACTTTGAAATAAATGCCTCTCTCAGCGATTTCAGCAATTTATGTCAAGAAAATCTGGATGCATCAAAGTGAGAGATAATGTTTTCTGACACAGCACAGGAATAAAGCTGCAGCAGTCCATGTAGCTCCTGAGCCTTCGGTCTCAGTGCTGCCACTGACAAGGTCTATGGCCAAGGGCAAGGTAGCTGAACTGCCTGTTCCTCAGTTTCCCCACTGCTGAAAAGAGGATTGTGGGCATTTATCCCAAGAAAAGAAGCAGGACAATATAATGCAATATACCTCTCTGTGGTATATACCTTCTGATGGAAGCTGTCAGTGAAAGAAAGCAATTGTGGACTCCGCTGCCTCAGCAGAGAGGATCTTTTATTCTCAATTTTTGCTAAAACATGCAGCATGTAAAGAGGTGTTGCTGATTATTCCTAAGGATCAGCAACACATATTGCATTCAAAGAGCCTTTTCCATATGCTATCTCTGTTCTCTTGGCTGCCTCCCAACATGGGTCATTACCTCCTGCCTCTTATGATTGCTCCTCTGCTTCTTCCCACCACAGCCTCCCCCTTCCCCACCCAAAAGGCCTGCACAGAGTCACAAGAAGCTCTGAGGACTCAACCCCCAGAGGGACCAAGTGAGTTGAGAGTGTTCAGATATTCATGACAGCAGCTTCCACCTTCAGGAATCAAACTCATTGCTCCTGTTTTTATGCAAACAGCGTGGCTAATGAGAGACAGCTCTGCCTCCAAACCCCAGGATGAGAAGCCCAGAAGCCTACAGGGTTTGAAATCCAGAGCATCCTGGTGATTTAGCTAAAAGAGAGGGAATTCCAGGAAATGAAGAGGGCCTTGAGGTTGCCTTTTCATAGAATCATAGAATTAGCCGGGTTGGAAGGGACCTCAGAGATCATCTAGTCCAACCCCTGACCCACCCCATGGAGGGGTGGGTTGATGAGCAGATCTTTTAGGGCAGTGTAACCTGGCCATGAGTCTGTTTGCAGCAGGGCAAAAAATGGCCCAGCCTTAGGCATGAGATTTGGCTTTGCCTTTGGGGTTTCTTTCCCTGCTGATCCCCATCTGGAAGGCACCTCAAGAGATGGGGGGGGTGTCCCCCCCTACCTCCCACCTGATGAGCACTGTGATGAAGTGGCTCAGCCCTGGGCTGGGGAGATGCCATCCATGGGAACCAGAGTCTCCACCCCCCCTCAAAAAAACCAAGGTCCAACATAAACTTGAGAAGCTCCAGTTGCAAAACTCAAACTTTGGCAATGTTCTGCGGGAGAAATTAATTCTTTTTGCACTTTGCCACAGGCCTGTGTAAAGCCCTCCTTAAGACAACTTGTTCTTTAACCCTTTGATCCTCACAGCAGCCTCACAGCACTGTAGGGGGGGGTTCTTTTCTGATTCATAGACAAAGGAACTTTCATGGCATTCACACTGATGGTCTGTGGCAAAGCAGAGATCTCACACAGCCCTCACCAAGTCTTCAATTTCTGTCCAGAGGAGTAAAAGATTGTCCTAGAAGGGAAAACAGAGTGACCATTTGCTTCCAATGTACACTGTCACATTATTTGGGTAACATCTTCCATAGGGGTGAGGCCTCTTTTAATCCTTGGCCCAAGGCAAAGCTCCTGTCATGTTCCTCCAGCTTGGGGTTTTTTGCTTTCCCCTTTCATTTCAGAGCCACAAGGAAAATGCTCATGTGGAGGTTTGCTCCCTGGGTCCAGCTCCAACCAACACATCTCTTCTGAGCACTGCCAGGAGAGCAGCACTTGTGCCTTTGGCTTCTGGAGCTCAGCTGCAAATTGGTGGCACTGATCAGAGCTGAAGTGACCTCACCCAACCCCAGCCAGCACTTCCACAGCCTCACCCAGCATCTGCAGATCCTTCCCTCCCAACCCAAATACCTCTGTCCCAGCTTCTCTAAAAGCCTTTTTCTCCTCTGCCTGCTCCTGTAACCATCAAAGGAAATTCTGAGCCTTTGTCCTAACTCACAGAAGCATTTTTCTGTGTAAGTGCTGCACTGAGCATGAAGGCAACACTTAAAATGAAATGTTTAATGAGCGGTGCAAAGGGAGAAGAAGGCATGGGCAGGCTTGTTCTTTCCCTCTGCTTTTCCTGGCTCCTCTCAGGTTTTCACTGGATTTTGTCCATCTCTGAACGAAAATTTCCTCTCTCTCTCTTCCCCTCTGAATTAACCTTAAGTAAGAGATATGTGTATTATGTGTTTTAAGGCTTAGACTACGTAGCAGTGTGTGTGGCAGGCAACCTCTCACCACCAGTGTCAGTATACTTAAAAGAATATTCATAATTAAGATATATATATATATATATGCATAATGTATAAGCATACCTGAGTTGTTGTGGTGCCACCCATCATGAGGTGGGCAAGCACCAAACCCCAAGCTCTTCTCCTGCCTGGGGATGGAGGTGAGATGGCCAGTAAGCAGCACGTGGATCTTAGTTTTCTTTGGATCAATGGAAAGGGGTGATGGACACCTCAAGCAAGTGGTTTCTCCACCTTTTGACATGAGAGGAATCCCCCTACAAAGGCACCTGTACAGTCACCTTGCAGATGAGGCAGCACCATACCTGGCTGGGATAACACCTGGGCTGGAGTCAGAAGGAGGCTGCAGGAAGAGCAAAACCTCCCAAAAATTATTTAATGATGAATCTTGGAGCTGGATATTATTTTAAATTCCACTGAGACTTGCTGGTAAATGCCAGGAATAATAGCCAATGGTTCCAAGGCCTGCCTTTGAGTCACCCCAGGGTTAGCTTCACCCCAGAATGGCTTTGTGTCCCATGGTTGAAGGGATTTTTCCCCTAGGAATAACTGAAGGGAATTTGGTGAGGATTTTTGTTCCTGAGGGCACTCTGTGGGTATTTCCCTGGAGCCATATGATGGGTCTGCTTTCCTTGCTTGGGATGGCTTCCTGCTTCCTGCTGCTTCCTGCAGCCAGGGTGCAAATTGAAGCTCAAAGCATGCAAACAAGGCTGTTCTCAGGTAAATCTGACTCCAGGTGACCTCCCAACTCCTCCTTGCTTTAGCCCAAAGCCAGCTGATGTTGGAATCCCTGGGGAATAAGAAAAGTGAGGTCCTAGACTGCTGTTGTCACCTCTCCCTTGGTGCCAAAGCAACTGGGATCTCCTTAGCACTGCCTTGCCCTCCATGTACCCTGTGACAGGGACCATCAGAGGGAGCTGTGGGTCACCAAGGGGAGGATGGAAATTCCAGGGAAGGAAGGGGGGGATTTGGGATAATGTAAATGGTGTAAATGCTTTCAATCTAGAATGGGCTTCTGCACATCTCCTGGTTGTTGCTTGGAGGTGAGAAGGGACCAGGCACAAGTGCTGCCATAACCCAGGGGCATGAGCCCTGTGTCACCCCTACCCAGCAGCCTGACCCCTGGGATACATCCCAGAACTCCTGGAAAATACCCAGGAGATATCAGGACATGATGAGCTTCACCCTGTCCTGCTAGAGGAAGTCTCCCAGATACCTAGAACTTTAATGTACCCAAGTGCAGCAAAGCCCAGTGGGAACACCTGGGGTGAAGCCAACAGCAGTGGGAGAAGGATTTGGAGTGACTTCAGGCAGAGTGAATCAGGCCCTGGGGAGAAGCTGCTTGTTACAGATGTGGGGAATTGTGTCAGTGCAAGGAGCAGAGTGATGTGGTAGTGATTGCTTGGTCAACTGTGGCCTAAAGAAAGTTTCTAGAGGATGAGGACACCTGATGGGACACATCCTCTGCCAGTTTAGCCTTGTCAAGTTCCCTAGGCTACACACACTGCTACTTCTCCTCCACTGAGTTTCAGACCTTCCACGAGTCAAAACAACCCCTGAGTAAGTATATTCCTCTCTTCTTTTCCCCAGCCCTGGTTCTGGGCTCCCCAAACCCCACAATATAAAAGTTAATCCATCAAGAGAGAGTTTTCAGGTGCAGCTGTAGACCTGAAATGACCCAGAGCTGTGACTACTTGGATGAGCCCCATCAGTTTGGATGGAAAAGGGTCTGATTGGAAAGACAAAACCTGACCTGGAGCAGCAAGACGGAGCAGGAATTTCCCCAGGGGTCAAGAGGAGGTGGCTGCTGCATTTTTACCTCTTCATCTGTCAGTAGCATATACTTGCTAGGATTTGTAATGAAGAACCTGAATCATTCTGGGACAGAGCTGGATTGAAAAGGTGATTTCTCCCAAGCTCCTTCCATCACAGCTGCTGAGAATGCTCCTGATCCCCTAGGTCTGACCTTGCTGGTCATCACAGTGTCCTCCTGATGTGGATGTCATTGTCTGGCAGTGCCTAACTTGAGCTGCCTCTCTTTTTGGGAGGAGTGGAGAGCCCCATCCCATGGCCAGGAGGATAGGAGGAGGGACCTAGAGGACAGACATAGGAGATTTTTTTGGCTCTCTCCAAACTTGGGCATCAACATCAGCATCAGGCTCTAGGTTTGTTCAGGCTTTAAAACTGGAACTCTGCCCATTTTAAATATGAGAAGGGAAACTCTGGAGGGCAACTGTGTGGTATGATTCTCACACACACAAGCACATCCACACAGCCTGCCACATGCTTTAGGAGATGTGGAGGAAGGGAAAGCCTTCTCATGATGCAACACAATCAATATAATTGATTTCTGCCATTTGGAAGATTCTTTTGAGTTTCTAATTATTTTTTTTCCTATTATTTCCCCTCTTACACATAATGAGCTGCCCTGGAACAGCTCTAACTCCATCCCACCTTCCCTTTGGTGTTTTTGTCATTGTACAGTTACAGAAAACTTGTGTTCCACCTGCCTGGTGGTGGATGGAGCAGCACTGAGCAATAGGAGCCCTTGGGATGACTCCTGCCATTGTTGGCACAACTGCTGGACAGAGAGAACAGATGAGCAGAAGGACAAACACTTCCCATCTGAGTTTTCTCTAGAACCCAAATCACTGTCTCTTGCTCCTTCTCCATCTGTGCTTCTCAGAACAAAGGAATCAAAGCAGAAAACTCACCCAAAGGGATTGCTTGATTCCCCTCTCTGAACTCAGACCTATCATAAGTTGGTGGCCCACGTTGCTCCTCATACAGCCTCAGCTTGGCTTCAGCATCCCCTGGGGACAAAGGTCTGGGCTCTGCTCCTCTGATCTGGCAGTGGTTCACATCCAAAGCAGTTGTGTGATGGCTTTATGGGCCATCTAAGTACATAGGCCAGTGAACAGGCTTTTCCAAGACACACAAGCACAATCATGATCCCCTGCAGCCCTCTGATGTCCTTAGCACACAGCTGCTCTGGAGCAGAACCCCAGGGAGAAATCTCAGCAAGAAAAGAGGACATTTCAATATAAGTATTTCAGTGAGCTCTTCACTTCAGCTTCTCTTCTGTAGAAGGTAGATCTGGTTCATCTGAGGTTCTTCAGTGGATTTGGTTCATCTGAGGCACCCAAGCCTCTCGTGCTGGTCACTTTGAAGCAGCAGCTAGGGAGATTAAATCCAGATCTTCCTCTGCTAGAAATACAGGCCCCTTATTATCCAAATGAAACCTGACTTCCCTAAGCAAGACAGACTGTAGGGCTTGTGACACATGGGGTAGCCATCTGGAGCCCATCCAGGTCGTGGCGGGTTTTGCTGGGTTTGCACGCACAAGACATAGTGGTTACACGTCCCCAAAAGCTTCCCACCATCTGAGTTCCACTGTCACCTGCTCTCTTCCCATTACTTCAGCATTCCCATGGGGAATGACTATGACTTCTATGAGTCATAGAATGCTAGAATAGTTTGGATTGGAAGGAACCTTAAAGATCATCCAGTTCCAATCCCCCTGCCATGGGCAAGAACACCTCCCACCAGACCAGGATGCTCCAAGCCCTGTCCAACTTGGCCTTGAGCACTTCCAGGGATGGGGCATCCACAACTTCCTTGGGAAACCTGTGTCAGTGTCTCACCACCCTCACAGGAAATAATTTCATCTTAATATCTGATATAAATTTCCCTTTTCTAGTTTAAAACTGTGCCCTCTTGTCCTATCACTCCATGCCCTTATGAAAAGCCCCTCTCCAGCATTCCTGTAGCCTCTTCAGGTGCTGGAAGATGCTCTAAGGTCTCCTTAGGCCTTCTCCAGGCTGAACAACCCCAGCTCTCTCAGTCTGGCTCCATAGCAGAGCTGCTCCAGCCCTCTGATCATCGCCATGGCCTCCTCTGGACTCACTCCAAGAGCTCCAGGTCCTTCCTGTGTTGAAGTCTTCTTACAAACAAAGCTCCCATGAAGAGCTGTTGCCCAAACCAAAACAGTGCTGTTGGGTTAAAGCTGTGGCACCCAATTAGCCCCAACAAAATTAATCAGCTGGAGTCCTGTAGTGTGTCCAGCAAAGCTGCTGCTGCCACTTCTTCTTATGAAGTTCTTAGAGTAGGATTTTTCTGTTTGTGTCTTCTTAATGTCAGTGTACTATGTTTTGAAAGCCTGACAGTTTTGTTCCTGAGAACAGATGGTGGCTGGGGCTTCTTTCAAGCCAGCTTCAAGAGGAACCTGGTCAGGGTCAGAGGCTCCCACCTGTAGGGTCTGTCTCCTTTTCCTCCCTGGGAGGCGAAGATTACCCAGCTCTGCTACAAAATAAAGGTAAAATAAAGGCCTTCCCTGCAAAGCTTTCACTCATGCCAAGAGGAGCTCTCTGTGGTTGAGGATTAAAGGGCAAACCCTGGGCATGGGAAGTGCTGCATTTGCTAGGATCCCATGGAGCACACAATGGCATGATGAGAATGCACCCCATGCATACAAACACACTCTCCACCCAGTCAGGACCTCAAGACAATGTCAAATCACTTTTATAGGGG
Source organism: Calypte anna (assembly GCF_003957555.1). Classification (NCBI taxonomy): domain Eukaryota; kingdom Metazoa; phylum Chordata; class Aves; order Apodiformes; family Trochilidae; genus Calypte; species Calypte anna. The sequence goes on from NC_044245.1 coordinate 5,912,520, forward strand.
CTTTTATTAGCCTGGCAGCAAACTCTGCTTAGCTGCAGAGCAGGCTCCTGGGTCACCATATCCAGATGCCAAAGCCCCTGAGCTATGGTGCAGCCTCCAAGGGTGGCCCTGTGCCCTGCCAAGGAAGGGAAGAGGAGCTTTGGGGTAGAAAAGGCTACAGCATGGGGTTGTCTGTTGGAATCCTACCTGAAGAGTGAGAAGTGGACCTTATAGGGATGTGAGAACAAAAGGAATATCCCCTGGATAGGAGGAACCAGCTCAGCACAGCACCATATCACATTAACAGCATCTGATCATTGCCCTTTGCCTCCTCAGCCCTTGATCCTTTTCACATGCAGGCGCCACAGCTCTTCTCTGCCTGGAGACATCCCACCTTTCCTGGGAGCATCTCCACAAGTAGCCCAGCAACCTGGTCAACATCAATGGCTGTAGAAGGAGACAAGATTCTACCACAGCCTTGAGCTCTGCTCCCTGTGGAGAGGTTTCTTGCCTTGCTACAAGGAGAGCCCATGGTGACTATGCTTACGGATGGTTTCCTCATCAAATGCTCATGTTAAATAGCTAAATCACAATCTGTTGGCCTGTAAAGAAGATTTTCTCTCCTAAAACTTGCCTTTGGGGAAGTAAGGACACCTCAACAGCAGGCCAACCGCACCAGCTCCTTATCTGGCCCCATGAATAAAGATTTTTCCTCCATGAAGCTTCTCTCCCTTGAAGAAGTTTGAGCCAAGCAAAACTTCATCCCAGAGAGCCCTGGGCAGACCAGGAGGTTTCACAAATGCAATATGTTTGTATTAACAACCACATTCATTAATAACAGGTAATGTGTCCTGACAGGTATTGATTCAGCAGCAGGGTGTCACTACATGGGTCACTCCAGCACAGACACTTCAAATAAGCGTGTGACATGTCCCATGTGAGCCATGGGTACAGGGTATCCCTTCTGCAAACAAGCTGTGTGACCCCTCCTGTCTCCCTGCTTTGCTTTCATCCATCATTAGTGATCACCTTCATTAGTGTCCAGCACTGATGATGTTTCCATTCATGTCTTGGGGAGGGGAGTTTTGCATTTTTCAAAGTGCAAGCACAAGGCCAAGTGTCTGGTTTTATTCCTCTGCCTCCCTGTCTTCTTCTCCTCTTTAGCCCAAGCACATTTTTTGTTTGCTCTGGTTGTGGGGGAAATGGGAAATGAGCTGGAGGATGTGGGGGAAAGGTGCTGCAGAAACTGAGGTGGTGGGCTTGGGTGGGACAGACCCAGACTGGGGAAGATAAGTGATGGGAAAGGTTTTAGAGTAGGAGGATTGAGATGTGTGAGTTTTGGGATGGGAAAAGAGAGAAGAGAAGGTGATGGGACAGGACAGTGTGGGGTGGGGGTGCCCTGTTCAGATGTCATTTAGGAGCAAGGGTCCACAGATCCCACTCCATCCCTCTGTCCCTCCATCCCTCCATCTCTCCACAGGTACCCAAAGGAATGACCTTGTCCTGACCCACAAGGAGCAGTGAGCCATCCATCTCCCACTATTTTCAGCCAGCCAGGTTGGTACTAAATACATTCCATGCTGTGGTTTCAGTGTTGGGTGAAGTAGGTGCCTGTGCACCTACCCCCACTTCCAGGGCAGGCTTCAGGAACCAGCTCCTGCTTTGGGATTCCTATTAAACCCCCTCACTGTGTCATTTTTCCTTTTTCACTCACCTCTCTCCAACCACAACCACCTCCAAGCCAGCGTGTGAGGGAAGAGGAACTCCTGTTGATATCTTTTTCTTTCTCTTGTGGTTCCTCAAATGATTAATAGAGAATCTGGGACTCGTGCACTTCCCACTTAGGGAAAACAGAAATAAGACTATGGGGAAATTCTCTGGGTTCCCTCTTGCAAAGTTTTAACCAGATCATCCCATAAATGGGGAGCTCTGGAGCTGCCTCCTGACTAAAGAAAACTAGACTTTTGCCTCCATGAGGCTGTCAGAAATCAGTTATGCTTCATATAGCAACAGCAATAATAGAAACACCAATTTTATTCCGGTGGTTTTATAGGGAGCCAGAAAACCGGATGAATTTTTCATGAAAAGTTTCACAAAGACATGTTGTGGTTTAAGGTTTGCTTTTCCACAGGGGAAGGGATGGTGGAAATGAGTCATTTGAAATCTTTCAAACCACTCAGACATTGTTTAGCTCATATCTAACCTTCCTGAAACACTACAGACACCCATGGAAAGGAGAGGGGAATCCAGCCTGGGCTGCTACACAGGGAAACCTTATGTTTCACAGCCTGGTTTCACAAGGTTTTCTTTTCAGGGATACGAGTCTGAGCTCCAGGGATGGAAATAGGCACAGGCACTGCTGGAGCTGTTGGGCTCTGGGACCAGCAGGAATAGTCACTTAGTAGTAGTCAAGTAGTCACCAATACCCCCACATCCTTAAAGTAATAAAAATAATAATACCCACAAAAAATTATAGCCAAAGGGGTGATGGTTTTAAAAGAGAAAGGGGAGATCCAGCCTGGATATAAGGAAGAAGTTTTTTACAATGTTGCCTGGAGTGGTGGTAGAGGCTTCATCTCTGTAACATTCCAGGTCAGGTTGGACAGGGCTCTGAACAACCTGATCCAGCTGAAGATGTCCCTGCTCACTGCAAAGGGTTTGGACTTGATGACCTTTAAAGGTCCCTTTCCAACCTGCAATTCTGTAATTCTACCATTAAGGCTTCGTAGAATCAGTCCAGATTCTGCATGTCTGTTCTTGATGTCACACCTGACCCAAGTCCTAGATCAACACTTAGAATCCAGGAGATAAAAGTCACAACTTCTCCTGACATTTACTTTATTTAAGTGGTACAGATGAGAGCTGCTTTCAACTTTTCTTAACATGTTTTACGGTGTCATCATCAGACTTAATAGGGTTGTGGATTGTGGACAGCGAGCAGCTCATTAACATCCTCATTAAACTCGCTGCTGGATGGTGATATTAATATGAGCAATTAGCACCATTACCAATATTTTAACATTGGAAATTCAAAAATGAGTCATTAGTCCTCTCTCAGATTGTGAGGTTGTCTTAAAGATTAGAAAACTTGTATATCTTTCAGATTTTCTTCCCAAATGCAAGGGTTAGAAACCTTCTTTAAAAAGAATAAAAATAAAAAAATAAATTAAAAAAAAAAATAAAAAAAGACTGTGGGATCCTTGCAATGGAAAAAGCCTGAGAGCTGGCAGCCTGGGAGTCTTGAATCCTGCCATGGAAAAGATCAAAAAACTGGATTCCAGTAATGTGGTCTTGATCACGGGACGCTCGGGTGGTTTATTTTGTCTTGCAGGCTGTTTGTTGAATGGAGGAGAGTTTCTCATGGACGTGCCCAGTGGTCTCTGTGTGCATGGTGTGTGTTTGGGAAGCAGCTCAGTGTTTTTAATTGCTGTGTTTGGCTTGTTTAAAAACAAAGGAAAACCAGCAGCATCATGGAAGCCTGAGAAGCAAACGGTGAAATTGAAAGGCAAAGTTTGAGGATAAAACTGCAGGACTGAGCTGAAATCTGTTACACATGCTGCTCTGGTCTGAACTTTTTGTAATTCTGGATGGGATCATAGAGCAAAGCTGTTGACTTTGTTAAGTGTTTGCAGGTCAGGCTGCAGGGAAAAATCCCTTCCACGCTCCAGCTTTTTCATGGGATGTAAAAAGAGAACACTGTCCCAGGGCTGCACAGGGCAGAAGTCTCTGTTCTGCACTGCAGGAGAGGACATTGCCCTGTGGTGAGTCCCTCAGCACAAGGATGGGGTTGGGGATGGTGACACAAGCAGGACAAGACCCTGAACACAGGGCTGCTGGGATGTGAGGTGACACCAGGTGGCCCAGAACCACCTCCAGGGCTGATGGGAGCTGCTGAGCTGTTTGCATCTGGGATGCAAATTTTGGGTGCTGAGGAGGCCCTTCTTGGCACCACAGCCTTGGCAGCAGGCAAAGCTGCCATGTCAGGTAACTCCTGCAGGACATGCTGAGGGGTAAGGAATCAGAAAACCCAAAGCAGCATTTCGGGGGTGTGCACAGCCCTGATCAAGGCACTGCAGAACCCACTGTCCTGCCTGGTTTGGCCTGCATCACCCCTCAGGACTTCCAGCCTCAAAAACCAGAATGTGCATCACATCAAAAGCAAGAAATAAGGAGGGGTAGAAGGAAAAATTAATTACATTTTACCAAACTTAGTATGAGTACCAAGGATAAAGGATGAGGGCACAGACTGATGGGAGGAAGGAATGGATGGATGGATGGATGGATGGATGGATGGATGGACGGACGGATTCAAGAGATCCAACCCTTGGATTGATTTAAATTCTGATCCACATAATGTATCATCAGATCCCCGGTAGAACAGACTGCATCTTTCCTATGTTATGGCTTTGAAACCCTCTTCAGCCTCCTGATTAAACATAAACACACACACAGAGCATCACTGAATCACAGAATTGTTTGGGTTGGAAGGGATGTTAAAGATCATTCAGTTCCAACCCCCCTGCATAGGCAGGGACACCTCTCACCAGACCAGGCTGCTCAAAGTCCCATCCAACCATCCAAACAATTCCAGGGATGGGGTATCTGCAGCTTCTCTGGGCAACCTATGCCAGCATCTCACCACTTGTATGTATATATATGTATGAAAAACTGAAATCAGCATCATTTGGGGACATTATTTCTCTGAGTCTGTATTACCCCTGAAATGCCATAGCAAGGTCTGATAATTGGTCACTCAGATCTACATTTGGAAGAGCCTGAGGATCAGAGCAAGCCTTAGCATTTCCCTCTGTGGCCTTGTGTGGTTCTGAGGGCTGTAGAAGCATCATCTGCCAGAGAGCCTTCCTGGCTCTTACATAAAGGAAAATTGTGCTAACCCAGTTTCTGTAAGGAAGGTAAAAGGACAAGGCAATTTTTTATTTTATTTTCTTCTCTTTGTTACAAGAGCTTCTGCAGGCACCAGGGTCTCCTCATGCTTTGTGTTTCATAAAAACACATTGAAGAAAAGGGGCTGGCCTTATGTGACCTACTGGAACTTTGGAGCCAGAGCCAAGATTAGGACTCCAGTTTTCAGCTCCCAGTCCTGGATTCTCCTCATTAAATGACACCTCATCATTACAATAATGAGATCATCCCTGTTATTTAATTACATTCTCCTTGTTGCTACAAATCCTCTGTGTAGCAATCCAAGTGCTTGCTTTCTAAGGTTAGCAGGAACACAGAGAGATGTTTCCTGCCTCTCTTTAGATGTCTATCACTTACGTCTGGTCTGACATCAGCTTTTTCCTGCTGTGACCCTGGAAAGGCTGAACACACGTGTGTGTGCCTGCTCTGAGACTGCCAGTGCTCACCTCCTCATTTAAGGCTTGAGATGTGGGCTTAATTTTGTAAAACTGTTGGATTTCTTGAAGGCTGCTCACAGCAGAGAAGTGAAGGGACTCCAGGATCTAAGCCTCTGGGCCTATACCCCATTTGCTTGCTGCAAAGATGTGACTCTTCAGGGTGCCAGCAAATTCCTTGCTCCAAGGAGGCTGGGACATGCTGAGACCTGGCTCTGGCTTTGTGCAAGAAGTTCTCTTGCCTCCATCTTATTAAATCACAGCCCCTGAGGGTGAGGAGATGCTACCTTCAGGAGGACCTGTTACTTCTGGTGCTGGTTGTGCTGCAGGAGTGTCTGGTCAGCTTTTTACAACACATCATTAGCATCAGACACATGTTGGGGGGGGGGAAGTAAGGGCTCAAAAAAGCATTCAGTAGCAGAAATCTGGATGGGTTTGTTCCCAGGGCTGCATCCCACCACTGGGCAGAGTGGTGGCATCAGCAGCAGCTCAGGAGGATGAAATGTGAACCATCACCACTACACCTTATCCCCCCAAATGAAAAAATGACTTCTTGGGTAATGGCTCCGGGCTGCTCCCAGATCCACTTGTTTTTCCCCAGAGAAAACTGGGATTATGTTTTTGGCAGCTTCTGCAGCCCCATGTGACACAGGAGATCACCAGATTTCTGGGCAGAGGAAAAGGCAGGATGTGCAAGTCATGGCATTGCTCCTGTGTGTAGTACTGCTTGCCACAGCTCTTGCCAGTCCTGGCTACCAGGGCTACCACCACTTTCCTGTTTCTCTTGGCACTGCCTGCTTGGATATGTTGGTATTCCCAGCTAGGCAGCCCAGGTGCTGAGAAGTTGATGTGATTTCCTTATGATCATGCTGAAGATTTTTTGGCCAAGGAAGACTTCAATCCCAGGTAGGGGGAGGTCTATAAATTTACATCTTCACCACCTGAACATTCATTTATAGTCTCTTTGAATTCTTGTATCTCAGGAAATGATGTCCCATGCCTTTTTTACATTCCTCTTCAAGATGCCTTTAGCTACAATACCTGTGGGAAACAAATAAGCAAAGATGTCTCATTGTTCTGAGTCTTAATTTTTCATCTCTTTGCCATGCCAGGCTGAGTACTGGTGTTTGCTAAGCCTGAGCAGACACCCCAACTTCCCTCTTCCCCCACATTTTCACCACTTCATTACAACCTTGTTCCATGCTGTCAGAAATGAGCCAGCAACTCCCCAGGGCAGGGCTGTGTACCTGGGCAGACTGGGAGGGTCTAAGCACACTTCCCAGTACTGAAATAATTAGCAATTAAGTTATTAATTAATAGCTCACATGGATTTCCACCAGCAGGTGAAGCACTTTGCAATGGCTGGTATCACTGAAGGATCCTCTTTTATATTTAAGTCTAAAGTAATAATGCTAGAAGAAGAAAAAAAAAAACAGAGGCAGCCCCTCCTACATCTCTGGGAGATGTGGAGGCTTCCTGTCAGACAGACAAATGCTGTCTTCCCTCCAGACATCTGGAGAAGGGACTTTGATGCTGATGGTGGGAAATGTTCTTGACTTGCTCTGGCTGGATGAGAAACCACTGCTATCTGAGGCAGTGACTGTGCCATGTCTTTCCTCCCAACGCTGACTGGGATTGGAAGAAATCATGTACTGGGAAAGAAATTTTCCTCAGTAATCACATCAGGGTGTGCAAAGGAGGGAAACACCATCCCCAGTAAATCTGCAATTGGTCTAATTGCTCAGCTCCTTGTTTCTCTCATCACCTATGAACTCCAGCCCTCTGATGGGTCTGAGCAGCAGCAGCTCGAAATACCTATGAAACAAGCAGTATCCTGGCAAATGAGGATACAAAATACCTTACTTCTATTTATTATGACACAACTCTGGGCACACACAGGCAGAGCTGGAAGTTATTGAGGTATGAGCTTTGCTGACCACCAAATCATGTCCCAGGTATAAGAACGCTCAATGTCTTAAAGGTCCTGGGATGGTTGGTGGCCTAGAGGAGAGGTCACTGAGCATTTATCCTCCAACACCATCACTCATCAGCCTGGAGGGCTGGGAAGGATGGCAGAAGATGAGGGATAACCATTCCCAGTTGGAGCTTGATACATCTTGTGCATCACAAGGCACAGAGGCTCTCTGTGGGCTTTACTGTGTCTACTTCCCATCCTGGGAGACAATGATACAGGGATAAACATTGATTAAAGCAAATCCAAGGGTTTGGTTTATTTTTTCCTTCTACAGAAAGAAAAACAAAAGCCACAACGTAGTCTTTTGTTTAACCCCACCCTACCCCTGTTTCCCAGAATAAGGAAAAGGAGTGAGGAAGTTTTACCCTCAAGCACACACAGATGCTGCCTTCCACTCATGTGGGCTGCATGTCTGGTGTGCCAAAATCCATGTTTTGCTAAGGCATCACTCCCCCACAAGCAATCAAAACCAAAATTTTGGTGGAAAAATTTCCAGCCAGTTCAAGAGTCATTTCCCAGCCCTGAATTTAGCCCTCCTGGAAGAGCAAACAAACCCATCAGAGACTCTGATCCTGAGATAATTGTGGTCTCAGACAGACAGGTTGACTTGAAGTCCAGAGTTTAAAATGTGTTTGACTTCTGTGCAGTAAAATGTAAAAAGGAAGCAAGAAACCTGAAGCAGTACCACAATGGTTAAGCCATAGCTCTGCTCCAACAAATACAGTTGTGCACTCCTTGGTGTGGTCTCTTCTGTACCTATAAAGCAGTGTCTACATGTAGAGCACTCAAAATAAATCATGCAGGGTAATAAGGGTTAATAAAAGATGTTGTGTGATGGGGCAATTTGGCTGCTCAGCTGGATTACTGCTGACAGTCTAGAGATCTGATTTATGACTTTGAGGTAATTCTTGGAAATGTTATCCCATCATTCTGTCATCCTGTTGCCATGTTTTTCTGATTATTTGTATATTTTCTGTTGAGTAAAGCAAGCACTCTTCCATCATACTACAGTCAGAAGAGAGTGTCACAGTCTTCTTTGTTCTCCTGTAATTTCTTGCCAAAATAGTGGTTTTCCATTTGTGGTCTGTGAGTAATGGTGGGTCCAAAGGCTATTTCAGAAGGGTTGGTGAAGGTGACTAAGAACAGCAAATGGAATTTTTTTTTCAGACGTCTCTCCTAGCTGCTGAGACAATATCTCAGAAAATATTGAAACCTGTTTTGAAGATGTCAAGGACCAGGGGTCTCCTTGTGTTCATTGCCACCATCTGTTTGCACCTTGCTTTCCATTTGCATCTCTCTCCCTCCAGACCTCTGTATTGCATTCTGGCTTTGTCTGTCCAACAGGAGCTGGGAGAGGTGATGCTCTGGTGAGGTGGTCTGCAGGCTATGGCCCTGGGTCTCCTGGTAGGTCAGTGAATACTCCTGAGGCTTCCCTGGAAGGGGCTGGGAAAAGGTTATCAGCTGCCAATAGGCTGGAATTTGCCAGTGGCTGCTCTTTAAGGGACAATTTACAGGGACCACAAATCAAGAAGGGTGGAAATCCTCTGTCTTTGATAAATAACAGATCTGAGCTTCTTCAGAGTCACGATGTGTGGCAGATTCAGCAGTTCTCACCTCACTTCTTTCTGTACCTTTTCAAGATTTGAAAGATTAATTTAAAAGTCCAGGCCCTACAACTGGGTGCATTGCTTCAGCTACACCTCTTGCTGCCTACACTGGAAGCAAGATCTGGCCTCCTGCACTCTCCTGGCTCACTCCTACATTGGAAGACCACACAGGCTCTCTTCACCACCACATCTCACTATAAACTCATGCCCTGTGGACCAGCACTAGGACATCATGAACTTTCATGGAACTGCTGACCCAAAGTGGATAAAGAACACATGTCCCTCTGGCTTGCCTTTGCCTTTGGTAAGTATTGTCTAATGAGTCAACTTCAGAGATAATCCAGTTTTTATTTCCCTGTCCTTATTCTTCATCCTTGCACCAGTCAATGTAGCATTATCTGACAGAAGTGGTCTAGATCCCAGTCATCTCAGTCTGTCCTTCACATTTGCAGTGAACACAGTAGTCCAAACACCCACCTGTAATCCACAGCTGTGGCAGCTCCTCCATGCAATATTGGCTGTATTTGCCTCCTTCCATCACTATTAGAGTCTAGGTGAAAAGTCCTATTTGTTAAAGATGAGTCCTACAGGTTAAATAAAGAGAGGAGAAGAGAGCCCAGGTGCCCACAGTGTTCAAGGACCTTTCACTGTCAAGAGAGAATTTATGGGAAATTCCTTGAAGATCTTCAGATAAAGACCATAAAGGAGGCTTAAGGATCCAACAGTCTCTGCCAACATGGCCCACTTTCCTGCCCTCATATCTGATGACATTTTATGGAATCATAGGATGGTTTGGGTTGGAAGGAAGCCTTTAAAGGCCATGTAGTCTGATCCCCACGCAGTGAGCAGGGACATCTTCAGCTAGATCAGGTTGCTCAAAGCCCTGTACAACCTGAATGTTGGCTGAGATGACCTTTAATGTTTCCAGGGAAGGGGCCACCTCTGCCAGTGTTTCACCACCTTCATTGTAAAAAATTTCTTCCCTATATCTCATCTAAATCTCCCCTCTTCTAATTTAAAACAATCACCCCTTTTCTTCTCACAATATGCCCTACTAAGACTGATCTCATCTTTCTTATAAGCCCCCTTTGAGTACTGAAAGGCTGTAATAACATCTCCCTGGAGCCTTCTCCAAAGGCTGTGAGGGAAGCACGTGGGCCAGATATCTGAGATATTGTAATATCACTGCAGTCACCAGTATTTCTGTTCACTCCTATCTCTAGTGGTTCAGCTTCACTAGAGACAGCTCTCTGGTGGCTATGAAGATGTAGCACTTTGTCTGGACTTCTGCATAGGGACCTCAGCTGGGCTGTCACAGAGGGACAGAGCAGAGGGGTGAGGAAGCAAGGCCAAAGGGTGCCTGCATCTCTTGGCCACCATGTAGACAGCAGTAGCAGTGAACTTGGTGTCCTCTGCTCATGTTGCTCTTAGTGGACATCAGATCAGTGCAGTCAGGGAGCCATTTGTCTTGGCCTAAAGAAGACATCTGTAACAGCTAAGATAAATCATGCCCTGCACATATCTGTTTATCCATTGACTGTGAAGGGGACCTTGAAGAACTAACTCAGCTCAAAATATCATCTTCACTGATTCTGGCCAAGCTTCACTGTCTAACCCCAGGTTCATCCCTGTCCTGACAGCTGTTCTTCATCCATAAAGTCCACCCTCAGACCCCGCAGGTCTCTTGGCTCCACACATCTCCCTCAAAGGCTCCAAGAGCCAGCCAAAAAACTTAATCCCTGGAACAATTAGAAAAAAGCCTTATTTCCACTTACATTTCACTTTTTGTTTTGCCAGGCAAAGCAAACCAAACAACTTCAGTCTCCTGTCACGAGACACAGCAGCCAGCTTTCCACTGCACCTGCTCTGGTATAAAGTTGCATAGTGACAATTCCCCATCAACAATGATGTTTGGAGATCTTTATCAAGGCAGGTGTTCAGCAAATGGTCTCTTTGTAGGAGGAGTACCCCACTCTGCTAATTGCCAGCACAAGAGCTGTACAACACAGCTCCATAAGGCTTTGCAGCTTAAGGCTCCACGTGGGGTGAATACAATCTTCTCCTACACCTGAAAGTCTGCTGTAAAAATGTCATCAGCCACCCACAAAAACTGGTGTGTGACAACAGGTTGCAATGCAAAATGTTCCTGTTCACCAAATAGAGTCAGGTGGGAGGCACCTTGAGGTTGCCTTTTCAATGGTGAGGGTGAGTTTTTGCTCACAAGTGTGATAGCAAACACCAGACAGACCACTGCTCCTGCAGTCTCTTATATCAGAAAGTATAGAGGTGGCAGCCAGAGCTGGACAACAGGCAGAGATTGTGTTTTGCAAAGGAGATGAATGTTTGATGCTTGTGATCTGGTTACTGTATCCTCTTTTAAATGAAGAAAGTTCTTCCAATTGGACTTCTTTCCTGGCATTGCCTCAAGTCTCAGTTTGGCTACGGTGTGCCTTTAGCACATAAGTTAAAGTGATGTGCAAGTCTCAGGTCAAAAATACTATAAAATGTCTCCTGGAAATTAGTTTGATGCTGTCTCTACTCAGCTACTGCATTTAACCATTAGAGGGGATCAGCATAGCAGGCATCAGCAGGAACCTGACCCATTAGCTAGAATGGCTGTCCCTTCCCCACCTCCCCTCCCAGACTACTGAGCTTTTAAAAACCTAGAGACTATTTAAAACCCCAGATCTGAGTTTTACAGCTGGACTTTCACGTTTGCTCACAGCTGAAGAGCTGAAAGGCCTTGGTTTTGAGAAAGCAAGTATGACAAAGCATCTCCTTGGGTGAGAGGAGATTTGCAGACCACGTTTATTTGCTACTGATGGGGGAGAAGCAGGTACTTTCTTTTCCCCCCTAGAAGACTGCAGCAGGGAGACAGATGATTCCCAGGAAGCCTCCATTTGATGGCTCCTGCCATGCAGCATCTCCTGCAACTTGCAGAAGCAGGGGCTGGCTTATTGTTGGAAGGCAAATGGGTGCCACAGATAAGCTTGCTCAAAGAAAAGGCTCTCTCTGATTCTCCTCTTCCACTAGTGGCACACTACTAAAAGAAAGTGGGCTGTGCATGAGCTGTGTGCATGGAGCCCAGCACCCGGACATGGAATTCCTGCTCCTCGCCAACTTTCCCCTAAAGCTTCCTTCTTCCAATAAATCACAGAGCTGAGTTATGGGGCTCTGTTTGGTGGGGGCTGCTTTTAATTGCAGTTTTAAGAACTGTGGGAAAGCAGAATTAATGCCATATGTTTTGGTTTGGGTTTGGTTGTTGGTTTTTTTTTTTTTTTTTTTTCAGGCCTTCGGACCAGTGGCGGGGTCTCGCTTTCAGTTTTTGGCTGGGTTTCAAACATTGCAGGGAATTTTCAGGTTCCTCTGTGTTAAGCCACAGCAAGAGGGGGGAAGGGGAGGAGGAGAGGTGATGGCAGGGTGAGGGAGGGTGCTGCTGTGTTCCTGGGGTGCAGAGGCAGAGAAAAATGAAAGGGTCCTTCCAGAGGTGAGGAGAAACACTCCAGGTCAAAACCATCTGCTTTGCAGCCCTCAGCACAGAAAAATGAGGTTGAAATTTTTGAAAAGGGGAATATAATGAGAAGGAGAATGGAGTATACAGTGTGCTTTTTGATTTGGTTTGGTTTTTTTTTTCCTGGACACTGTCTTATTTCATGCTACTCCTTTCATTGCCTTGCCTTCTTCCCACAGTGTTCTCAGTGCTGGGTGATGCTTTGCCCTCTCCTCTCCCCACTGCTCTCAGGCTGTGTTATGGGTGTGCATTTGTAAAGGATGAGCCCTGGGGAAGTTCAGGGAAGGGTTTACATCTTGTAGCACTGAATTTTGGGAGCAAAGTGCAACCCCTGAAAGGATGGGACAAATGTCAAAAGAAAGCCAGACCCTCTTTAGCCATTTGAAGGCTTCTGGTTCCAACCATCTCAATATTGGAACTGTACTTCCAGGTGGCTCCAGCCTTGTTCCTTTGAGAACTTAAGGCTGCTCTAAGAGGAGAAGCTTTCATCCAAATACAACCCCTACTGTGTCCTGCAGGGAAATGAGGGACCTTACTGTGTCCTCTCCTCTCTGTTGGCACCAGGGGTTTAGCAGGGCCAGGCCTGGGGTGATGAACTGTGTGACCCCATAAAACAAAACTGCTTGTTCAGTCCACACTTCCCTGCCCGGAGCATGTTTGCAGAGCCCTGGCATCCCCAGTTGAGCAGTTGCTGCCCAGGAGAGAGTGGATTGGTGTCCTGGAAGGATCTGGTTGTTTTCCTTCGTGGTTCCCTGTGAGTTTTGAAAATTGCCATGGGCGAGCCATTTACATTCCCGTGCCTCAGTTTCCCTACAAAAGGGGATAACCACAGTGTTGTAGGGTCTACTTGAATATTCACCTCTGAATGTGTGGTGGTTGGGCCCCAGATGGAAGCAAGCAGAGCTGGCACTTTGAGGTTGTCTGAGTTAGCAGCTTCAGCAGGGCCAGGGAACCTTCTCAGATGTTGACCACCAGACCCACATCTTTTTCTCTGGCAGCTCAGTCCCTGGGATAGTTTCTGTTGCTGTGTGAGAAGATCTCCCCCTGAGCATGGTTCAGGGGACTGCATGGACTTGGGGTTCCTCACAGGCAGTAAGGGCAAGGATGCTCTGTGAGAGGAGCCTTTAATTGTAAGGACACCAGTTGTGCCAAACTGGGTGACCCAAACCAAACCTCAGGCTGTTTTATCTGCCAGGTTATCTGGCCCATCCCATGCCCCCAGAGTTCCTGCTCTGCCTTTATCCTTCCTGGGTTGTGTTTCTCCAGCTGGTTCTTGGAGCCATCATGAAGACATCCCCTTCCCTGATGGATGTGAAGGGGATGGTCCCAGCTGAGTTTTGTCTCCTATCCTCAGTTTGCTGAGGATCTTTCTCCCTCCTTTAGCTTTCCTGATGTCCTGCAGCACTTTGGACATGGGGTGAAGAGATATCTGCTTGCATACTGTGGGAAGAGGAGATGTGGGTGATATAACCCTTCCATAAAGGAGTACTGTGGGAAGAGCAGTGCATGAAAAACACTCTCCTGAGAGAGGCACATGACATGGACCACAGCTCCTGTTCCCTCTCTACTTGCTATGTCTGGGTACTGGTTCATGGCAGATATAGTGTAAGTTTAATCCCTCTCTGTTCAGAGAGAACATGACCTTGCCCACCCATCCAGGTGAGAAGCAGCTACCTGGCAACTTGTCACAGCCCCTGTCTGATGAGATCTGCAGACTTCTTGCACCCAGCCACAGGCTGACATCTGCAGAGCCTCACAATGCACTTGCTGAGGCTGCAAACTAGATTATCTAGTTTAGATCTAGGCATCATTCCAACTGTTTGGAAATAGGTGATCTTTATTCTCCCTTCCAACACAAACCATTCTATGGTTCTGTGAAAGGGGGCATTTTGTCTTTTCTGATGCCCAACCAGGACTCAGCTCTCCCTGATGCAGGTGCTGGAAGTTATGAGGTCCTCAACTTCTGATATCCTGGTCCAGGAGTGTGTTAAATGCATCTCTCTTCCAAATCTATGTTATACACAGGATATTTATTTCCATTACTGTGGAAACATAGATCATCTCTGAAAAAGAGAAGATGGCTTTTTGTAAGCTCTGGGCTTCCTGGGAACCAAGGCAGGTGAAAGGAATGGAGAGAGAGCAAGGTCTGAGCTGAACAAGGAGGTCCAACATGGAGAGGTGACAATTCTCTTTTTTCCCTTCTTCTAGGAGCTGCAAAAACACTGCAGCTCTGGAAGACCATCATGGACACAGGTTTCTCTCCCAGCTTCTATTCTGACTTACTTTAATTTGGGTTTAAAATATCCTGAATGCAGCACAGGATGTCCTAGTCAGCAGTGGTCAGGGAAGAGACAGCTCCAGGTGGGAATCCAGCCAACATGTGTGACCACACAACCATTGTTTGGGACACAAGTAGGTGCTACAATTAGTCACCAACAGTAAAGAACAGAAGGGTGACTTTGGCCAAGCCAGAGGTAATAATTAGTTTGCTCATTTGTTAACATGACTCAAGGAAGGAGGGACCTGGCAGGTGACTCACAGGGGATAAAAGATGCATAACATGTCACAGTGGTGAGATGGCTTTTCCAGGTCTGAGGATGATATTGCCTCCTCTAGATGTTGCCCTCAGTTCTACCAAAACAGCTCACACAGAAGTTTTTTCAGGAAAAAAAAATAAATCTGAATGGAATAAGAGAAAGGGTGTGATGGGCCTCAAAAAGTGGCCTAAGGAATTGTTTCTGCCTCTGTGCAGAAACCTGGTGACTTCTAGTTCTTGCCAAACATGGGAACTGTATTTATTTATTTATATAACTGTATTTATTTTGCAGAAAAATAAAACACACACCTCAGAGCTCCTCAACATTTTTGAAAAAAATCACCCTCCCACTTTAAAATCCATTCACAAGAACACATCATTTTCCATGAAAGTATTTCATTGAAACATTTTAACAAATTGCATTTTCTCAGTTTAGCTTCAGCAGTGTTAAAATGTTTTGATGACTTAGAAGGATCCTGCTGCACCTTGTGGGGATTCACTTTGTATTGTATCGTGATATTAATTGAAACTTTTCAACCTGTGTTTTATTGTGTTGTGCTGGGATTTATGTCACATGTGCCTTTGTTATGTTGGGTTTTGACATTATCAGAGTGAGAAGTTTCAGTGGTGAGTTGCTTTTTCATTCTTACTCCATCAAACTTTTTAAAATCTTGTGGTTTTGTTCAGATTCAAAATTGTAAATAGGAAGCAAATGTGGACATTTCCCAGAGGACAAAAATTCTAAATTGCAGCCAGCTCTGCCTCTGTGTTTAGAAGGAATCCATGCTTTCCTGGCATTAAATCTGCAAGTCTGGAGAGCTGGTCTGTCTCCCAACCCTACCACAGCCCTGGGCAAGTCACTTAGGACTTGCTTTCATGAGGAAAGAATCTGGAAAAGCTATCCATGGTCACCCAGCCTACATGGATTTACTCCTTATGAAGGGTGAACTCATCTCCACAGCAGTTCTCCAGCCCTGGCCTCTCTCCTTAAACTCCATCTTCCAGGAATTTGAGGCCAGTTGAAGTCAGATGAACCTTCCTTTATGTTGACTGCAATAGGAGCCCAAGGTGAGCACCTCAGCTGAAGATGCCCCATGTTCCTGTGATGGATCCCCCTTTCTAATATCTGGTGCAATTAAATTTGTCCCAGCTGGAGAACAGCTGATATCCATGCACAAAGGCTCTGGCTACACTGCTGCCATCCTTGCATTCAGGCTGGAGACCTCAAATAGGTGTTCCAGCCTGGCCACTCACCCCAACCCTTGGGCAACTGGGGCCTCAATGAGGAAGCACATCCACTGTTTGGTCTAGATATGGTCTCCAGCACTGTAAGTGGCACTTACTTTAAATTTACATGAAAAGTTCATTCCCCAATCACTTCCCTAGATAAAAAATCCTTAATCTCCTGACCCATCCAATTTGTCACCTGTAAAAGCAGCATCATGTAAATGCTTCTTGTCTCAGCTTGGTCCACCTAGAGATATCAGGAGTTTGTGTGCAGGGATGAGTTCAAGGGACCTTTGATCTTGTTCAAACCTCATTGCAACCCCAGATAGCTGTCTTTTGGCTTTTCTACATCATAGAAACATTTCATTTTTGTGTGATTGAAATATTTATGAGCACCTCCCTAGTAAAACTTTTTCTCTACCAATTTACCCAGTCACATTGTAGCTCTCCATTGACAGCAGCAAGCTACTCCATCTTTTAGGACACTACTGGACCTAACTCCTGAAGACCTCTTGTTGATATCCAAGACACCTCTTGTCAGTCTTGATGGAGACAAAGTCCTAGCCAGCTGATAAGCTCCTTGTGTCTCCTGGAGGGTGCTCCATCCCTCACCTAGCAGGCTGGGAAACTCAGGATTTGGGGTTAGGTCAAGAAGGGACCAACAACCACAGCTTGTGGTTTCTCATCCTAACTGCCTGGTCTGTGCCAGGGCCCAGCTGCCTCTCTGGAGATGTTGCAGGGAGGAGGAATGAGGAAGAGCTGTCAGAGACAGACAGCACAGTGGTTTCAGTTGTGTATTTCAGTTCACCTCAAAGACCTCACTGCTTCAGTTTTGCAGTGCCTTCGTCTTACTCTCCTTCACACACAAGTTTTCTGAAGCACCTTCTCATTTTGGGGACCCTCTCAGGAGGTCTGTGGACCTGAGGGTCAGCTCTTTCCTCCACATCCAGAATGGGTTTGTAAATCACTTCATGGGGGCAAGAAGTGTGATGGGCTGTTTGCAACTCCCCTTTCCAGCTGCCCACTTTACTGTCAGACAGATCAGGGCAACTCTGACTAGCTTGGAGCTGAACCTCAGAACTCTTTTGCATCTTCTGACTTTTTTTTTTAAAGCTGTGCGATTTTTTGCACTTTTTTTCTTTTCTTTATTTTTTTTTTTCAGGCTTCTCGGGCTGGTTAAATAACAAAACAAAAGATAAAAGCGCAAATAAAGTTGCAGCTGCTCGGCACCGACCCAGCTCTTAACACCAAAGGGGGTGAGAGGGGCAGCGTGTGGGTTCTCTCTTCTGACTCAACGGGAGAATAAAAGCATCGGAAGAGGCAGATTTTGCAATTGGCACGAAAAGCTGCTGGATACCTTGCATGCTTTGTCTTTCAAAGAGATCTGGGCAGCTCCCCCCCTCCCCCTTCGCTGCCCTTTTGCTTCAGGAAACAGCTCTGAAATGGGAGGTTCTGCTGCTTGCAGAAATCTCTCCTTTCCTGGGTTTTTTCCTCTTCAGAGGGCTTCTTTCCCAAGTGCTACAACAGGGCACCGGAGCTGCTGTCCTGTGTCAAGACAATGGCAGAAAAGAGAGTTAAATGTTATTTCCCAGCGTAGCTGCCAACCCCAGGCTCTCACCTACTGGGTGCTGGGTGAGGCTTGAGTTGGGCCAACAGCTCAACAGAAGTTTAACTTTCCAATGCAAGAGGTGCAAGTGGATTTCGTGGAGAAATTTGAGTATGGATGTGTTTATACACACTGGTGCTGGGCCTGCATCCCTTGGCAGCTCGGTCCTGCAGGTACAAAGAAACAGGGAAGTCATGCAAAGGCTATAGACCAGCAAGGTCTGTGGTTACATCAGACAGTCCCACACTTAGGCAGGTTTTTTGGCCTCTTTTTAAAGCAAACCCAAGTTCTGAGAATGCAGAGCAAAAGGTCACAGCAAAAGTCATCTTTGGGCTCATCAGACCCACAGCATCAGGATGCAGAGCAAGACAAAGAGCAGAATTCATCCTCCCTCATCCCTAAACACCAGAGGGAGACTTCTTGTGAAATCAGTCCAAAAGGAGCTGGGATGATGATAACCCCTCTTTGAGCACAATTTCCACAGCAGTCAGAGTGGCTAAGAAAGATGAGAAATCTGTCACCAAATTACCTCAAAGCCCTTCCCATTCCCTGGTACTTAGCACATGTTTGAGTCCAGGCACTTTTCCCACACTCCAGTCCCCAGAAAAAAAACATGAGCAGCCTAAGGGAAGTTAGCATTTGATTATGGGCTTTAATTATCTGTGGATGATTTTATATGGGCAACCAGGAAGAATAAACTCCCATTTCTGAAGTATGAGCTATGTATAAATGTCCTACAAAGCAACCCCACCTTTTCAAGCCCAGATCTGTGTGGGGACATGCATTTTGAAACATAAAAAATTACCAAGCTTTTTCAGAGACTGACTTTTTCTTCTCAGTCCAACGTGCAACATTTACACTGGTGGGACAAACGTTGCAAACCCCAAACATGTTTATTTTGGTGCAAAATTTACATACAGAAAGTTCTCCAGAACACTTATTGTATGACTTAGAGCAAACAGCTTCATTTCTGAGCTTCCAATTCCTCTTCTTTAAAATGAGGGTGATGTTATTTATGTATTTTTCAGTTAAAATAGCACTTAGCAGGTGCAGCAAACATGCACACTCTGCAGGTCTGGGCTTTACTGAAATGGTGTCAGGGGGAAGGGGACCAACATCTTTGGAGAGGACATCAAGCCCTCCCCCACTTTGGGTGGCTGTGTATAGGGATGGCAGCTTGACATTTAAACTATGCTAATAGATTATGGGAAGAAACAGACACTTACCCAGACTTCCTTATTCCCAATGTCTATCTGAAGACAAAATAAATCAGGGCATTTTTAACACAGGCTGCTCACCTTCATATTTAGCATATCTGGGTTTTATACACATGATTAAAATCCTAACCTTGGTCTGTAAGCCATGAACCCCAGCATACCCCTAGCAATGCCTTGTAGACCTCTAGAGTCCCAGACATGAGAGTGGTTTGTTGGGGTGTCTTATTGACACCCCCATGGCATAAGCTAAATTATTAATAGTAAGTGTAAGGTTAAAAACACGGGGGGACAGTGGCTGCTTTTTGCATCCTGATTGCTGTGAGGAGACAGATAATTGCAGAGAAGAAAACTAAAATAGTGGAGCAGAAATTAAGAGGAACCTGCCTTCCCTGGCTATCAGGAAACCAAAACTGAACAGGGGTTAACTGAGCAGAGACAGCACTGACTGTAAGTGGAAGGTTTGGGCTGTATTTTATTATTGTCATTGATTTCCTTCCTTTTACTTTCAGTAGACGAGCACAGAGCTATTTACATTAGACACAGCTGTGCCCCTCTGAGGTGCACCATAAGAAACATAAAAAGTAAAAGAAAAAAGCAGCTGAAGGCACACTGATGATTTCTGCTACTAATTTCACCATGGGCTTGTGCTACTTTTTCCCTTTGGAGCACACGGTGACAATGTCAGCTCCCCAGATCTTTGTTGGTCCAACTGTAGTGTGACAGGAAGGTTGAGCCATTCTCACTTTATGGGATGTGAGTCTCATTCTCTTCTTTACTCGTGTTTGTTGCAGAAAAAAGTAAGAGGGACTTGGTTTGAGCTGCTTTCAGTAGGTTCCAGAGTTAATGGATTGGAGCAGCTCTTATCCCTGGCTGCACATCTCTGCTTGGAAGAAGGCTCTGTGCCTCTTTTCATTTTTGCATTTTGAAGGGTGTTTTTTCTCACCCAGATAAGGGCTAAAGCCCTGCAGAAGCAGGGGATGGAGGCAGCAGAGCCTGCTGAACTATTCCCTTCCTTTAAACATTTCCTTTCCTCCTACTCTTTGTTTGTCTCAGCTAATTAGACTATTAAAACATGGGGCTATTTCTGCAGCTCCAGGAATGGTGTGGACCTGACCTCAACTAGGAGCTCCAGCACAAACACTTGGTCAGGAGGAAAGGACCAGCTCCCCACATCCACATCCACCTCCACCCTGCTCCCTCCTCTGCACCCTGGGATCTTGTTTATCTCCACACCAGCTGAGTTTCCCAGGGAAACCCAGCACAAGGCATTCACCAGACATTCCTTCCTTTGTGCAGCTGAGCTGGATCTATCACTGCTGGACCGTTTTTGCAGAAACCGCAGTAAATTCATCAGAGTCTATCACTTAGATCCTGCTCCTCCACAGGACATCTCTGCCATGGTGTTGGTGGAAACTGGGAGCCTCAGCAGGAGCCAAAGTGCTTCAGACTCCTGGTACGTCCAAAAGTCCAAGCTCCGTGGCTGCCCTCCCACCCAGGTTTCTCCACAGCCGGCCAGAGGCTTTATTTATGGGCTGGGATGCTCAGCAGCCAAAGGGTTTGAGCTCTTGGCATCAGGGGTCATAATTACCTTTCCAAGTTAACACCCATTGAGATGAATGGGAGCACACCCTTTTCTGCGGGTGTTATTGTTGCAGTCTGCCTGGCTGCAGACCCAAAGGCCAGAGTTTACCTTGGTTTGTAACCAGAAAGGTTGGAAACTGCTTCTCTCCCTCTCTCTCTCTATTTTTTTTTAATTCTTTTTTTAATAAAGGGAAAGGAAAGTTTGCTTTTGCAGGTTTGTGGTGTGGGGCATGTGGGGGAATGGTGAAGCAATATAAATTGAATCTGTTGGTGCTGAGCATCTATGAAGTCCCCTGGCTTTGGAGAGCAGGCAAGGGCTGAAGTCCTCTGGGAACCCAGCTCCTGTGTTCAGCCCAGTTCCTGCCAGTGGCTGGGGAATGTTTTTATGTTATCTTTTCCTCATATCTGAGAAAAGACTGAACCTAATAAGCAGCTGGAGCTGTTAAAGCCACAACACTGCTGGGATTTACCACCCTCAGCTACTGGGGTACAGCCTGACAGCAGCAGCAGAAACTCCAGACCCACATCCATCTGAGGGATGGAGCTGGGCTATGTCCCCAGTGCTGCAGCATAGGATGGGATGGCCACCCCTCTCCAAGGGCATATCAGCAAACTCCCTGCATTTCCCCCAAAACACCTCTGGCAAGTGCAAGCCAGGAAATTGGCTGAGCCCTGACATCCAGCCCATGAGTACTTCAGCCATCAGGGGTTCCTATGGACACAGCAGAAGAGTTGGCAACCCCACAGCAGAGGAGATGCTCACCCCACCCACATGCCTGCCAGAAGTTGCTTTTCCCCCTGGGGAGGTGACACCTCTGCTCTTTAATCCTCTATTCCCAATCTGGCACACCTTCCTCATTTCAGCACCCCTTACCATCCCCTGGCTTTGACCTGGGAATCCACAACCAGGGGAGCTAAAAACAAATGGGTGGGACCACAAACCAGAGCCTAGAGGCCATGTTTGCAGGAGATGTTTACTGAGCAGCCCAGAGGGACACTGTTCTACCCCATGGTATTCTGTCCAGGTAACAAACTCACCTTAGAGGCTCATGTGCACTTGAAAGGGTTCAGTGAAGGAAGCAGAACAACACCAAATCCTCCAGGGAAGATGGAGACTTTGCCATCAGAGAAGAGCTTTGGCAGGGATAGTCTGGAGCAGTTACTAGAATGAAATAAACCACCCTGGCACAAAGTTTTTGTTTCTTGATCAACATGACTTGTAGATTTAACAGGGGGACTGAGGATCTGTGACACTGCCCAGCCTTCTTATAGCATCACTTGCATCATGCAGCCCAAGGTACATCAAAAAAAGTAAGAGAAAATGTCTTTACCACCCCACACAATACCCTCACAGCTGCTTTCCCTCTAGGGTACAAATAAGAGTTTGTTTACAGGGTACAAACTACCCTTTTGCCAGGGGTTATTTGCAGGAAAAATTATGCTGGCTAAGACTTTGAGGGTGTTTTCATCTGTGCTTTTAAGTGCAGTAAACCAAGAGTCAGGTACAAACTGCCTGACATGGAGCAGGAGCAGCTCCAAGGCCTCAGGTGCTTGAGATTTTCAGCCTCTCCAAACTCCCCTGTATTTATTTGTGTAGCCAAAGCCCCATGGGGATACTGGTCGGATACTCTGTGTGTGATGCACACACATGTGCACAAACATAACCATGGCTGGATGGATAAACCCAGGGCAAACCCTTTCCTAAGACATTCTCCTTCAGCTCCTAGAGGTGGCAGGACCAGGGTGATGGTGGGATCTGGGCACCCCATGGCTGCAACACCTCTTCCTTCAGATTGTGCTCCTCCTGACCCTGCTGCTCTAACTCCCTGGCCACAGCCAGCCTCTGCTCCTGGCAAAATCACACCTCCAGAACCACTGCCAGCACATGGAAGGTCCAATTAGTATAAAATCAGGAGGCAAGTCCCCAAATTCCCAAGATGAGAAACAACTCCACATAGAACTGCTTTCTTTGTTGCTTTTAATAGCTATTCTTAATTATAAAGGCTTCCGAAACACCAAAAAAATGAACACCAGTTAATAAAATCCTGTGAAGCTGAGGACTTTGAAGAGGTTTATTTTAAAGATAAAAACATTGGCTAGGACAGGCTTGTCCAAGGAATTGAGAAATCTTTCTGCAGAAATGAAACTGCTTCTTCAATGGGTGCAGTTTGTAAACACCTGAGTGGCCTCAAGAGGAAGGGAGTTAAGGGAAATCACATGATCTTCTATAAAACCCTTAGGAATCAGTTGTGAACTGGTGCTGTGAGCAGAGGAGAATGCATATGCATAGTAAATAACAGAAAAGAAATTTGGTTGCAAAGAAATCCACTCCTAAGTAAATCCTTCTCTAATCACACTGCTCCAAAGCACTCAGCCTGTGCTGCAGTGCCTCTGCTCCCCAGGACATTTTAGAGCAGCAAGAGATAAAATACAACTAAAACCCCTTTTCCCACCCTGTTGCATCAAATAAAGAGGTTTTGCCAGCCTGAGAAGTTTGGATGTTTGAATGAAGAGATACAAATCAAAGCCTACCTGGCAAATCCTTGCATGGCTGCTCTTGGCTTTATGCAGCAACAACTTTGTTTTCTGTTGTTTGTTTTTCCTGGTTTAGTGGGGAGTCAGGCAGTTTGTGTGAAAGCAAAAGGTGACACTCTGACTGAAAATAAACTGCTGCTTGAGTGATCATGGGCCGCTTTAGAGGCAGCCTGAAAACAAGCCCAGGAAGAAGTGGAGTGATGATGCATTACTGTGGGCCCATGGTGATGTGAGCATCACTCCTTAAACCCAAACTGTTGCAACAAGTTGTGTTTGTCCGATGTTTTCAGAGTCAGTGACAGGGGAAGATGCCCACACTGGGGTAATCCAGATTATGGGCACCTGCAGTCACTCAGCACCAGCAACTTGTCCTCCTTTTCCTGCTATTCTTTGCCCTGCTCTGAGCTCCAGATCTCTGGGGGTATCTCAGGTATTTCTGCAGGGTGTTGCCACAAAATGCCAAACTGAAGGGAGGGGGTGCAAAGCCTTGGGAGAGACCCAGCTGCCATCCCAGCCCCAGCAGGTCATGAGTGCCCACACTGCCTTGCCTGAGTGACCCAGGTTTGTTGATGTCTAAATCCAGGGCGCTTCCATTTTTTGGAGAAATGGTTGGAGCCCTGGCCAGCACAGCAGAAGAGCTGAGCTCTTGCTCCATCTGTCACCAGCTTCCTCTGCAAGCTGGAGTGTTCACACACACACACGAGACTTGGAAAAGAGCTCAGAAAGCTGTTTGCCTTCAAACCCAACTGCCTGCCTGGTGGATTAAAATAAAACCATCCAGAGTGCAAAGCAACCTCCCACTCCATGGGCATGCCCACAGAACAGAGATGCTCTCTGCTCCGTTCAGGTTTACAGGCAATAAATTTGGTCAGACTCTAATGATCACCTTTCTTGCTAAGCAGAACTTCCTTCTCCTACCCATCTGCAGTACTCATATCCTTGGCTGTCAGCTGTGTAAATTTGCTGAAAAGCAGAACTGCACAAATAACTGATAGGGGTGGGGGGGTGGTCAGACAGGAAAAAATATATGGTTTTGCTATGGGGTAACCAGAAATAAACACTTTCCATCTAGGAAGGGGGAAAGCAGTATTTTAATGAAATAACTGTTTCAGGCCAAACAAGCACTTCATCTGATCACAGTGATCTCTTGTGTCTGTGAGTTGCTCAGATAATTTGTAAGTGTAAGAGAACCTTCAAAGAGAAGTGAAATATTTCTAATAAAATTACTGTGGATTTTTTGTATATTTTTTTTTCTACTGAGGAACAATTTCCTGAAATTACTTTCAGTCTGTGAAACATTGCAATCAAGCCCATTTACATATTTTTGAAGGGAAAAATTGCCTTCTTCCACCCCCCATCTTCTCTGGCTGGTAACTGTATCCTTACCCATTTCATCCCCCTTCCTTGCTTCCTCCTTTTCTCCTGTAGCAAATGTGAATTTCCTGTCTTTTATTTTTTTTCATCCTGCCTAACCCGTTATCTGATCCCTGCTCTTTCAGTCCTGACCTCTCCTTCCTCCAGCTGACCTTCCTATCACACTGGTAATACCCATTTGTCTTCTCCTTCCCAAACCCACCTCTTCCCTTGTTCTTTCCCATAGCCAAGGCTCACGGAGCAGCCCAGGGAGGTGGGGTGCTACTGGGGTTTTTAGAGGAATAAGAGCAGGGAATAAGGAGTGAACCATACCCAAGTTGTACAGGACTGGGATCAGAGCCCTGTTGCTATATTCCCTGAGAGAGATTTATACTTTAGTAACCCAAACCAGAACTCTGGATCCTTAAATTGCAGGTGGGAACTCAGCATTGCTCAGCCCAAGGATGTGGCCTTAAATTAACAAGGTCCCTTCATCAGTCCCTTTGTGACACCCATCACCTCTGCTCGATGGTGGGTGCCACCCTGCAGGTCCCCATCCAACCCAGGGTGATGCCATGAAGTCTTTGCCAGGCTCCCCAGGCTTCCCGGGATGCTCTGCACAGCAAACATCTGAAGATGGCTCAGAGCCAGCACCAGGGTGGTGAGGGAGATGTGGTGTTCATATGGCCAGTGTCTGATCACAGCCTGCAGGCAGGGATCTCTAATAAAAGCCAGTGCTCCTTGGAGGGTGACGTTGCAAGCAAACAGGACAGAAGAAAGGAGATGCATGTTCTCTCCCCCCACACACAATTCTTTTGTTCAGAGCCTGCTGCCACCCTCCTTGCTGCAAAAGAGCAAAGCAGTGGGACAGCTGATGTCTTCTCCCTGGTATCCAGTGATAGGATGTGTGGGAATGGTTCAAAGCCACGCATGGGGAGGTCTAAATGTGACATTGAGAAGCATTTCTTTTACCAAGAGGGTGGTCAAACACCAGAACAGGCCTCCTGGAGAGGCAGTCAGTGCCTCAGACTTGTCAGTGTTTAAGAGGAATTGGGTTAATGCCATTAATCATAAAATGGTTTGGGTTGGAAGAGATCTTATAGATCACTTAGTGCCAACCCTCTGCCATGGGCAGGGACACCTCCTGCTAGACCAGGATGCTCCAAGCCCCATCCAACCTCGACTTGAGCACTTCCAGGGATGGGGCAGCCACATCTTTACTGGGCAGCCTGTGCCAGTGTCTCACCATCCCCACAGACAAGAATATTTCATCTAAATCTCCTCTTTTCCAGCTTGAAACCATCCTATCACCCCATATACTCACAAAAAGTCCTTCCCAAGCTTTCTTTTAGCCCCTTCAGGCACTGGAAGGATCTCCCCAAAGTCTTCTTATCTCCAGCCTGAACAACCCCAACTTCTCAGGCTGTCTATTTTACTTTGGTCAGCCCTGAATTTGTGAGGTAGTTGGACTAGGTGATCACTTTGGGTCCCTTCCAACTGAAATATTATTTCTATTCTATTCTATTCTATTCTATTCTATTCTATTCTCACGAAGTGGACAGTCAGGGATTAGAGCATTCACCCCTTAATAACAACGTTTGGGTTCTCCAGGGTTAAATTTTCTAGTGTTTCTCAACTCAAGTTGACCTTAAAACCAGGAATATCCCCTACCATCTCGGTTGCTCAATGGGCACAGCTGCCAACCCTATCATGCCATGAGCAGGGACTCAGAGCCCTGCCACTGTTTTAACCCACTGACTTTGACCTCCCAAACTGGGACCACCCTGCAGACATGAGATTTCTGCTCCGGAGGGGATTGTGCAGCACTGGGGTTCCCTGAAGTGCTGGGGGTCTCCCGGGTGGGGACCTGGCACAAACATGTGTGCTACCACACCCTGGGCACCAAGGTTTGGTTAAACACCACAACACCAAAGAGGAACCAATAGGTGGTCTGGGAGAAATGGTGGTGACTGAGAAGTGTTTCTGTTTTCTGCAAATTTTCTGGTGAAAAATTCCCCTTTTTCAGAGAAAAGTTGCATGCCCACTTATTATGGAGAAGTGTAGCTATAAACATCTGCACACACACACACACAGACTAATATAAAAATGTAAACACACCTCTGTTTAGACACAAACATATATATGTACACACACATTTATGTAGACATATTTTGATGGAAGTAATTCACTGTATGTTCTCCTCTGACAAGTGTTTCCAAATTACAGTGAGGTACTGGGTAGAAAGATGACAGCTTTAAAATCTCATAACTGAAAACACAACCTTTAAAAGAAACCATTTTTAAAAGAGAATTTTCAGCATTGGCTCATCACCCACAGAAAGGTTCCCCAGCATGGATGTGGCAGGAGAGCTGTCATGGGACTCAGGCAGGTAGGACCTCTTTGTTCTCAGACCAGTTGCCAAAATGGAATAAATGGAAGAGAAAAAAAGTTTTATTTTCTTTTATAAATGTAAAGTCCTGTATTAGGGATTTCAGTTTGGGTGGGGAAAGGTGTAAGCCCTGCTGCTGCCTCTAAGTGTGACTTGGCAAGAATCTCCACCGAAGCACCCATTGACAAGTAAGTGGTGTGTTCTGGCCTGACCCCTTCATTACAGTAGGCTGCAGCTCTTCTGATTTTCTGGAGCTCCCCAGCCCCTCTCTGGATGTGTTTTCTGCCACGGTACCCCAGGAATGGGATGCTGTGGAACAGATGCACTGATTGACCTTTCCTGAGCCTGGTGTTCCTCTCTCCTCAGGAGATTCTGCAGTGGGATGGTGCAAACACACAGCCTTTGCAGGACCAAAAAGCACAATTGCTCCCCACTGTAGCCCAAGGAATAAATAACTCCAGAGACAAAACAATACAACATCTGCAGGCCCTTCCCTGCCTGGGGGTTTGTTTTTTCCCTTACATTCTGATGACTTCATTCATACACCCCCCAAAATGTCCTACATCTTTCACACTCTACACAGGGTTTCTCTTCTGGACCATTCACTTCTCTCCTCTCCTCTAAGGAAGCTTTCTTTTCCCCCCATGCAGGTTCTTCAATTTAGAGGATGTCTGTGTTACAAAAAGAAATAATCCTGCTTCTTTGTTCTTTCTTCTACACAAGTTTCCTTTTAAGTGTCTGGAGGGACCTTGATTCCTCTAAATGCCAGAACTCTTTGTCAGGCTGGCTCTCTGATCAGGCTCCTCTGTGGAGCTAAATCCCTTGCCAAGCTTTCCCACATGGAGCCAGAAGCCCCTTTGAGCTGAGTCTTGAAAAACTGGCTTGTCCTTAGCAGCAGCTATCTCTTTGTCCAACAGAGCTCCGTTTGAATGGGCAATCATCAAAGTTTAACGAGCCTCTTTTGTGAGCCTTATTCCAGGTGGATGGAGGTTTGGGGTTTTTTTTGTGGTTTTTTTTTAATTTTTTTTTTTTTTGCTTCTTCTTCTTTTTTCCTTCATTTTATTCTTCTTTTTTACTTGTGGGTTTTGGCTAAAAAACATGTAGGCAAGAGGGGAAAGCAAAGAGCTCCTTTCTCAAAGCAGGGGTTGCTGTTTGGTACCTGCCTAAGCCTTTCCCAAAACATTGCCCCAATAATTCAGCCAAGGTGCAAGGAAAAAAAGGAAGGCCAGGTTAGTGGCCACCCTCTGGTAGCTGTTTGGTGCTCGAGCAAGATGTGGAGCAAAAAAATGTTGAACTTTAGCATGAGAAAGTCCTTGGCTTGCTTGGAGTCTGAAAGTTTCCAACTGCTTTCCCTCCAGCCCAGCTCTCAGATGCTGCATTCGTGCCTGATTTCTGACCCTTCCAGGAGAAGAAGGGTCTTAATTTTGAGTCCATGACCAGAGAGAAGGGATTTTTCAACTCATTGTTTACTGACCCTGGATTAAGCTCAACCTTCTGGAGGTCCACAAATCTAAAAAAAAAAAAAATTAAAAATTTACATCAACCAAACCTTACCTGCCTTTTCAGCTAGCCAATGGCTCTGGTGTGTCTGCTCTGGTAATTAGAGGAGGGAAAGTCACAGGAGGGAAAAACCACAGTGCTTCCCTTCCCTGGCTGCACAAATTCTCAATTATTTCAGGTGGTTTCTCCAGTTGAGCTTCTGGGCAGAGGGTTGGGGATTGACAGCTGTGCTGTCAAGTTATGTGCCAGAAAATCAGATCAGCTTTTTGTTGTTTTCTTTCTTTTTTTCTGAGATAAGAAATGCTGCTAAATCAGCAAAAGTAAATCACTAATAGCAGCTCCACATTCAAAGCTGTGGGCATGATAGCTCCCTGCTGCACAGCTCTGCCAGGCTTGTAGAAGATGAAGTCACTACATGGGCAAATAAATTAAAAATTAATAAATAGCC
Source organism: Calypte anna (assembly GCF_003957555.1). Classification (NCBI taxonomy): domain Eukaryota; kingdom Metazoa; phylum Chordata; class Aves; order Apodiformes; family Trochilidae; genus Calypte; species Calypte anna. The sequence goes on from NC_044245.1 coordinate 5,941,341, forward strand.
AAGGGACTGCATTAGCAGTGTAGAATAGATGTTAATGGTCTCAGAGAGGTCATAGGATCTTCCATAGGGTCTTCCATACTCTAAGGGCTTTTAAGAGTATATGTGGCCTACCTTGGCCAAAGCCTGGTGACAGTCTGGGCAGGAAGAGAAAGAACCCACCTGGTATTAAGGTGCCCAAATAATCCTATTGGGAGTGAGGCACCTAAATGTTTCTGAAGGATCTGCAAACCACAAACCACGGGCTTGGCAGACCTCAGAAATGGTGAACTCTGGACTGACACATGGTATGGGGATAGGTTTAATCTAGGCACCTGGCTTTCCTGCAGATTTTCTAAGATTTCTCAGCCTGCATCCCCTCTTGACTTCATCAGCTCCTTAAGTGGAGCCCACAGCTTTCCAATGATTTGGGCTCCTTGAAGACCTGCTCTTACCATGGCTCCCAGAGGAGTGGTAGAGCATCCAAGAAGAGTTCAATCTGAGGTGGATCTCAAGCAGTTCAGTACTTAGCAGGTGTTTTGTTGCTGAGGCTGCAGAAGGAGCAGACCAGCTGGGTTACTGTCCTGCAGGACACCATGTAAGGTACAGGACCCAAAGGGGAATCTAAGATTTAGCTCTTGACTCAGTGTCTTGAAGACTGGGTTAAACCTTTGGAAATCCAGCCTTAAAAGCAAATATTATTTCCTTGTTTGGGGGGCTTGTTTGGTTTTTTGGTTTGGGTTTTGGGTTTTTTGGGGGTTTTTTTGTTGGTTTTTTTTTGTTTGGTTGGTTGGTTTTGTTTGCATTTTTTGTTTGTTTGTTTTTTTGGTGGTTTTTTGGTGGTTTTTTGGTTTTTTTGGTTTTTGTTTTGGGGTTATTTTGTGAGAATTGAGAAGAAAATTACAAAACCAACCCCTATTCCTTCAAATGCTTTGAGCTGGTGTGCCAGCTGGGAAAGGATGGCTATAGAGAACAGAAGCAGCCTTTTTCTGTGGTCTATAAAACACCTTCCAAACTAAGTCTGAAGAGGGCCTTAAAAAAAAAAAAAAAAAGGCCTGTGGCCTTCAGATGTTCAGTTTCCTGGTAATTAGGACTGGTGCTCAGGTTGTCCCTTGGGTAGAACCAGAAACCATTGTGCTCCTGGTGAAGACACTTCGAGTAGGGTTGATGTCTGACAGTTCCCAAGAACATAAGGACCACTCAGAGATGCCTACATGGGCTTCCCACACATCCATCCACTGTGCCACCTCTGTGTGGCCAAACTTTTGTTGTTATTATTACTGCACTGCTTTGCCTGGGCTTCCCAGCTAGCTTAGGAACCCCCATGCAATGAGACATAAACCAAGGTTTTGATCCAAGTTTGCCACACAGCTATACATACAGCTGCTGGGAGAGCTCCTCAGACCCAGGAATGCCATCTTGATGCTCCATCTCTGACCTAAGATTCCAGCTTGACCCCTGCAAGAACTCTCTCCATGTCCTCCAGTTGAAAGGAGCCCCAACTAAATTGATCAAACCCTCTTTGTGTGTCTTATTCCAGGGTCAAACCTGACTGTCCTTCCTTGAGCAGTGGAGATCAAGAAGATGGTCTCACAACCAAAACCCTTTTCTCTCTGATAACAGTATTGCAACACCCCACTGCTGGTAATGACACTAAGGGACAAATTACCATCCCACTCCCCTCAGGAAGAGGGAACCTATAGAGTCACCATCTCCCACATCTCCCTTGTTCCATGGGTCACTCCCAAACCAATCTAATGAGACCTTTGCAGCTTTTGGAGGTGTCAGGAGGAAAAAAATGCTTTTTTGCATCCGATGATGGTCCAAACAACCCCAGTGGTGACAGACTCCACAACTGCAGGCAGCATTCAAACCAGTTTGGCTGCTTCATTGCCACCACCTGAAGGAAGGAAGGAAGCACCTGGATGCAGAAGGCAGGTCCCAACAGAGCAGAGTCAGACATCTGGCAGCTGAACCCAGGGCATCTCTCAGCAGTGGAGTAGTTAACACTCAGGGGCATTTCCAAACAAAGCATTTTAATCGCTGAACACCAGTTAGCAGCTCCTGCTTCCACGGCTCCACTTTCTCTCCCTGCTGCTATTTCCAGCTCTCCGGCAAGCAGTGCTTTGCATTTCGCTAATTACTCCGAGAGCCCAGCAGGGTTTCTGGGGCTGCAGATTTCACACAGTTTCTATTAATATCCCCCAGGGCTCCAGGTTTGTGTTTCCTTGGGATAACACTGATCTCTCTCTTTGCCAAGACCACTCAGGTCTTGTGCACCCGCTCCTTCCCAACCACTTGACATAGCAGCTAGCTAATAATTCCTCTTATCACAGGACTCTCCTGATAAAACAGCTTTGTAATAGCTGGGAGGACTGGTGCCTGATTCCATCCAGTCTGCCCCTGGCTCCTGTGCAGATTGGAGCCTCCCAGAAGAGGAGCAGATGCCTTGGGCTGGAGATGTGCAGGGCTTGGTGCTGTCTCATCCCTTCTCTTGCTGTCCCCAAGAGCCCACTGCAAAACACCACAGCTCAAGTGATTGTGAGGAGGGGCAGGGGTCTCAAAACAGCTCCCACAAACCCCAGCAAGCTCAAGGGGGGGACACTGAAGGTGTCTGACAAGAGATGCTGAGGAGAAGGATGCTGTATCAGCATCTCCTGGAGTCAGCATCTCCCCCTGGATCCCTGCCTGGAAGCCTTCCCCAGTGTGGGATAGAACAAGAAAAGTCTCCCCAGTAATAGAGGGATATGAACACTGACATAAGAACCCCCAAGATGCAGTGCTTTAGAAACCAAAGGAAGCTCTGAAAGCCTCTGTGCATTTGCAGCACTCTCCTCTTGTCTGCGCAGAGCCTTGGCTTGAGGGGAGGATTCAGATGGGGCACATGCATCCTGGTTTCAATAGCTCATCTGGTTTTGCCTAAATTTATGGGGATTACAGCGAATCAAAGAGCACATGGCTAGGAGTTTAGAAAGGTTTTTGTACCTCTGATTTACCCGAATCCTAAAAGATCTCTGGCATCAAAAGGCCACATTAACCCTAGCAACTTTGTTATTGTCATAAGGGAGTTTTTTTTACTCTGTTGCACCATCTAAAGCTTTAAGTCAACAGAGCCAGGTCTGCTGACTCCACTGCATTTTATTAGCCTGATAGCAGAGCCTGTGACCATCCTTTTTAGAGTGATTATAAAGAACTTGAGATAGAGATAAGAAAAAAAAAAAAGAGGAAAAACCCCCCAACACCCAAGTACCAAGTACAAGTAAGTACATGTAAAAATGTGCAAAAATGTTCATTATTCCATGAATTCTGGTAGTCTTTGTGCTCTTGCAGTCACAAGTTCATTTTTTAGTTTTTTTGCTGCATTAGCAAAAAAATTCCTGTCCTATCCTATGCAAAGAGGGAAAGGAAGAAGAAATAATTATAATCCCCTAATTCCTTATAGCCACTTACAGTCACTGGCTGTCCAACATCTTTAAACCAGTAGCAATCCTGAGAATCAGATCAAGACTTCATTGTTCTTCCAAAAAATCCCAACATTATGTTAGTGTAAACTAAAGAGTTGCAGGCAATAAAAGGCTTTTTTGGGGATGGTTGGCATGGAGGCTACAGGCGACAGCTGGTGGGTGTCTGATGGGGCTGCCCTTTCTAGCTACCATCTGGACTTTGCATAGGACATGTAAGAATAAGCTACTTATACCTTAATAAGGCAAAAAGCCTATAAAAATGGGATGGGGGGTGGTTGTGTGATCACAAATAAACAAGAATGTGAGCTTGGGTTTTTCTGCTCCACCCAGGAGAAGGCAGGGACTTCACCCAGAAGTTTGAAGGAACATTTTGTCCCCAATGTACTAGTGTGTGTTAATTTAAAAGAAATATATAATAATTTGATTATTATCATTATAATTTAATCACAGCAGAGCCAGGAACAGAGACACACCAGTGAGCCTGGTTCTTCCACCCAGGAAAACCAAAAGGCAAAAGTGCTGTTGCAATCCATGGGGGAAGGGATGGATTGGGTGAGGTTTGCAAAAATGAGAAGAAAAAAACACAGGAGAGAAATGCAGGACCAACACTCACTTGACACAGGTGTGAGAGTGCTCTGCACACAGAGGTGCCCATTTACTCTCCCTCTGGCAGGAGGGCTGCATTTGAGTGGACCAGATCTATCCCCTCACTTTAGAAAGAGGAGTTTCACTGGGCCTGAGTTTTCCCCACAGCCACTTGACAGTGGACATTTGACAAATGGAAATTTGACATCAATAGGTGTTAGACTCACTTAAATATCAGTTGCCCTACAGGAGGGATTCAAGTGGCCTTCAGAGCCTGTTGACTCCAACTCTTGGTTCACCTTGGTCTGAAGGTGACATTACCACAGCACCAAGAGCTGGCAGCCTGAAAGAGAAGGTTTTGGCAGATCAAGCATTGCCCAGTCTGCCTGTAGGTGTTTTTGCATTGCTTCTCTACCCCACCAGCCACTGGGGTGGTTGGACAAGGTGGTCCTGCCATAGTGGGTTTGGTGCCCGTGGTGTGTTGGGTTCCACCCCAAACAGCTGAGCTGGGGGGGGAATTGCTTTTCTGCCAGCGGAGATGGAAGCTGCCATGTTCCTGACAAAGCTCATCTATCACAGCCTTAATTTGTTCCTCTCAATCCCAGGTCTTTTCCCTTCCTCTCTGGACAAAGGAAGGCACAACTCATGCCGACACAGCCCCCCTGCATGTGGCAGCCCCTTCCCATGGAAATTCCCGGCTGAGGAACTGCAGGTGGTTTCCAAACCTTGGAGCATGGCCTCTCAGGGAACTTGGAGGTGCAAAATGCTCCTCCTTCCAGTCCTTCAGCCCGTCTCATCCCCTCTTTACCCTGTGGAGTGACTTCATATGGGAGGCTACTTGCTGATTTTTAACTCATGCAGCTGTTTGTCTTCTCCATTTTTAGTGGGTTTGCTCCCAAAACCCTTCCCCACATTAGCATGCACATGCTGCCCTGATGCAATTAAATCACAGCATCATGAAGATGTGGAGAAAGCAGCACTGGTAGACCTTTTCTACAATAGACTTGGACTAGAGGACTTTTATAGGTCACTTCCAACCTCAACCATTCTATGATTCCATGATTTTCATCCCTGTGGCAGCACTGGAGCCATGTTTCAACCCTTAACTCAAGCAGCTTCTTATTAGCATCTAACCTTACCCATTATCTAAATGCACCTGGCCATAAACCCAAAGAGCAGCAAGCAGATAACCAGCAGCATCAGAAGCTACTTAGAAAGCATTTAGTTCCCTATTAGAGCCCAAGCATGTGCAAAGAGCTACTGAGGGAAAGTGCAGAGCTGCTGATTTCCCTCTTTTGCTAACGCACTCCAAGGAAGAGGTGATGAGTTTATGGAAATGGCTGCAATTTCCCATCAAACAGGGAGCATACATGAATAGGAATTGGAAGTGAGGAGCCAAACAAGACTTGTACAGCATGGATTTCCTCCAGCAACACTAATAGAGTTTACACAAACCAATTAATCCCTCTTTGAAGAAGAACCTTATCCCCATCACCACATCTTTTATTTCTTTAGATAGAGGTGGGGACTTCTTTAGCTATTCCTCTCCTCTCCTCTTCTCTCCTCTTCTCTCCTCTTCTCTTCTCTTCTCTTCTCTTCTCTTCTCTTCTCTTCTCTTCTCTTCTCTTCTCTTCTCTTCTCTTCTCTTCTCTTCTCTTCTCTTCTCTTCTCTTCTCTTCTCTTCTCTTCTCTTCTCTTCTCTTCTCTTCTCTTCTCTTCTCTTCTCTTCTCTTCTCTTCTCTTCTCTTCTCTTCTCTTCTCTTCTCTTCTCTCTCTCCTCTCCTCTCCTCTCCTCTCCTTTCTTCTCCTCTCACTTCTCTTCTCCCAGCATGTTCATCTTAGATCAAGTAACATTTTTTTGATCTGAAACGGGTTAGGAACTGACCTCTGGAGCAAACCAGCAGCAGATTTGAAGTGAGAGGGTCTGGATGGGGGTGAAAGAAGTGGAAAGAGTAGGTTGGGAACATTTCCATCAGCACAACTAAATCCAGCAGGACACACATGTTGACAGCCTCAGTGTCAAGCTTTCGACAACTGATTTGGCAAATTTGGGCCTGTGCAAATAACTAAGAGCAGATGTGTCAAATGCTTTTTATTTCCTAGAATTAACAGTAGATACAAGAACACTCCAGGAAGTTGCCTGTGTTGGACTGTGTGAGTCTCCCTGACCCTCTCATCCTTTTTCCTTACCATTCCCAGACCAGACACTGCTTTCACTTGTGTTAGAATAACTTGGCTTGACTGGAGCCCCAGTAGATATTAACCAGCACACATGAGAGCCAAGGAGGATGAGCTCTTTCCACACCACTTCCTGTGTAGTAGCAGATAATGAGTTACTTGCTTTTAGTCTCCTGCCTCCAGTCTTTTTGTGCAGAGGGCTTACCCTACACATGACAATTCTCCTGGTTTCTGCTGTAACAAATGCTTCTGAGATCCTATTCATAACTCTCTTCTCACAAAATGTCACAGTTTTAGCTGTACTGAAAGACCATCCTGACCTGGGCAGAATCTATCACTGTGATCAGAACAGTTATCAGCCAGACCCTGATATGTGATGTCTGGTTGGGATGCTGTGGCCATGGAGGGAGGTATAGGTTCTCAGCAAGAATGTAGCACCAAACAGCAGTCACCAGTAAAGCACAGCCCTAAACAAACAGACAGGTGGAGTAGGATTTATCTGGAAGTGAAGCACACAAGTCTGAGCTAGCCATCCTGGACACCCCTTACAGTCCATGGGGAAAAACAGGTTCTTTCAGAGAGTGATTCATCTCACCCTAAAATAGGTTTAGAGGAACTGGTCTCCAGCAGCATCTGACTCGTCTCCACTGGCTAGAAAGGGAACCTGAATGAGAGAAGTTCAGATTGAAGAAACTTATTTCACTTGTCTAACATTTGTTGGTATGAATCTCAGCCAAGCTGTACAAAGTTTTCCAGAGTTAAGTCAAAGGGCTTTGGACTTGACAATTCATGATCTGAGTCAGATTCTGCATTGCTCAGAGAGTCTCTGAATGCAGAGTCAGGCAGGGCTAAGCCAAAAGGAAAAATGTGCATCTTAGTTTTCTGAAAAATGACAGCAGGCAGGAAGCACATCCAAACAAGGGAATCCTGTCTTTTATTTAAAAATGGGCCAGACAAATTGAGCAGTGTAAGATGCTGCAGAGTTTGGTTGGCATCTTTTTTCCCACTTGTCCTTCCAGTGAAAATGAGGTCTCACCTCTCACTGTCACAGATCCTGGGACTCTAATCTTTCAGCCCAATTCATTCTCCTTCCCCAAATTTTCCCCCTTAATTTAAAATACATTGAAATCAATGAAAACCCAGGCTGCTTCACAAGAATCCCTCGCTGGGAGAAGGGCACCAGATTTTGTGTTAACTCCTTCCCCCACCCTCTTTCAGCAGAAGTTGATGACAGGATTCTTTTTTATCAAGATGCAGATATTACCAACAACCAGCACAAAAGATCAGTGATTAACCTTTGGATAAGCAGCCAAGATTGCTTTTTTCTGACCCTATCAATCTGGTATTTGAATTTCTAGGGAGCTTTAGTGAGTGGGTTTTCTAGGCAAGCTGAAACCCTTTCTTTTTTAACCCTTGTGCAAAGTTTCTGCTAACTTCACTGGAATTAATCTCAGGTTCCAACAAGACAGGCATCCATGAGTTGTCTGAGAGCAGGAAGGTCTTTAGGTTGCCAGGGATTTCCTTTTCCTTCCTTTGCCCCACATTTCAACACAACCCATGCAATGAGAACAAGATGTTTCCTGTGGGCTAGAACAGGAATAAAAATCCCCAAATGTACATGGGTGTACAAACTACATGCCTGAGCTTCCATTGGAGATCCAGGGTGCAATTTTGCTGCTTTAAGGCAGGCATCTGGTCCTGTCTGTGATGTCTGAAGGCACTTGAGACATCTGCACAGGGCTGGCAGGTATGACACAGGAGCTGCAGGAAACTCTTCTTGAAATCCCCACCATTTGGTAATCAAGCTGCAGAGCCCAAATAATCCATTTGATACTCAGCCCCAGCAAATGGTGAATCATTTAGGCAAAGATGCAGTTTGACTGTGAATATCCTGGTAGGTATTGAGCACCTGGTGTTCCTGCAAAACTAGAGACTTGAGCACTAAGAGGTCTTGTTCTCTTTCAACCTCTTCTTTAAAGAAAATTTCAAATTCAACACTCAGCTGCTCAGACAATGGTTGTCTATATCTGCAGGGGAAGAGGGGATTATTTTTTTCTCTCCCTGTGGCCCTTGGGCACTGTTTCACTGACTGGGCAGGACCCTTTTAAAATCATCACCTCCTGGGGGCTGGGGAGCCAGAAGCTCACAGCCTGCTTTGGGTCCACACACCTTGGTCCCTCCTTACAGTTCCTGTGGCTTTTTAAGTGTTCAGATCCCATCAAGTCCCAGAACCAATCTGCAGGGGTTTGGAGGAGTGCAGAAGGCAGTTTGGAGAGGCAAGTCCATATAACATGTTTTATTAAAAGCAAACCCTGTCCTTCATGTCCTTGTGATTGTACCAGGGCTTGAGGACTGAGCCAAGGGGCCATTGTGACTATGAAGCTCCTGAAAATGGGCCAGGTGGCTTTGCATTGCAGTGTGGACCTCATAGTGAGATATTTTGGGACAGAGAACAACCTTCCACACGTTCAGCATCCTGCTTTCCACCTTCTGACCTGCAATTCTCCTTTCTGAGGCTGTCACTGATGGAGTCCTGCAGATCCTTTCTCGGGCAGAAGCAGATGCAGGAACTGGAGTTGGGACAAATGCTTTTAACAGCATTCAGTGGTTTTCTCACCTACTTTAGCCTCAGCTTGGCATGGCAGCCTGAGCACCACATAAATTCTGGCCAAGGTTTGCAAAAGAAACCCATCTCCAAGTGCTTTGTGGAAGGCAGAAAAAGCATTGTGGAATCCCCAGGGAGGAAATTCCACCAGATCTTGGTGGATCCCACTGATCCCAGCCACTGTTTGCAGGCAGAGGCTAACTGAGCAGTTGACTTTCAGGTCTTCTTGGGTGAAAAGCCCTGAAACAGCTACAGCAAGGCAGTCAAGGGAGTCCTGGTGTGTCTTATAGAGGAGAACAGATTGAGTAAGCATGAAGAAGTGTAGCGGGAGGAGCCATTCTTGCTACTGAAGCTCGACGAGCTGCTGGTCTCTTCCAGGACTCCAGCCACCACACAGCACTTCCAGGGTAGAAGTGTAGCGGGAAGAGCCTTTCTTGCTCCAGAGGCTCAACAAGCTGCTGGCCTCTCCATGCCTCACACCAGAGTGAGCTGAGTCTCCTCTGTGGGTGTGTGTCCCACCTTTATTGGTCCCCTGATCTTGCTCATGCCCAATAGGGGCCTGTCCTAATCAGGCACAGGTGGACTCACACCCACTCACTGGCAATTCAAGGCACCTGGTTTAACTTGTCTCTCTACAAAGAAGTCATGTTTTGGATCTAGGAAACAGTCAGCCAGGGGAGGGTTTGCTTTGTCCATCAACAGGTCTTATCTGCAAGCTCTCTGTTTTGCATCGGTGTGGAGTTCCCCTCAAAGGCTGTACTTCCCAGCTAGACCTTGCTGCCTGTCTCCTCTGCCCAGGCAGCTCAGTGGAAAGCCCTGCATCTATTTTAAGCTTTGTGTGGTGATATGGAGGGGGATGTTCTTAGGAAACAAATTTTGGACAGTTTCCTTGGAAAGATAAGACCTATCCCATTTCAGTAAGGGAAAAAAGTTAGCATGGAAAACCTCTGGGACCTTTTTGGTACCTGTCTCATTCCTGTGAAAAGTTGCCTACTAACACCCTTGGATATATGCCAAGCATATATCAGAACAACAGGAACCTTCTTGAAAACTGCCTATCCACCCCAGCCAGGTATGTTCCCACTGATCCCTGAGGACATATCAGGCAGGTATTTCCTGGACCTGGCTGTGATTCCCCCAGTTCCTCACCATTTTCTGCCACCTGGGATTCACCACCCCACTGCTGATGGGATTCTATGACTTCCTTGAGCAGCTTCAGAAAAAAACAGAGCCCTTGTCATGGTCAGGAAGTTTTGTGTGAAGCAGATAAATGCTCAACAGACCGTCCACTGGGTGACCTTGGGGAGGGGATGGTACAACCAGGGAAAGGAGGACAGCAATTACCTTCACTGCTACAGCTTTTTACCCAGGGAATATATATCCAGGCTGAGGAGCAAACAGATGGTTTTCTCCCACTGGCCAATCCATTCTTGCTTTTTCTTCTGACACTACCAAAAAGAGTCAAAGTAAGAATGGTGATTCTCCTCAGCATCCCAAATAGTCCTACATTGTCCTTCCTGACCTAGGTGGAGAAAATACAAAAGCACAAATGACCAGATTCAGGTTGCAAAAGGTAGATAAAGAAGTTTCTTGGCCCTGTCCAGCCTCAGGTCTGCTTGTGCACAGCTGTTCCCCTGCACAGCTGCTGGCCATGCACAAGGGGAAATAGGTTTGCGACAGAGCCAGGGGCTGAATCATATTTCAGCAGCCTGGGCATATCTGTGTGCTCCATGCCAAGAGGCATTCAAAGAGTTCAGCAACAAAGAACTTCTCCAGCAGCCCACGGCCAAACCCAAACCCATTCAGGCACATCAGCCACTGACCCAACCCACCATGGGGGTAACAGCGAGACTGTGTTATGGCAGGGTCAGAGCTTCATCTTCCACTTGGGAAATAAACCCACATTGGGAACTGTTTTGTTGTAATAGCTATAGAGAGGCAAGAGATCATTATCCACCAGTTATGCTCTGTTTCACTGAGGTTCTCTCTCACCTGCACATCTGCAAAGTGATGTTGGGTGCAAGGAGGGAGGTGAAGTGGGGGTTGACTGTTTGGGAGACATGGAGTACCCAAGAGATCTGCACCACTGCTGATTCTAAGGATATATCAGTACTAGTGAACTTCTGCAACAAACAAGTTTCTATCTGTTTTGTCCTAGGAATGATCTTCAAATGGTGGAAATGGTCATGGTGTTGCAGACCTGCATGACTTGGACTTTATCATCAGCTTAAGAAAAACTATCAAAGTGCAAAGGATGCTCAGATACACCCTGAAAAATTGGCTTTTTACAGAGAAGCATGAGAACATTCAATGCAAAGACATTTTCTATCTGCTTCTTTTTCTTTGGAATTTTGTACAACTCTGTAGCCATCCAGGAACATCTGGTCCATCCCTACATTGCTCAACATGACTTCTCTCAGCTTGACATCCCCTGCAGGAACACAATTCAGAAACACACATCCTAAAACACATCTGACACTCCAGCAGTGCTGGAGCAGTGCTGCTTCTTCCCAATGAACAGCAGTGACACACATCCACATCTGCCTGTGTGTGACAGAGTGGCTGATTTTTTCAAGACTGGGCCTTGGATCCTGAGAGACAGTTTGACACATAAATCTGAGGAAATCAGTCAGGAATTAGGCTTCTATGTACTTCAGCTGATGTGATTTCTATTCCTTAATTCCAAGATCTGTGTTCTCTCTACTGGACTTTGTTGCCTCTCCAGGCCCATAGATATTATATTTTGGACCCTGGAACCACAGTTCCCTGTTTTGCAAAGAATCACAGACTCCAAAGGAATTAGTTTTAATATTTCCAAGTATTGCTATCAACTGAGTGCCTTCAGCTTTGGTTGGCTTCAAATTCTGATGAAAGCTGCTGTTGCACATTGAGTTTTCTGTCACAGTCACATTGGTACAAGCCCATGGAGATGTCTGACTGAAGGTGGACCTTGTTCACATGGGACAATGTTCCCTAGCTGGAGGCTAGGCCTGTTTATGGAGTGTTGGAGTGACAGAGGAAAACCCCAGAAGAACCAGTCTGCTAAAGATGCCCTTGGAGCACTGACCACAAAACTGAGGAGATGTGTGTCTTGGCTCTCATGGGGCTGAGCAATGAGATGAACTGGCTGGAGGGCCAGGCCCAGAGAGTGATGCTGAACGGTGCTGATCCAGTTGGTGGCTGGTCACTAGCAGTGTCCCCCAGGGATCAGTGTTGGGCCCAGTTCTGTTCAATATCTTCATTGATGACTTAGATGAGGGGATTGAGTCTATCATCAGCAAATTCGCAGATGACACTTAGCTGGGGGGAAGTGTTTATCAACTGGAAGGCAGGAGGGCTCTGCAGAGGGACCTGGACAGACTGGAGAGTTGGGCTGATTCCAATGGGATGAGGTTCAACACGGCCAAGTGCTGGGTCCTGCACTTTGGCCACAACAACCCCATGGGGAGCTCCAGGCCGGGGACAGAGTGGCTGGAGAGCAGCCAGAGAGATACCTGGGAGTTTGGATTGACAGGAAGCTGAACATGAGCCAGCAGTGTGCCCAGGTGGCCAAGAAAGCCAATGGCATCCTGGGCTGCATCAGGAACAGCATGGCCAGCAGATCCAAGGAAGTGATTCTGCCCTTGTACTCAGCCCTGGTGAGGCCACAACTCAAGTACTGTGTCCAGTTCTGGGCCCCTCAGTTCAGGAAGGAGATTGAGGTCCTGGATCAGGTCCAAAGGAGGGCAACCAGGCTGGTGAAGGGACTTGAGCACAGACCCTATGAGGAGAGGCTGAGGGAGCTGGGGGTGTTCAGTCTGGAGAAGAGGAGGCTCAGGGGAGACCTCATCACTCTCTACAACTCCCTGAAAGGAGGTTGGAGCCAGGGGGGGGTTGGGCTCTTTTCCCAGGCAACTCTCAGCAAGAGGGCACGGTCTCAAGTTGTGCCAGGGGAGGTTTAGGTTGGACATTAGAAAGAACTTCTTTACTGAGAGGGTGATCAAGCATTGGAATGGGCTGCCCAGGGAAGTAGTGGATTCTCCATCCCTGGAGATATTTCAAAAGAGACTGGATGTGGCACTCAGTGCCATGGGCTGGGAACTGCAGCTGTAGTGGATCAAAGGTTGGACTTGATAATCTCTGCGGTCCCTTCCAACCCAGCCAATTCTATGATTCTATGATTCTATGATTCTATGATTCTATGACCTTGTCTCTGGGACCTGAGATACCACTGCTCACAAACTATTCTGGTACCAGAGCCATTGAGAGGCAAGGACATGTCACATCATAGGGATGGACTAGACTGAAATTGCCACCACTGTGGCAGAATCTTAGGACTACAAAATGGATTGTCACCTATCAGTGCTATTTGCTTTTTATGGTAAAGTGGTGTTATTTTAATTAAACCTTTGGTGGCTCAGCAGGTTGGTGATAGTTTCAATTGCTTTCCAGACTGAAAACTTAAATAAGAGCTAACTGCAGGCTCAAAGGGAGTGACCTGCCTTCAGTTCCCTGGTGGGACACAGCTTTGTGCTTCTGACCAGACTGATAACTGATGTGACCACATGCCTTCCCTGAGTTTCATTGCTGCTTAAAACTTCTCCAAGCTTTTATAGCTTGATTTTTTTTCCCCAGCTCATATGTTTGAAAAGTAATTATGCTCAGCATTTTTTCCACCGTGATAGTATTGGAAATCTGGTCCCTTCAGAGTCCCTGGGCACACATCAGGGTCTCGTCACAACCTGGAATGTTTCCTGCCAGGAATGATGAGATGTGACGGGTTCCCATTGAAGGATATTCCTCCCAGATAATTCCAGTTTCCAAGGTCCCAGGCTTTGAAGATAAACTTGTTGCTTGTTTGGTTTCCTAGCAACTTCTGCTCCACAGCAGAAATGCATTCCTGGGACCCCGCTCTCACCCGATGCTGGGAGCCTGGATGTGCTCTGCTCCAGTGAAAGCAACCTCCTAAAAACCCAGTGAGGAAGCTGGGACTGGATCAAAACCTTGGGTTTAGATCCACTGGTTACCCCAGGACTTTGTCATTAAACACAAATCTCATTCTAAGTTAATATAACACATCTGGCCAGCCCTGAAGGTGGATGTAGCTCAGGTTTGGCTGGTCGTCCAAGTTCTGGCTGGGGAATTTGGCACTGATCCCACGACACAGCTAAACTGATAATCCTGGGTCAAACAGCCCAGCCCTCACTGGAGCTTTAATCCAGGCTGAGCTCAGATGGGAAAGCCAAGGATCCAGCTCACTGTGAAACATGATGGGGCAAATCATCACCACCAGTGAGACTGCTCAGATGTAAATCTAGAGCAAGGAGATTTGGCCACCTGTAAGGCATGTGAGCCTTAGCCTAGACACCTTAGCTTGGTGTTTTTAATAAGCTGTTCAAAAGATAAAGGAGCAAATCCACCTTAATATGTGTCTTGCCTAGTTAAAGACATGTATTTCATTATTTCTTCTGGTTATTAGAAGCTCACCCCCACTTCAACTTTTATTAAGGTGTTTCTGATCCAATGTCCCAAGGGAACTCTGCAAGCTCAGATCCAGTTTCAGAGCACGGCATCCAAGGTGAATAAAGGGCAGACCTGGAAGATACTGAATCTGATTCTGCTTTGCATCTCACTTGCTCCAAGGTTTTTGGAGCATCAAGTGGCTGGTGCCATAAGAAAAGAGCACTTTTTCATTTCTGTCCTATTTAAGAAAGTCAACCGTGATCATTTCTCCAGCTCAGTGGAATAACAGCAAAAAGAGGAACATGCTGATATCAAAGAAACTTCTAAAGGGACTCCAAAAATTGTAGGGTTTCAATGTGTGAGGTCTTGTGTCAATAAATAGGAACAGGATAATGCTGTGCTACAGCAATGGCCACCTAAGTAGCTACAGCTATTTAGTTCCTTCCTTTTCAGACAGGCAAGGCACTGCTAAAGTGGTTTATGGTCACAAGAACCATGAGGTCTTGATCTTGGGGCTAAATAGGGGTCTTCCAAATCCCCCTATTACACTTCTACATAAGGACTTACTCTGAATTTTGCCCAATAAATTTTATCAGAGCTCTCAGTGATTGTGTGAAGGTTTTTGTCCTATTTCAGTTAACTCAGGGCATTCTTTCCTGGGGATAATCTTTAGTGAATATAGCAGTGTAGTGTTACAGCACTGTGTTATGGTAACAAACTGAACGCATTGTTCAGTCGGAATTATATCATATTACTGTCAAGGATATTCCTTCTAAAAGCTGACACCTTTTAATTACCTCTGCGAGACTTTGGCACAAAAAAAAATTGTATCCTGGGAAAAAAAATGTTTGGCACCCACTTTGTTAGTTTTATCTTGATGTTCATTTGTAGCCATTCGTGTAGGGCTGAGTCATGAAGAAGAAACCTGTAAGAGGATCACGAACAAGCTGTCTGGCTTGAGAAAATTGGGAGCTGTTTAAAGTGTGCATTGCCTCATCTCATCATTAGTGGCAGGAGCTATTAGAGACTCTGGAGAGACTGCACCTGGAGAGGGCATTTTTCTACCTGAATACTTCTGCAGATAGAGTGAGAAAGGGACAAAAACAACCTTTGGGAGAGAAAGAGACCTTCCCAGGCAGTGCTAGAATCAGATGTGCTATCAGAATGGGATACCATCATCCCTCACCTGCCAATGGCATCTCTAAATCTCACTTGACAATCTTTCCCTTCTGTCTTTAGGCAACATTTTTCACCTCCACTGAGCTAGTTTGAAATCTTTAATTCCATTCTGCTTGTTCTTCCAAGAACATGGTGTGGCAAGTGGGAACTCATCTCCATACAGGAGAAAAAATGGAGAGAGTGTGTGTGTGTGGAGGGCATTTCATGAATATTAAAACATTTGCAGTTGTAAAGTGTTGGGTCATGAACAAAACCAGCACACCTCAGACAAGCAGAGTGGTGGTGTGAGGGATGTCCCAGGAGGGTTGGCAGTGGCGCTTTGGGGGGATGTGTGTGATTCTGCTTCAGTGGGATTGACAAACTGGGGCTCTGGGCTTAGTAGAGAAGTACTGAGATGCTTTGGAGGAAGATGCACAAAACTCCTGAGTGCTGGAAGTAGTGTATTCTCCGTCTCTGGAGCTATTTAAAAAGAGACTGGATGTGGCACTCAGTGCCATGGTCTAGCAACCGCAACGGTGGTTCAAGGGTTGGACTCGATGATCTCTGAGGTCCCTTCCAACCCAGCCAATTCTATGATTCTATGATTCTATGATTCTTTAAGCCTGCCAGTGTAGGAATCTGGTTCTCCTCTTGCCAGTAAAGCTGGTGTACTCCTGGAG
Source organism: Calypte anna (assembly GCF_003957555.1). NCBI lineage: Eukaryota > Metazoa > Chordata > Aves > Apodiformes > Trochilidae > Calypte > Calypte anna. The sequence goes on from NC_044245.1 coordinate 5,957,429, forward strand.
GAGGCATTGCAGTCCCTTTATACACTCATTGTCTCCCTGTGAGCTCCAGTTTACTGATGTTTAGTAAAGGATGCTCTTCCTCCCTGGGCCAAACCACTTGTAGCTCAACATGGTGGTGGAAAGGTTTCGTTCTGCTGTAAAACTTTGATCCTGCTGTGGCTGCAGATGGTGAGCCAGGATGCCCATCCCCCTTGGTTGAAAAGGGGAAGGGAAGAGGTCAGGTCTAAGCAGAAAACCTTGTTTCTGTTCTTCCTGATGATAAGGTACCAGAAAGGTTGTGCAAGCCCTATCAGAAGATGAGAATGTGCCTGAGGCTGTGTGCTTAGTAAGCCCAGTGTAAAATGGATACTCTCTGATGAGTACTACATGGGGTAGGTTAAGCCTTGGATGTTTCTAAGGTGTTTGGGGCCATCAGAGCTTGAAGGGGGTGAAACACAGGAGATTTCTCACACAGGGACCATCAAAGCTGCATCAGTATCAGGTGAAAACAGGAATAGAGAAGAGTGACCCTGGCAGTGGTGTCATTTCATGGAAACCAGGTCTCTGAACCCCACACTGATGGACACTGTAAGTTCTTTGGCAAATAGTAGAAGAAACTTGGAGAGTGGTTTGCTCCAGTGTCTGAATTCAGTGTATTTCACTAGAAATCCCATTTTTAGAGACTTTTAAGCTCTAACCCTGAATCTCTTACTCTAAGGCTAGATAAAGGAGCCTGTGATTTGTGCTATGAGAAAGCTGATGTGCTGTAGGGAAGTGGGATGAATCTGGTAAAACCGGTAAACGTAGGATGCTTGGCTTCAGAGGTGTTGTACAGCAGAATGGGAAAGCTGGGGACATGTTCAAAGAGATCAAACCAGAAGAGAGGCCATCACTGTGGCAAAACTGTGCCCTAGTGGGAAGTGTCCCTGCCCATGCAAGGGGTTTGGAACCCAAACCATTCTGTGATTCTATGATTTGATGAAAACATCTGCTACAGAAACTTCTTTGCCAACTTCTAGATTTAGGAGAGGAGCTGCTGGTGACCCAGAAAAAAATTTCCTACTGCAGGCATCACCAGCATCTCCCCTTCTTCTATTGTTCCTCCAGCATCATTGTAAGTACCCTCTAAGAGGTAAATAAAGGGACCACCAGACCAGGATGCCTCAGTTTCCCAACTGGAAGGATGGGATAACATCTATGACAAACACAAGGAGCTGGATCCTTGCTCACAGAAAGTGTCAAATCAGAGCAGACAACAGCTCTCACTCCCTTGATGGGTCTGATGTGTTATTTCACTTCCTGGCCCAATCTCCTCTGCAGCCTGCCTTGTTGAGAACACACTATATCCCTGGTGAGTGCAGTGGCTGGGAATTTGGTTTTATCTTCCCCTTGGCACAGCAGCTCTTTACTGATGTCTGTGTTGGTTCTGCCTTACCAGGGAAACGTATTTCTGAATGCTGCTGTCAGAGATGAGGGTGAGAGCTGTCTGGTTTTTGAACACAAGGGGACGATTCAGTCCTCTTGTAAGAGCTGATCAGCTGCAGTAAATAAAGTTGCAGATCATGGGAGTAATAATTAAAGGCCATTATAACCTGCTTAACTAGTCAGGGTTTGAAGAGCCTGGAAGAACTTGCTCTGTTCTTTCTGAATGCTGTTTTGCTTTACCTATTTACCTGATTTGGGAAAAAGATCTTGGGAGGGGTTAGCTTGCAGTTCTGCTCTCACTACCAGAGCAGTGGTTCCCAGTTCTTAAGGAAAGAAAAAATTAAAAGTTTCCCAAATGATCCTTCTGAATTCAGTCTTTTGATTCACAAGACATGCAATACCTTGTGTATTGGACACAAAACACACATCAACTAAACCAAACTGTGCTTCAAACCAAGCTCTGAATGGAACAAAACTTCAGCTCCCAGGCTTTCAGTGGAGACTCCCAGGAGAAGGCTGAGTCAGTGTGACATCTCCTCATGAGAACCTGCCTTGAGATGCTTGATAGAGGAAGCAGAGTAGGCTTCTTGCTGGCTTACACCAAGAGGCTTGGAGAAAAAAAACAGGGGCAGAGAGCCCATGTCTGTGCAGAAAAAAGCAGGGTCTGAGCTGCTGGGGCCTGTGAGCTGATGACTCACGGATGGGATTTACGAGTGCTGAGCCATGGAAACTCTCTGATTGCCCCCGCTGCAAGGCAGGAACACTCCAGAGCCACCTCAGCCATTTTTTTCTCTCTCTCTTTTTTTTTTTTTTTCCCCTAGAATAATACACACATGACAGAGCTTCTCTCCACTGGTTGTTGCTCTGCTTTCAAGAACTAGAAGGAAAGTCAAACCATGCCTTTTTTCCTCCCTCTCTCTCTTTTCAGGAGCTCTGCTCATGGCCATGTTTTTTGCATGCATCTCAGATACAATCAGAAAGGGACTGTAGATTTTCCCAGGTCTTTATTGCAACTCAAGGCATTTGTTTATTTGACTTGTGTGGTTTCTTTCTGTGTTGTAGTGAGGCAGTTCTATTTGGGGCAGTTTTGGGGCAGATGGTGTGTCAGTCACGGTCTGCAAAAGCCAAAGGGGCCCATTGGGCTCATAGTGTGACCACAGCACACAAATAGGAGTTGGCATTTTCTGTACAAAACATGTGTCCATGGGCTGCAGGGTTACCATAGCCCATGGCAACTTCTTTGGGATTTTGGGATGCCTAGAAACCTTGGCCAAATGGGTAAAGTCCGCAGATAACACAAAGATGGAGGTTCAGGAGGAGAAAGAGGATATGTCCTGGGGAAACTTCTCTACAAAGCTGCATCCTAGCTCAAGCTGACCCAGACCTTTTTTACAGCTGGGTCTCTAGAGGACAAACAGCCTTCAGTACATGTCCAAGATGACATTAATCTGTCTGCCTGTGTCCCCCTGCCACCACACACACTCACAGACAAAGAAAGACTTCTTCACTTTGCAGTGCTCTCCAGCCAGCAAAATCAAAACGGGAAAAGTGGACTTAAAAAGTGGACTTAAATGCTGTACCACCCTGTCTGCAACAGGCAAAACAGACTGGTATTTATTCACTCTCTGATCCTGCTCCTGGGGAAAGGCCAGCAGTTTTGGGGAAGAAAATGCCACCAAACCAAACGTGAAATATGTGTGTTGGAGATGTAATACCTATTTTAAAATAGATGTTCTTGGCTGTGTTGTCATTGTGTATTTTGTTATGGGACGTGTGCCCTAGAGGTCTGGTTTGTGCAAGACTTCCCTTCCCTCTCTCTAGACTCAGTTGCATTTGTAGCCTAACTCAGGTGACAAAGCTCTTGTCCTCCTTCTTCTCCCTCACAGAAGATGTAGCCCTGCAAGAAGGACAGGTTGCAGGACTGATGCCAGGGAATGGGTCTTGCAGCTGGCCCCTTGGCCTCCCTAGGCAAGACAGAGTTGGCATCCAACCAGAGCAGCATGGTGAGAAGATGGAGAGAGGAGAGCTTTGTGTTCCTGTGCAATGTGAGATGGGACAAGTCAGGAATCATAATGTTACTGGCTGGTGCCCAGTGTCATGATTTATGACCGGTGTCATGATTTATGACCAGTGTCCCACAGGAGGGACCACGTGTCCTCTTAACTACCTATGGTGGAGGTGACAGGGTCATCCTTGCTGTCCCCACACAGCTCCAGGAGCTCACCCAGCCTAACCCATTCCCTTTCCTCTGTGGTTTTAGCTCTGAGCTCAAAACCCTGAGGCCTCTGTGACTCCAACAAAGAAGATGCTCAGATTTTCACCAGCTTGGACCCAGGAGCCTCACGGCACGAGGGGTGAACTAGGGACATCCCCAGAGGGCTGGCTTAGTCACAGAGCAAAGCTTCATTCAAATGGCTTTGATTTTTGACCAATTGCACCATGTGAGTCCCCCACTAAGTATTATGATGGAGGGAGTCAGCCTTGGATTAAAAATAAACATCTTCAGTAATTAACACTGTTGGGAAACTTCTGAGCACCGTTCATTTCTCAGAGGCTTTAAAGTTTGAATTCCCAAATCAGGGCAGTTTTCTCCAACTTGTTTTTAGTTACACATCCACTTTGCTTCTCCAGGGGGATTTGCTGTTGTTTGTGTTGCAGTGACATGGAGGTATTTATGGTCTTAGGCTTCTGCTTATCTAATCCAGGCCTGCCCTCCACCCTCATGCTATAGTGCCAGTCCTCAACCACTTTTCCTCCCTTTGCTTGTGCCCCTGCAGAGGAGGTAAGAGCCAAACACAACAAAAACCAGGTAGCTCTCCCAAAAAGCCTGTGGAGGTGAATTTCTCATTTCCATCAGGCTGCAGCAGAGGCACTGCACTGATTTATTCTCTTTTGGTCAGAGCTTTCAAGAATAAAAATCCTTCTGGTGTTTACCAGAGTGGAATAAAGCAGCGCTGTGACCGTGTCACCCCGGGTAAGAAAATTTCAAGCTGGACTCTGGCTGTTCCCCGAAACGCAGCCAATATCTGAGTTTACTATCCCAGGGAGGTTTGTAGTTGGAAAACAACGTAATTGACTTTGTCCCGTTTCCAGTTTCACAGAGAAACAAGTTGTAAGAGTACGCCGGGTACAGGGGCTGGCTGCTCCCGGAGTTTAGTGAAAATGATAAATGTCGTCAGCAGGGCCAGCCGGGACAGTACGTTTCCTTGGACTTTTTCTTCCCCTCCTGGAGCCTGCAGGAAGACCCAGTCACGGGCTGGTGCTGCTGGTCCTGCCCGGTCCCACCGGGGGTGCTGTGGCTGCTACAATGGAGGCACCGCTCCAACCCCGCGCTGCCCTCCCTGGAAAGCCACCGGCTCCCTCCCCCTGGGATCCCAGTCTGGCTTCTAGCCCACATAGCTGACCTTTCAGTAAAGATTACCTATTTTTACTCCTCCTCAGGAAAAAGAAAAGAGCCAGGCTTGCAGAGGCAGGCCAAGCCAAGGAGGTGTTTACAGCGGGGTCAGGGAAATTACTTAGGGCCAGTTTAAAAAATTATTTTTTTTTTTTAATTAAAATCAGGTAGTGCCCAGTTAATCCTGGACCTCATCCTGTTTGATCCAGTGCTAACAAAGCAGCACAGAACCTGAGGCCCGAGGGCCACTGGATAATGCTACACCCAGGCAAGTAAATTAAAAGTGCCTGGGACCATTTCTGAGCCCTCAGACCACAAACACAGCAGATCCTGTGCCCAGTAACCCCCTCTAGGCTCTGGAACACAGCAACCACAGGCAAACTTTGTGTTTGGAATGACTCTTGCCCTGTGTTATTCTGCAAAGTGTCCTGGGGAGCTGTTTGGGTTGCTGCTGGCTGGCACAGGGTAGAACTGCTGGAGGCCCTGATGATGATGATGATGATGATGATGATGATGATGATGATGATGATGATGATGATGATGATGCCGCCATGTACTGTCCCCAGGAATACACCCTGGCACCAGGTTACTTGTAGAGATATCATGCCAGCAGGTGAATATCCCATCCCTTGATACCAGTGGGAAAATGAGGCTCAGAGAAATGGGGGATGGACGGGTGCTTTATCACCCTTTGTCATTCATCTGGAGGGCAGGCTTTGCAAGTTGCCTTTATTGCCTCCAATTTTTCTTTTGAGACCTCAGAGAGGCAGTGGATGCACTTCCAGCAGGTCCATTTGGGTATCCTGAGGTCCACATCTCAGTAGCTGTTGGCACAATACAGAGCAGGGCCAAGCACTGACTCTGTCCTTTGCACCAACCTCACATCCCAACCATCTCCCTTTCCAGGACACTCCAGGGGCACTCAGGGCTAACTTGGGGAGAAAACAAAAACAAATAAGCATTTGTAAGGCAACACCCTGGAGACTGTGATCTGATTACAACTTCCCTATCTCTTCAGATGCCTCATATCTCCATTGGCAAAGCAGAGGTTGTCATCTTGCCTTGTGCAAGGAGGCAGATATGGCAGTGATACCCATCATACAGGCTGTATGTAGATGAACAAGTAATTGCTACATCTAGATTAGCAAGAGAGTAATAGGAGAGTATCAGGAGATCAAACAGACTGATGCTGTGGGCTCAACATCTACACACTGTGTGCAGGTCACAGTGGTTACTCCACGTTAGATTTATTCCAGCCTCCTACAATGAATATCCTCACCTTGCACTGGCAGAAGCTGTCTGAAGGACCAGCTAATAATTTATTACCTTATATATATATACCTATGAGGAACTGTAGCAGAGCTTCTGGTTTCTTTTCTGATGGAAAAAAACAAAATCAAAAGAAAACAAAAAACAAAGGAAAAGAAAGAAAAAAAAGAGAAGGGGAAGGAAAGAAAAGGGAGGGGAGGGGAAGGGAAGGGAAGGGAAGGGGAAGGGAAGGGAAGGGAAGGGAAGGAAAGGAAAGGAAAGGAAAGGAAAGGAAAGGAAAGGAAAGGAAAGGAAAGGAAAGGAAAGGAAAGGAAAGGAAAGGAAAGGAAAGGAAAGGAAAGGAAAGGAAAGGAAAGGAAAGGAAAGGAAGGAAAGGAAAGGAAAGGAAAGGAAAGGAAAGGAAAGGAAAGATTTAAATTTGTGTGCATCAGAGCTGTCCTGAAAACTGAACTGCTATGGGGTGAAGGAAACCAAGCCAGGGAGCTGCTGTGAAAGAGTACTACTGCTCTGAACCAAAATACTAAGGCAGAGGCAGCCAGGAGCACCTCAGGCTTGATCCAAGGTTCAGCAGAAATGTTCTCATTTACTGCAGCTCTCCTTGAGTCAAGCCCTTAGGGCTTGTCTGTGTGCATAAAATTAATCTGGATTAAGATGAGGCAGGAATTTAAGGTAAAGTAACTCTTCTGGAATAACTTCACCTCGTAACAGACAAGCCTCAGGACGGTTTGGTTAGGAAGCATCGTGTTACACCATTTTTATGATGATGAAATGCTTTTTCAAGAGAATGTCTTTGTGGTATTTGGTCACAATTACCCAGTGAACACTTAAAAACACATCCATTCCCTGCAGGAGGAAAAACAGAGATGCCTGAAGATCTGGATTGCTTTTGGGGGCTGATTTGCCAGAGAAGCTCAAGAGGTTTTGTTGGTCATGTCTTTTCCATCACACTGAAGATTCCTCATGGCCAGCACACCAGCCCTCCTGCCAGCAGGGTGTAATGGCTGGTGGAGCACCTGCCCAAAACCTTTTCATGGTCATTACTCAAAACCCGTCCAATGTACACTATCTCCAGCCCTGAAACACTTCAGAACATCAGTTCATCTGATGCAGTGTCCAAAAGAGTAAATCCTGCCTAAACAAGGCTCTGAATGCATCCCAATGATCTCCTTGAGTGAGCTTGAATTACACCCTCCTGGCATGCAAGCAGGTCCCCCTGTTCAGTATCTGCACCTCTGCTTGCTCTGAGAGCCACACCATAAGTACAAAAAGACCACATGGCCATGTTAAGTTGGACATCATTGAATAGAGTGATAAAACATCAGGCCTGAAAGGACCACAAGACCTCCTTAACTCACTGTTCAGAGGACAGGCCAGGAGATGGAGATGTCTTGATGCTTGTGAGCCTTCTTCCTCCACTTAAACCAATGTGAATGGCAGCATTGCATCCAGGAGTTTTTCCCCTGTCCGAGTTTTTCTGCATGGCTTTATGTGCAGCCAGGTTTAAATGGCCTGTTAAATATTTCTACCAATACACACCCTCCTCAAAAGAGTCTCTTTGCATTCAGCTCAACTTAATTGTGCATAAGCAACAGTCCATGAGCACTAAAGCTTCCACGTTTTTTTTTTTACCTTTCTTACTATTTATTCTGTGAAGTGATAACATTGATTTCAGCTCACTCTTTGTTTTTATCAGTTTTACACAAGGACAAAAGAGGAGGCAAAAAGGAACCTTCTTTCTCTCCTGTGAAATGGAGTCTATTATCACCCAATCAGAGAAGAGGAGCAAGCCCTCCATCATGATATATATATATATATATATATATATATATATATATATATATAGCCTGGTTGGCAGAGTACCTTTTCCTTAACATGTCTAATCCCACAAGTATGTGGTGGCTTGCTCTGCAGAAACCTCAGCTTTTCAGGTGCCAGAAAATAAGCGTGTCCTGTGTTACATGACAGTTTGCTCACATCCCTATCTCCTGGAGGCAAGCAATTGCTGACCCTCTCAGCTGGCTTAAAAACTCCTTGTCTTTCTGCCTATCCTGGGAAGACTGAAACCTGGTCCAAACACAACCCCCATGCAACATTGTGAGGAGCAATAACACACTCCCAAAGTCTTGTTTTTCACATTTGTCTGCTGTAAGCTCAAAAAATGGGACTTGACTTACTCTTTTCTGTTTGCTTTGACAGACGTGCAGCCCTAGACTGGTTTGTGTACACTGAGCTTTCCCACAGCTCCTTTAGAAGAATGGAAAGTGCTGGTGAAATTGAGTTTTGATAGAGGAGCTTATGACAACGCCAATACAAAAAGTTATCCTTGCTTCTCTGGTGCAACCACACTCAGATGTAGAGCTGTATCAGTTGGCCTATTGGGCAGCAAAGGGCATTGGATGACTTAATCCAGGGGAGAAAGTCTTTTCCCTGTCCTAAAAGGTTTTCAGAGGTTTAAAAAATGTGTTTATTCTGGGATGAAGTGGAAGGACCAAATTACCTCATTTTTTTTTGTAACCTACATGAGGGCTCACAGAACTGCACCTCACTTAGCAAAGCAGTTACCTGCCCTGTGCCAGACCAGCTTCACACTTTTCCTCTGTCACTATCTACTATGTCTCCAACAACCAGACTGTAGGGTAATCTGCAGCCTCTCTCATCCTTTTCTTCTGGGGTTATTCCACTCTGTACAAACACAACTCACAGAGGCAGCTGTTGGGAGACTTCCCACATCCCAGAGGAGTGCTCTGACCACAAAAATATTGTCACCCCTGCTCTCCTCCAGCGGGCATTTAATTATTCTTACAAAGTGAAGTAATTTCAACCAGTGAAAATGAGGCACCCAGGTCTGAGTACCCCATAATTATCACAGTAGGGAGCACTGTCCTGCAGTGACAGGAGATTTCCCAATCAGACGCTGAAAACACTGGGCTGGGGAGGGAGGTGAGGGGGGGCGGGTTAGCTGGGAAATGTTATTGTCTTCTCCTCCATTTTGTGAATGGTTCTCAGACCCAGGAGACCAACAGTTTGAGATACGTGCCTGTGTGTGTATGTTGCTGGAAATGCTGAAATGAAGTGTTTCAACATTTCCAAATTTTTTTTTCATTTAATCCAGCAGCCTTTGAGAATATGCATCATATTTGGCAAATAACTGTGGCCACCCTGAAACCACATTTTTAGCAAATAAATGATTCACTGAGTAAATTTAGCTCATCTTAAATGTCTATTTATATCGGGGGAACACACCCTGTCACTGTTGGGGCTTCACCATGTTGAGCACTATCCAGAGCTTACAGCCAGACGTGCTCTACCACAAACAGAGCCTGAAAGGGAAAAAGAAATCCCTGCCTCTTTTCCAGGCAGCTTTTGGCAACAACACAGATGTCAGCTTCACTGCTTCAGAAAAGCTGTGCCCTACTCTGCAAACATCTCTCAGATACCTCATGTCTTTGTGGGACTGGGAAAAAGAACATCTCCTTGCCAGTCTCCTCTCTGGAAGGAGCCATCTATCCCTTTTTTAGTTGTCTTTTCCAGAAAAGAGTTACCTCTGAGAAACCTTTACCTCACAAAAAAGCTGAAGGGGTTAATTGCCTTTAGCCAACATCTCGGGTAATGAAAGGTTTCACTCTTTGTCACCTAATGGTCTTGTGTCTAAAATCCAAGCCTGGCTGCCTTCACTCGAAATGTTTTTAATCATTGTGGAATAAAAACCTAGCCTGGCTAGTGCCAACCAAAGAGATGTTTGTCTGCTCAGCAGATTTTATCAAAGCTTCCTTGATGTCTCTGCCTTTGTAATGCTAAGCACTTCACTGTTTGGCATATTTAAAGTAGGATGCGGTACATGTGAAGCATTTCACAGAGCGATGATGTATCGAGTGTGCTTTAGGAAGCAATGAAAGCAGCAGACTCATGATTTTTGAGCTTTTAATTACTTATTAAGTGGCATGACATAAAGGCTACGGGGGAGATTTTTTTTTTATTATTTTTTATTTTTTTTTCCAGCCTCCAACTTATTGACTTTGAAGTCGGTGCCTAAATACCCTTTGTGCCTTTGAAACTTTCCGGCTGCTCACAGGGGAACGTGCTGCTGCTTTGGGCTTTGTTTCACGCTGACCACATTTGTTCAGAGGAGGGAAGAGGAGGGATGGGAGTCTGCCCAGACACAGGTCTCTGCCTTCGACATGGTGGATAAAGATGAGGGACAGGCTAAATACTTGTCCTTTGACAAAGGGCATAGAGAAGGGCCTTAGCACAGAGCCTGGAGCAATGAGTTCTGACCTGGCCTTAAAAATGCCATCGCTACAGGGGACAAATAACCATAGCAGCCCCCGGGGTGCTTTTAATGAGCTGAATCACTGTCTGAGTCCAGCTCTCCATCACTGCCACAGCTGGCTTTAGCAGATGTCCCCTCGGACAGAAAGGGCCCAGCAAAGCACAGTGGTTGGCCTCACCACCATCTCTTCCAGGTCTGGTGCAACTGCTGTGACAAGAATGCCATCCCAGAGCAATAAACTCAGGAAAGGCCAAAAAGAAGGAAAAAACACTCATGTTTGGATTTGGGGGGGGTAGTTTTGGGTTGGGCTTTTTTAGTGTCTTCTGAAGGGAAAGGCTTTCCTCCTACTTATTCTCATGATAAACCAGAAAAGCCTGACCTCCTCGAAGGGTTTCTATGTGATGATGAGGATGGAACCAGATAAGGTTTCTCCATGCTGGTGAGGGTTAAAGTAGATCTCTCCACTCTCTGGACCAACACTCATTGTGTTGCTGGTGGGATACCCTTGACAGAGAGGTTTGCTCCATAGCTGGCCCAGCAGTCATTGTGCCTCTTTTTTATGAGTTCAGCTCATTCCAAGAATCTCTTGTGGAGCCTGAACCCAAGATGCTTTCTGTGGCACCAGAGGATGCTAAATGGCTGGGGGGTCACATCAAAGCTGGAGTTTAACACTTGGGGAGAAACTCACCCTGCAGCTGCCCATGGCACCCTCTCATCCTCTAGACTCGAAAGATGAGGTGTCATTCTGGCATCCTCAATCAGTATCAAATGCTCCTCTTGAATAAAAATAAAAGGGGTGGGAAAAAAAGAGGAAAAAGAAGAAAAAGAAGGGACAGCTGTCTGCTGAAAAATTACCCTCCCCACTGACAGAGAAATGAAACACCAAATGTGTGGTATGTGTATTTTTATTCTCACTGAAGGAAAAAGCAAAGCCACAGCTTCCCATGTTCAGTAAGTGACCAAGACAAACATACAAGGACTCAAGTGCATTTCTACCCTCTGGAAAAGTTTTCTTTAATTAAGACAGACACGCTGCTCAGTCAAAGTAGCATCAATGTCCAGTCACACAATTTGATTAACTCACTTCTACTAATCTTTGCTGATTGTTCAGGCCTTTGGAAAAGAAAAAAGAAAAATGAAAAAAAAATGAAAAAAAAAGAAAAAGAAAAAGAAAGAGAAAAAGAGAAAAAGAAAAAGAAAAGAAAAAGGAAAAGAAAAAGAAAAAGAAAAAGAAAAAGAAAAAGAAAAAGAAAAAGAAAAGGAAAAGAAAAAGAAAAAGAAAAAGAAAAAGAAAAAGAAAAAGAAAAAGAAAAAGAAAAGAAAAAAGAAAAGAAAAAGGAAAAGAAAAAGAAAAAGAAAAAGGAAACGGAAAAGAAAAGAAAAAGAAAAAGAAAAAGAAAAGAAAAAGAAAAAGAAGAAGAAAAAGAAAAAGAAGAAGAAAAAGAAAAAGAAAAGAAGAAGAAAAAGAAAAAGAAAGAGAAAAAGAAAAAGAAAAAGAAAGAGAAAAAGAAAAAGAAAAAGAAAAAGAAAAAGAAAGAGAAAAAGAAAGAGAAAAAGAAAAAGAAAAAGAAGAAGAAAAAGAAAAAGAAAAAGAAAAAGAAAAAGAAAAAGAAAAAGAAAAAGAAAAAGAAAAAGAAAAAGAAAAAGAAAAGAAAAAGAAAGAGAAAGAGAAAAAGAAAAAGAAAAAGAAAAAGAAAAAGAGAAAAAAAAGAAAAAAAGAAAAAGAAAAAGAAAAAGAAAAAGAAAAAAGAAAAGAAAAGAAAAAGAAAAAGAAAAAGAAAGAGAAAAAGAAAAAGAAAAAGAAAAAAGAAAAAGAAAGAGAAAAAGAAAAAGAAAAAGAAAAAGAAGAGAAAAAGAAAAGAAAAAGAAAAAGAAAAAGAAAAGAAAAAGAAAAAGAAAAAGAAAAAGAAAAAGAAAAGAAAAAGAAAAAGAAAAAGAAAAAGAAAAGAAAAAGAAAAAGAAAAAGAAAGAGAAAAGAAAGAGAAAGAGAAAAAGAAAGAGAAAAAGAAAAAGAAAGAGAAAAAGAAAAAGAAAAAGAAAAAGAAAAAGAGAAAAAAAGAAAAAGGAAAGAAAAAGAAAAGATAAGTGAGAAAGACTAAAATACACAATATTTAGGAAAGTTTTTTCTTTTTCCTTTCTATCAGTTTTCTTTTTATTCCCCCCAAAGAGTGACAAATGCCACTTTCCTGCTTCTTCTGATTTTGAAATGAGTAAAATTTTCTGATTTAACTGGATTTTTCCTATTACTGGTAGGATCTGCACAGGCTCAGCCAGCCGGGCAGCTCAGGAGGGATTTGATTCAGTGGTAAAGTGACTCAAGCTGCTTCCCAGTATCACAAGCAGAACACAAAGAAGTTGCATTCTGGTATTACTCTGAACCTTTATTAGGTCATAGTATTTAGAAAATCTACTACATAAAACAATAATTAATTTTAAAAAGTCCTGCAGTCCACACTGCTCATGATACATTAATTTGCAGGTCTATTAAGGGTACAATTATTTTTCATTTATTACTGCAGGTCCAAGAAAGAGCAAGGGTGGATCCTGTCTGGAAAAAAAACTGAAGGCAAAGGGCCAAATATTAACATCCTCATTTTACTGCTAGGAACTAAACATCAAAGAGACTAAGAGCCATTTAAAAATAAATCTTAGTTTAGCACAGGGAACCTAAAGACTTCATTTAGTAGAAACCCAAGTCTAGAGATGCTGGGAGCACCTTGCTTCTAGATTTGTAATTATCTTCCAGAGTTGCTCCTGGATGCAGTCATCTGTAGGTGGCATGGTGCCTAGGTCACACTGAGGTCACACTCACCTTGTTAGCATCCAGAAATGAGCCATTCCTCTGACTAATGTCCCAGAGGGATCTCACCCATGTGGTGCTCGTGCACCCACACAGAGGGGATCAAACTGCCTGCAGTGTGGGACACTGAATACCTTAAATCTTAATATACATCTTCAAATACATAAAATACATCTTAAATCTGCTCCTGGTATAAAGCTGGCAATCCAGAGAGATGCAAAGCAAGTGTTTGATGTGCTTCATAACCCAAGGACAACCTCAAATCTCCCTATCCCATAAATGTCCCTGAGAAGCAGGTCCAAAAGGAGGTTGGTCCAGCAAGGGCCACTGGTCACCCACCTTTTGAAACTGGGTTGTTGCTTATTAATGGAGTGAAGTGCAATTAGGTGTAGGGGAGAAAAAAGGTGGCAGCTCTTTGGCCTTTCCATCAGAGCTATCTGCAGTTCTGGGAGAGGTTCCTTTCTAAGAGGGGTTCCAGGATCAATCCTGCAAGTATTAGTCTCTAAAGATTAGGTGCCACAATGCCTTATGTAGAAATACGGAGGTTTCTTTATCAGGCTAAGCCCTAAACATCTTATTTTCTTCTCAGAAATCATTGGTAAATGAGTGACACAACTGTGAAGTCTTAAACTCAGAGCTAATGTGGGGGGATTTCTGCAAATTTGAGCCACGTGTTTATCCTCTCTCTCTCTGAGTCTACATCCACCAACATCCCTTTTCCATGCCTGTATCACAGTACTGGGCTTTTTGGATCATTCTCTCTCCCCGGGACTTTCTTCATAATGCATATTCAGTGTTGTGCTTTCTTTTTTTCTTGAGGGAAAAGCAATGAGAATTCCCCCTGAATGGTCTGAAGGAGAAGTTGGCCCCAGCGCACATCTGAGTCATTTGCTTCCATGCCCCTCACCATGTGCAAGGTGAAAACCACACAACATGGTGACACAAGCTGATCTCCACTGGAAACCACCAAGGGTGGTGAGGAAAGTTGCAAGAGACTTCAGAACACCCTCTTTTCACCTCTGCAGAGAGCCTTTCAAAACCTCTTCAGGAAAGCCAGCAGAGGAGCTGAATTTTTTATCTCATTCTCAAAATCTGAAGGCTTTATGTTTCCTTTAATGCATGTGTGTAATTCACTCTAACAGGATGTATCTTGAAGCACTCAGGGACCAAATTGTGCTCTACTCATGTCCAATTTTCATCCATGGTCGGTCACCTGGAGTGACTCCAGATAGACATCAGTATAGCTAAGAGCAGGCTCTAATCTTTCACTGCTCTCAGTCAAATAAGATCAGAGGGTTTAGACTGGTGGGCTACCTTCTTGTCAGCTCTATTACACCGACACAGAGGCTTTTAAATCATAAAAGAGTATAATTTAAAGAAAAGCACCTTCACTTCATGTTGTTTTTAAAACAGTATATGGCTTAGTGGATATCAACCACAAGGATCTTGCTTTCACCCCTCAGCCAGGCCAACCACCACATGATAAATGAGTCTAAATGATTGGGATTGCTTTGTGTTACCCAGTACAGGAGCCTGGAGCACCTTGCCATCTTTTTTTCACTCCAATCACCTCCATTACAACTGGTAAACCAGAAGCGAGCAGCCTACGCCTGTGGGAGAGCGTGCACAGGAGGGGAGGTAAACCTGGCATGGTCTTCACTGCATTTTCAAAGAGCTGCAGAGACTCCAGAGTAGTTCCCCATGAAGGCACAAACATATGTTCACACTCCCACTTATTTTAGTGTCTCTGAAATGACAGTCTTTATTTTTTTTTTAATTTTTTTTCAGTTGATTTCTTGTTGGAGGAATTTAAAATTGAATGGTAAGGAAGTGACTACAACTCCAGAGATATGGACTGAAATCCTAATGTTTCCTTTAGTTGCCTGTATTCAGGCAGCATCATTCAAGCTGGTCACCCCAACTTGACTTGTTATTAAAGACCAGCCCTACAGAGGCCTGGGGAGCTATTCATAGACTCATAGAAAGTTAGGGGTTGGAAGGGACCTTGAAAGATCATTGAGTCCAAACCCTCTGCCAAGGTAGGGTCACCTACAGGAGGTCACACAGGAACACATCCAGGTGGGATTTGAATGTCTCCAAAGAAGGAGACTCCACAACCTCCCTGGGCAGCCTGTGCCAGTGTCACCCTCACAGTGAAAAAATTCTTCCTAATATTTATATGGAACCACCTACTCCCCATTTTATAACCATTGCCCCTTGTCCTATTGTCAGTCACCCCTGAGACAAGCTTTACCCTGTCCTCCTGGCACTCTCCCCTCACATATTTATAAACATTAATGAGGTCACCCCTCATTCTCCTCCTCTCCAAGCTGAAGAGACCCACCTCCCTGAGCCTTTCCTCGTAAGGGAGATGTTCCACTCCCTTCATTATTTTGGTCACTCTATTCATCCCCTCCTGCAACAGATGCCTAAAATATAGCAGAGGAACTGCACCCCAAAGTACATCTCCATTGACCATGAGGGTGTCTCAGATGCTGAGAGATGCATTTGTGCAGATGATCCATAACTAAAGTGCCCACACAGGCAGAGATAATGTGCAGATCTATAGGGTCTCTCAGCAGAGAGACTTCCCCCAGCCAAGTCAGCTTGTGTTGCTCCCCAGCGTAGCCTGGTGTCTTCCCACCACATGCCCTGAGAGAACAATTACTTCCATTGCATGGTCCCAAAATACAAGAAAACCTTACTAGTCCAGTTCAAGGCCTTGGTGTTCACACCTTGCATTGCTGCAGTGTAACTTCCAGTGCAGACAGGCTTTGCATGTGGTTCTGTACCTCCAAACTTTCACACATCTGCCTCTGAAGAGCCTTTGCTGACTTTTCATTGATAAAGAAAAATAAAAACAAAAAAAACAAGGTTTATAAAATGATTCATTCATGGAATCTCTAGAAGTCCCCCCTTTAGTACATGAGCACACACAGCTGAAGAATTCACAGTTCACATGAGCAGCACCTGGAGATAAGATTGCAGTGTGGGTGAGCAGCTGTGATCCTCCAGGCTGCCCCACAAAGAGGGCATCTTTCATTATCCCATCCAGAGGCTTTTTGTGTCAATGGGCTGTGGTTTTTCTACCCAAAGGTGTCTGCCCTTGTTGCCTTGACTCTACCCAAGGTGAAGCCTTCATAGGGCTGAAGTCTTTCAAGGCTTTGCCCCCGAGAATGAGTGTGGGCAGCTGGGGGACACACCATGAAGCTCAGTTTGCAGGAGCAGAGGGATAATTCAGTGGCACCTGAGAACTATTAAATCATTATTTACATGGCAGCTTTTGAAAGAGGATATCTGAATGCTCCATAGATATTAACTAAGCTTTTCTATGTTTGCAGGCTTAGCTGTGAAGAGTCAAGTGAGCAGCTTCAGAGCAGGTGAGGAGGCTTCAGCCAGGACAGGACAAGTCTCCTGAATCCTGCCCTGCGCTGCTTAACCGCAAAGCATCCCCTCCCCTTTGTCAGGAAGGCTGATCCTGTAATGCGACTCTTGAGCAACTCTTAGGAGCCAGAGCCTAAATAAAACTTCATTCCAAAATAGCGTGTATGAAAATGAAGATAAGGCTCAACAAGTTGTAACAGATGCCTGTTAATTACTCATGGCAAAGCACTTCCAAATAGGAGCTGAGCTTTGGTGCGTGAGCCACCCGCCAAGGCTGCTGTCCCCTCTCTTCTCCAGACATGATTAAGGAGAAGGGGCAAGCCTGGATACCCTTATTTCATTTCAACTGCAGCAAGGTGAGCTCTGCTTGCTTTCTGACATGGCACTCAGCAAAGGCAAGACTTAGGGTTCCAGGCTTGCACCCAAATCCCGGCGTCAGACAGGTCTGTGGGTGCAGGGTAACCTCAGGAAAAATCAGCCAGGACAAATGTGCTCCTCTATAAGCACAGACAACACATGCCAGTGCCATTTTAATAGTGAGACTTGCATTTTATCTTCATTTATATCACATATTTCTGAACCCTATAGTAAACAGTTTCTCCCTCTTTCATAAGCCTTAATGATACAGGGTTTTTTTTCCCAACTCTTAAAGATTACCATTTAAATTAACTGTATAAATCAGGCTCTGGCCTCTACTACACGGGAAAACAATCGGGTTCTGTTTAACTTAGGAATCTGCAGTGTTTATAGATAGACAACCCTGAAGGTAAGTTACTAAACTAGTTTCTAGTTGCATTGATCTGTTGCCAGAATACATAAATTATTAACTGAGAAGCAACTCTGGAGAGTGTTGTGTGTTTAAGTTCATATTTGGTAGGGCTGGGGAAACATGGCTTGGCCATAAGTAGGCACTAGAAGTATTAATCACTTTCAAGTAAAATTCTATATTTTAATTGCTGAGAGGAGACTTCTTTCTTTCAGTGTCTGACTAAGAACCCTTCCCTTGCTTTGTTTAAGCCACTGCAGTGCAAGCCCACAGGAAAACTCCCATTGCTTTCCCTGAGGACTCCGGTGTTAAGTCTATGGGAGTCTGACCAGTTATTTCAGCTCATCAGAGAGCCCAGATCCCTCTGCCACATAAATCTCTCTCCTTTGAGCTCCACCTACTCAATATCTAGCCTGCTGTCACTGGAGCATGATGTGGAGAGTCAGACTATAGTGGTTTCTTCCCTATAAGACACGAGACACTCAAAATACTTGATAGAGCCAAGGTCCAGGTAAAGAACAATCTTTTCTGCTCTTTGTTGATGACCTGAGGTTAGCTGTCCTTCAAAGCATGGTGGGTCAAAGAAAAACTTAAATTAGTTTCCTGGGTGTTTTGGGGGGGATTGAAACAGTCTTTTCCTTGAAAATTAGAGGATGTCACCTGGGCATGGCATGTGCTACTCAGGGAGTGCATGCTGAGAAGACAAATCTGCTCTTTATCTTCAGATTGTCTTTAATTTCCTAGGTGGGAAAATATTTGATCCTCTGTGTTGAGGTTAGATAGGACAATACATGGCATCCTGGCTGCTCCAATGGGCTGGCCCAACTATAGAAGATGGCATTGTAAGGAATGTGAGCTGTCTGCATACCACTCAGTCCCTGGGTGGATTTAGCACTGATTCCCCTCTGCCTCCCACAGCTCCTTGGAATAAATTTCTTTCCAGCTGAGCTGCTCTGCAGCCATCAGTTCAGAGAGAGGGAAGACAGGCTTGGTCCTAGCTGGGCAGGTATCACTCCATACTTAACCTCATTCTGGAAGACCACAGGGATTTAGCTCCACATCATGAGATCCCAACCCTCTTTTCACACAGCAGGGAGAAGTCCAAGTGTGTTGCACTGGATAAAAAACGGGCTGGATGGTCAGGCCCAAAGAGTGGTAGTGAATGGGATGAAATCTGGATGGTGCCCGTTCACAAGTCGTGTCCCCCAGAGTTCAGTACTGGGAACTGATCTCTTTAGTCCCTTGCAGAAATGTCCAGGAGCCTATGGTGTGAGGGTAAGCAAGCCAGCAGCCAGCATGGGGCCACCAAGGGAGCTATTTCTCTACTTCCAGCAGCTCCATCAGAGCTCAGGGAGAGAGGTGGAGAGCCATCTGTATAGGGAGCAAGTGAGATTTAAATAGCTAGATCCAGCAAAATCTGGTCCAGGTGCCTATGCGACACCTTTGATGTGTGAGAAGAGAGTTCATTGTTCAGCTTTTATGTAATTTTCACCCACACCAGGTGAGAAGTGCCTTTTTTGGCTGAAGAGGTGCCACAAATGCTTTTGCAAAACCCTGTGGTTCTTTGCAATTTGGTGTGAGATTTATACTCATTAAGAATTTTTTTTCCCTCCTTCAAAATCGTAAGAGGCTAAAGGATGAAAACCATTACCCTTATTTGCACAGTACCTGATACTTCACCATGCTCATGAGTATGGACCAACACTGCAGCTGGAGCCTGGTGATATGGAGATAGGATTTGGATTTCAAGTGGATTAAAGCACCTAAATTTCTTTCAGCAACAGTGATGTACAGGCTTGCCAGCTGTCTACACAGGAGGTCCACAGAAATACAAGAAAGGGAGCCCAGTTATCATAGAATTATAGAATCACAGAATGGTTTGGGTTGGAAGGGACCTTAAAGATCACCCAGTTCCAACCCCCCTGACATGGGCAGGGACACCTCCCACCAGCCCAGGTTGCTCAAGGCCCCATCCAACCTGGGCTGGAACATTTCCAGGGATGGGGCAGCCACAACTTCCTCAGACAACCTGTTCCAGTCTCACCACCCTTAAATAAAAAGAATTTCCTCCTGATGTCTGACCTAAATCTCCCCTCTTCAAGTTTTCAAACATTTTCCCTTTTCCTCTCACACTACACACCCCTGTCAAAAGCCCTATCCCAGCTTTCTTGTAGCCCCTTGAGATACTGGAAGGAAAGGAAAGGAAAGGAAAGGAAAGGAAAGGAAAGGAAAGGAAAGGAAAGGAAAGGAAAGGAAAGGAAAGGAAAGGAAAGGAAAGGAAAGGAAAAAAGGTAATTTTTAAAGTTCCTCTTCTCTCTTCAGTTCTTTAACTTCTTATGGATTGCTGAGCTGTGAAACATGATGTCTTTTTAAAAGGTCCAATATTTTTTCCCAGAAGGAAGTAAACACTACTCACAGGTTTGTCTCCTGAGGATTCAATCATCACATTGTAAATTTCTCCCAAGAAATAAAATATCAGTCAGTGGGCAATATCCCATCTAATGCTGTTTTTCTCCCCCTTTTCTTCCTCAAAGGCCCAACCTCTCACTTCCTACATCTCAGATTTTCTGTGTGAGGGGAGGACACAGGCATGGGGTTATATGCCCTTCACAAACCCATTCAATACACTCAGATATTATTCCTGCTCCAGCTTGACTGTTCCTCCTTGATTTAAATCCTTCTGTGTCCTAAAACCCCCCATGTTTGGTGCCCTCAAAAGCCAGAGCAACTGAAATACAGAAAAGTTTCTATATAGCTGGTGTGTGATGGTTCAAGCTGTGGTGTCCAGGCATCTGTGCTTCTGCATCCCAGCACATTTCAGCTTCTTACTGGTGGGACACAAATCCCAGAGAAAAAGATATTTCCATTTTCTTCTTCCTCTCTGAGAAGCGTGTGAAACCAGCCTGCCCCTTTGCTCAGAGAATCCTACTTGGAAACCTGCAAAATGATGAGGCAGTGGGGCAAATGGTTGTTGTTTTCTAAAGATCAGCTGCCAGTAGAGCTGCTCAGCCTCATTCCTGGAACCAGGAAGAGCAATAACAATCATTTTTTGGATGCTGTGGTTTCTTTCCAGCTTTACCTATGGAACAGAGGGAAACTCCATCTGTGGAATAGAAGCACTTGTGAGGCTATGACCAAAATAGTTGTTCCAGTGGTATCTTCCATGCTTTCTCCATCTAAATCCTTCTTTTAGGGAACACTCTTTGGGATTAGAGGTCCCAGTTCTGATTCTGGCTTCTCTGGGAAATGATGAGCCATGTATTTAACCACCTGGCACCCATTTTTCCTCATAAATACAACAAAATAAGGAGGAAGGATTTTTTTTATTTGCATGAGTACTTCTAAGCTGAAGGCTCTGCTGACAGGTAAGGATTTTTGTGTTTCACTTTTTTCTAACCACCACCAACCCATGATTCTCAGCCCTTTGGTGTTCAGGCACATTTGTTATACAAAAGCACAAAATTCCTTTGTTAGCTGATTCAGGGGAAGCTGAGACACCACTGTTGGGCCTGACAGTGTTTTTAAGTCCTATCTGTCTGTTTCCTTCTCTTCCTGCTGGCTAGGGGTTATTTCCATATGCAAATAGGCTGGCCTGGCTGCTCTGAGCAGCTGCACAAGAAAACATCATGAAAATAGTAGAAATACCATGAAATCCTGCACTGAGATGGATGTGAGCCCTTCTATCCACATCACCAATGCAGGTGTGTGGGGTTTGGGGCAGCAAAATAGCTGGATCTGAAGTAGGGGGAGACCCATGCCTGCTCCTCATCACCACATCCCTACTGGGCTTCAGATTGCAAAGCAGTGGACATAAGTGGTTTTGGTATCTTTGGGCAGATCTTGTCTTGGTTCTTCACGTTTTGTGTTGTTCTGCTGGTCACAGCCATGGGCTGTGGGCAGGGGCAGCAGCAGTGATCCCCACTCCAGCCTTCCCACCTTCTCATGAGGCTCAGGTCAGATCTTCCCAGGGACTCTCCTTCAGCCCTTGAGGATCTGCTTTCCTTCTCCTACCCTGTAATAGAATCATAGAAA
Source organism: Calypte anna (assembly GCF_003957555.1). Lineage (NCBI taxonomy): Eukaryota > Metazoa > Chordata > Aves > Apodiformes > Trochilidae > Calypte > Calypte anna. The sequence continues at coordinate 5,978,748 of NC_044245.1, forward strand.
GGTTTGGGTTGAAGGGGACCTTAAAGATCATCTAGTTCCAACCCTCTACCATAGGCAGGGCCAATGTGCCAGATCATACAACATATCTTGTACAATATTACTTTAGAAAACTGGAAAACTGTTGTTTGATGCCCACACTCTTACTCCTCTAATTTACTTATTTCTGTATAAGGGTATTTGGAAACCAGAGGACCTGCTGAATGTGAATGTGAGACACAATGCATTCAACATCATCTCCTGACTGCTGGCTCTGTCTACACAGTAACAGTGAAAAATAAAAGGCGTTTTACAATACAGCTGAAGATGGGCCCAAACCACAAATTCAAATATGAATGAAGGCAGAAGGTGTTTGGCTGGGGTTATGGTTCTAGTCCTTAAATAAAGCAACTTAATTTACATTGTGCTTGGCCCAGAGGAGCTTGTGAGAAGGAATGGAAATCCTCCACCAGAAGTTATAGGTTTCATATGAAAGTCTGTGGATGAGAGTCCTCCAGCTTCTGCTATGAAGACATTGGGCCAAATCATCAGCATAGAGCTTTGTCATTTAAATCACTGCTGCAACACACTTTCACTAGACATTAGCACACAGTCTCAGTACACCTACACCACAGTTGTATCAATACACTTTGTCCTGGCAGGATGCAATACCAAAGGATAAATTAATATTAAGCCATATATACATACATGCAACATTCAGAATTGCATAACACTTTCAGAGATGAACAATCTGTGTAAATCTGGGCATAAATATTTTGTTCCAGACCCTCTGTCAAGGGGCACATTCCTGTTTTATGCTGTTAATGTTTGCTGGATTTAGAGTTGCGTGGATGGGATGCGACTCATGGTAAAACAGGGAGATGCTGCCCAACCTGGCAGCATCCCAGTGCATTGAAAAGGCACCAGATTGCCTATTTCCTTAGGGAGTTCTGAACAATCTTTTTTGCATGCTTCAGGGTGCAGGGTGTATTCCCTGTCTCAATCTTCTCATTTCTTTATCATTATGGTATGTACATAACTCTTTTCATGGTCCTGCCATGGTTTCTGTCTGAATAATAGAATTACCTTCTTTTCTTGTTTCCTCTGTAGCTTACCAAAACTGGGGAGTCTCCTTCTTTTGGCAAAGCCCATTTTCCTCCTTTCTGCTCCCAATCCACCCAAAGGGAAAGGGATTAAGATGGAGATGGTTGTGCAGGCTGCAAGCCCAGATGTTTGGCAAGAAAAGACAGGGCGGGTGCAAAGTTCCCATAAAGTGGAGGCTCCCTCCAGCCAGGGCTGATGGTGCCTTCTGCTTGGCACACCCCCAAATGCAAGACCCTGGGGGTGGAAAGGTAGCAACACCTGAAAGCAGCTTCAGTCTTCTCTGCCAGGGCTGGAAAAGAGATTGTACATGGCCTGGAGAGAGACAAGGCTTCAGCCAGGGGTTTCAGAGTTGGTGTAAGTCTTTCTGAAAAGATTTTTTTAGGTGCTGCTGGTAGAAAAAAACCCATGGTGCCATGGCCTCACACTGCACACACTCTCCTGAATGCACCTAATAGCCTTTCTGCAGATATCTCCAACTGAGATGCTGGGAGCTGAAGCAACCTACTTAGGAAATAACCTAGAGCAGGGACATGAAATGTGGTCCCCTCAGTCTTCACACACAACTTGGACTTCTTCTCCTTCTTCTGCCAGTTTAACTTTTCTCCATCTACACCCTGCTGCTATCAGGATCTCTAAATGATCCCCATGGTCTCACCAACCAACTTCAGCCCTGACCTTAATCAGTTTTAGAGTATTCTCTTTCCACATTGCCCTGGGGCAGAGCCATGAGTTCGACTCAAGATGGGTGTCAGGTTCCCTGCATCTCTCCAGCATGCTTGAATGAGTCTCCTTTCAACCCTCTGAACTTGCTCAATGCATGGTCAGAGAATCCAGACCCTGCTTGCTGGAAAGCAGTTTGTTTCAGAGCCCTGTTGTGTACATGAGAAAAGAGGAGACCAAGCTCACGTGTACTTCTGGCATTTGGTCCCAAATAGAAATCAGACTGAGAAACAGATGCATGGTGAGATCGGTGCCTGGAACACCCCAAAATCACACACTTGGGATAATCAGAGCTCTCTTCTTCACCACTAAGAAAAGAAGAATTAAAAAAAAAAAATCACATATTGGCTAAAAGCCAAGTCCTGGTGCTAGCATCATACTGCTACTGATGGCAAAGGAGCTGGATTCCTGGCTGGCAATAACCCCCTGGGTTTTCCAGAAAAGCCAAACCTGCACCCATGAATCAGAGCAAGGGTGCAGGCAGCACCTGGCAGGCTGAGAGCAGCAAAGAAGGGGGTCCTGATGACATTTACCATGGCCACCCCGAGTTATTTAAGTGGATTTCTTCCAAGTTTCTGCCCATATAACTAAAATCATAACCTGGCCTCTAGTCATTGCTTAGCTCCAGAGCCACGGGATCATTTTTTTGCTGGCTGCTGGGTGAACAATCCTCTCTGTGTCTCTAATTGGGAATTATTATTTTATTTTCGCTCCTCACAGCAGTGCTCAGAAGAGGGTGGTAGACATAAAAGGGAAAATAAAATAAAATAAATTAAAAAAACCCCCGACAGCCATTACCAAAAAAACCTGCCTCTTTTCTGTGATTTTTATCACAGCCAGACAGCTAACCCACAGAGCTGGGTGCTGGTGTCTGCCCAGGGCTGATCTGGGCAAGGTGCCTCCTTGTGCCAAGCATCAAGGAGAGCAACAGCAGCCAGGGCAAGATGATGCAGGGTGCAGCAACCCCCAGAGAGCAGTGGCTGCCAGCATCTTCCTCTGTAGCAGTTTTCCAGCACCCTGTGCCAGCTGGATGAAGCTGGACTTCATAGCCAGGGCATGGAGCTTGTGTAATGTGTCCTGCAGCATTAGCTGGGAGGGGTGTGATACTTGCTCAGAACTCTGCTAACCCAGATCTAGAAAAAAGATGTGGACAGGCTGAAGAGCATCCAGAGAATGGCCACAAAGATGATCAAAGGGCTGGGAAGCCTGCTGTACAACGAAAGGCTGAGACAAATGGGTTTGTTCAGCCTGGAGAAAGATGGTTTATGGGAGACCTTATTGCCATGTTCCAGAACCTAAAGGGCACCAAGAAGATGGAGAGCCCCTTTTTAAAAGGAATCACATGGTAAAGACAAAAGGAAAGGGGTGCAAATTACTCCTGTGGTGGTCCCTGCTCGACATCAGAAGAAATTTTTTCACTATGAGAACAGCAGAACATTGGAATAATCTCCCCAGAGAGGTGATGGATTCCCCAACGCTGGACACTTTTAGGCTCAGCTTCACTGGGTTGTGGGACCTCTCATCTAAACCATGTTCCTACCTAGAAATGTTGGACCACATAATCCTTGAGATCCCTACCAACCTGTCATTCTAAAAAACCTGTTGGTTCTCCTCTTCTGTAAGATTTGGGTACAGTGAAGCAAGTCAGGTAGCTGTAGGGCTGCCCTCAAAACCTGTCCAGACGTTGTGGCTTGAGATTGGGATCTAAACGGGATTGAGATCCTTGACAAGGATCATTTCCATGACAATGGCCAGTGAACTTAGAGCAAACTGCATCCTTTTGGACCAGATATCCTCCACTGCAGGCTGGAGGAAACCTCTGAGGACCAAAAACAAAGGCAGACACAGTGTGGTGATCTACCCTGCAACATTCTGCTCTGGAGAGGGATGTGAAAACAAAACTAGGAAGACTCCATGTGTAAGTCACCTTGTAATGTCCCTCACAATCACTGACCCTGCAAGGCACCACAAAGATGGGAACTGAAGGTCCTCCTGCAGCAGCAGCAGCTCCACACAGCTTGCAGAGCAGGGGAGGGGTTGTGAAAGACAGTTTTGGGAAGAATAAAAACCCAGTTGGAAACATCACTACCAAGCTTTGTGAAGCAGAGCTGAGGGCTCAAGCCAGGCCTTTGGGATTTGGCAAGAAAAAGTCCTGCCTGCTCCCTGATGAGAGCTGTGGGGACCTCGGCTGGTTTTGCTCCCAAGGCGTGATGCCAATTGTCTTAAACCATCCCCCTTTCCACGTGTCTTTGCTCATGTTTGCAGCCTTTTGAGGGTTGCATAATTTCCCCTTCCTCCATTGCACTGGAGAGGGTGGACACTACCACTCTTCCCAGCCCCAGGGTCAGACTGTTCAGCCTTTGAAGATATTTCCTTGGAGTCCTTGGCCTCTTTGAAGTTTCCCCTTGATGTTAGTGTGTATCTGGGTGACTCAGTTCCCTCCCTCTCTGAGCAAGATCAGATTTTGTTTGCCAACTTTGTCTTACATCCCCCTGCTTAGATAACTGCCAGAGATGTGGTCTCAGGTCACCAAGGCCAAGCCTCTGAATCTCTGGGGAACTCTGCATGTACCAGCATCATCTCGTTTGTTCTTCTTGGTAGCACAACTCCTTGGCTGAGGGATCTTGGAATCATCCTTGCTTTTTGGAGGTGACATCCTACAGTGCAGTTTCTTAGGTCTCAGGCAGGATTCACACCATTCTCAAAAACAAGATGTTTTACCATAATTTTCTCCCAGTTTTGCTGTGTGGGACAGAAATGAGGGTGAAGGAAATTCTACCCCAGATTCTTAAGAAAAGTCCCTTTGGTCTTTTTTTCCTTCTTTCATGAATTTCACCTTTGCTCACATCTTTATGGAGAACTTTTCTGGCTGCAGTTATCTCCTAAGGGCTGTGGTGGTGACCTTCAACAGAAGGAATCAGGTTTGAACTCTTCAGGTTGCCCAACGCTTGCATAAGCCAGGCATTGGGCTTCAGTGTCCAACCTGCAGCCTTAGAGAAGACTTCACTGCTGTATAGGGCAGGATTCAGATACAGAAATGGTGAGGAGATGCCCTTATCTGACATCCACTGATAGATGGGGATAATGACTGGATGCCTTTAATCTAGGAAAGAATTTGCTGCAGGTCACAGAAAGCCAACCAGGATCCTAGCAGTGCCCCAGCCCTGAAGTGTGAGCCTCTTGGCCATGTTTTTTGACCCAAAGTAGAACTTCCTAAACTTCTGGCCAAGGAAATGGGCCCCTCATCTTCCTCTCCTACCACCCACTGACCTCTGGAACCTGGGACCTTTTGAAAAGAGCAAGATTTAAACATTAAAAGCCAGAGGGCAGAAACCAGAGACCATCCCTAACTCTGCTGGCACCACCACAATTCAGTGGCCTGGAGTGAGAAGGATGAGATGGAGAAACCCAAGATAAACCCAAGATAAACAGACTCATCTCAATGCTGGCATCTCCATCCAGTGATGATTCCTCTCCTCTGTGAGAATGCACCCCCTGAGCCATTGATCTGGACTGGTAGCAGAGCTACAACAAAAGATCCAAACGTGTTTCCTCTTGGAACAGGATGAAGCAAACCATCCTTTACCCCTTCCATCAGGCAGGTTTTCGGCCCCCTTCTCCCCATCTCCATCCAGAGCTGTTCTGCTTCTCATCCACATCCACCCTTTGAAAGCAAAGCTTCCTGCTCCAGGCTATTTCTGACCTCCTGAGCCAGGCTTCCAAGCTCTCAAGGACGAGCTGGTCAAGGCTGGTTGCTGGGGCAGGGTAGGGGGCTGAAGAGTCCAGGGTTCCAGGAGGGAAACCATCCAGAGGCTGTAGCTTCTTTCTTCTTGAAACCAGGCAAGGTGCTTCCCTGGTCAGTTGGGTCCCAGCGGATGATGCTTCACCTGCCCCTCAAGAGTCAAAAAAAAAAAAAAAGAAATTGTGGCTGTGTGGCTCCTGTTTTCAGACACTGTGGTATTTCTTCATGTGTATTTATTTCTGCCTATTCACACGGATGTATAACCAGGCAGCAGCTGTAATGTAATACCAGAGCCCTGGATCTAACTCTGAAAACACCACTGGAGCAGGCTTATTATCGTGAGACCAATCTGAGCAGGAAATATTATCATTACCAGGGGGCATTATTTTTTCCAATCACACTTCATATCAGTTGTCATCAAACCCTGTGTTTTATATAGTGTTACAATAGCCACAGTTGCCATGAATTGTCTCTGGATGGACTGTAAGTATTAAAAACAAAATAAGAAGCATATGTTGGAATGTCTGAAACTAGCAGACGAAACTCGAGGCTTTGACAACGTTACGGGTTTTTTGGAAGGAGCCAGCTTTTAGCAATAACATTCCACTTTTGTTAGTCTACCCACCAGCATCTAACCTGCCCTATAACATCTCACTCAAGTTTACAATTTCCTTCACCTCCTGTTCCTCTCAAATGTAAACTCTCTGGCTTTTCTCAAACGTGTGGCTTGGAAGTGGAATAGCTGAGGCTCCAGCCACTCAGGTGCCAAGTGGAAATCTTCCTTTACAGTGGATGAGCAAGAACAAATGTACAACCTAAGGAAAGTGCTTATCCATAGCTCTTTTTTTTCCCCTCCTGCTTGAGCTGTAGCAAAATGTCAAAGGCATGATGCAGACATTCCTTTGAAGCCATTCCATCTCCTGATGATCCATTTTGCTTACGAAAGGAATGTACGCTCAGCGCTGTGATTTTTGTTGGAGGCCTCAACAGCAGTGTAATAACTGCAAGGAACACTGCCAGGTTTCCCCCCTTCCTTACACATTCCAAAACTTCCATCCAGTGAGCAATAAATAGCAAAAAATTATTAATTACCCAAAGGAAGAATTCTCTCTTGAACAAATATTGGCTTTGTGATGAGAAGGAGCTTGTGAAATGTGTGTTTGCCTACCAAGCCTACTCAGTCTATTTCTGATTCCCAAAGAACATAATGACCTGTGTGCCAGATTTTATTTTGGCTTTGGTTTTTTTTGTTTTGGTTTTTTTTTTTTTATGTGGCCAGCAAGAACTGTAACAAACATACAGGAAGGAAAACACTCTATTGTTGCTCTTGGTCTTTTAGTGGTTTTTGTTCTGTGCTTTTAACTGTGTTTCATTTCTGGAGCTGCAAAAAAAAAAAAAAAAGAGTTCTTTTTTTTTTTACCTATTAACCAGTTGTCCCAGCTTTTTCTGAACTCTTTTACTGCCTAAAAATGTTCCATAAATGAACTTGGGAGGGCCAGTTCCCTCTGTGGTTCATAGCCTACACTCAGGAGAGGCCACAGGCCACAGGCCAAGTGCAGGTTACCCCATGGCAAAACTCCCCTGGTATTTCCCCAGCAGGTCCCACAACCTCCACAGGTACTTCCAAGCTTTCCTTTGTGACCTGATGAAATCATCTGGTCTTACAAGAGCTGAAAAAACATCACAGCATTTGCTCCTTGTCTGGACTGTTTTGGAGATATTCTTCTGGGAGAACAAATGAACAAATTAAAACAACAAAGGACGAGGGCAGAGAGAGGCACTTGGAGAAGACCAGAAGGGAGTCCAGGTCTGTGTAGCCCCAGGGTAGAGCAGTCCAAGGACACAGCAGAAGAGTGCAGAAGTGACATTTTGAGTCTAAGAAAATGATGGCAGCACTCCTGAAAGCAAAGCCTGGTTCAAAACACTCAGAGGAGACCACCCAGAGAAGACGTGCTGGGGATCGCCATGAGCAAAAATCTTACATCCTAAGCTATCCTTCATCTAAGTTGCCCAAGGCAGGACAGAATCCATTCATAGGTTGTGCCCTTCCCTGCTACTGGGAGCTGGTTATATTGTAAGAGCAGTCAGCAGCTGGGAGCTGCTACATAGAATTATTTATCCACATAGAGATCTTTTCACGGACAGAATAGCAAAGCTTTTCATTCAACAATTTCTAGACAAGAGCTATTTGTTAATATGACATTTTTCGGCTGTATCAGTACAAACATCCATCCATTTAGTTTTTCACACACAGAAAACTTCTTTCTTGCTGTTTCCAAAAGAGAGGGGGAGGATGAATGAAAACTGGATGCATTTTTGTTGTTGTTGCTGTTGTCGTTTGGGGTGTGTTTTGCTGAAAAAGAAAAGAAGGTCAAAATAAGATGTTGCTGTGAGTCTTTAGGCCATTTTTAACCATCCAGAATCTCTTGACTCTATAAACACTGCCTGGTCTAGTGGCATGCTTTGCTAATCAGATTTCAGGAGATGTTCAGCACTTCCATGACTTATCAGCTAAACCAAACATTGTGGTTACACCACGCAGCAATATCACAACAGGAATATTTGGTCTTCACAGCTGGCTCTTATAGGACCCTGAACAGTACTCCTGGTTTTCTGCACATCCCATTAGGAGCAAAAAGACAGGGAGAGACCAGGAAGGGGATTACAATGGTCAGTAATATCCCTTGGGAAGCTTCAGGTCAGAGACCCCCCTGGCCTGACCTCCCTATCCTCACCTGCAGCAGTGCCTGGGAAGGATGCAGTCCTCTCCACTTGCCATGTTTGTTCTCTCCTTGTGCTGCAAAGTTGCAATTTCTAATCATTGCTATTTTTCAATTTATTTTTTCCCCCACGCTTGTCTACCCTTTCAGCAGGATTCCTTTCCATTTTGCCGCGGGACATGAGAGTGGATTACAAAGTGATTCAGCTGGAGAAACTGCCAAGAAATGAAACAAACAATCTATTAAATTGTTTTCTGCACAAAAATCCAAATTTTGGCTTAAATTTCTAGAGCAGGAATCCCAGGGGATTACTTGCAGTTATCTCCAACTGCTAGGTATTCATATTTTCTTCTGGTGTGTTTCCCTGACCACAATTTGGGTCTCAGCAGAACATAAATTTCTTTAGTTTGTTGCTATCCCTGGGGCTTCCATGGTATTCCCATGTAAAACTTTAGTTGTGATAAACCCCTTGAAATTTACTTCACATAAAGAAAGAAGTTGATTTGATAAACAGCACTCACTACACCAGAGTAAGAATACACTTGATTTCTATCATGCAAGATCAGATTTGGTGTCAGTATTCAAGCAGTAAACAGGAGGTTTCATGAGAAAACCTGCTTGTTTGCAGCAGGTAGGATGTCTTTGAATATTTTGGGTGTGACTCATCTGACAAAAGCAGACACCTAAATTGCCCATCTGAGACAGTCTCCCAGTCTCCCTTTGTAGCCTATGGATATCTCATCAACACTCATCTCCACAAGCAGGCAGCTAAGCCTGGCCTGATGCCTTAAGCTCTCAAGCCCTGACAGTGGCAGGGTCCCAGGTGGTTTATAGAAGAGCTGGGTTGTAAAGCATGATGAGGTAAATGTGTTGGGTTTTTTGGTTTTTTTTAATTATTGGACTAAACTCTAGTGTTATGACCTGCTGTAGGGCATCTTATCAGCAAAAATGATAAACCCAGACTTTTGCACCACTGCAAGGACAAACCTCTTGGTCGTGTGTCAAGTTAACTTCACCACAGATCTGTGTTCAGTGAGAACCCTCTAATTGGATGTAAAGTGTTCAGGAGCACAAGGTAGTTTGTCATGGTCCCATTACTTGAGAGGTTGTGCCCTTAGCTACCTCAAGCTGTGTACAAGGCCTTGCCTCTGCAAGGAAGACTTGGCCAAAATCTCACTATTTTCAGTCAAACCTTGAGCTGGCAGCTGAGGGTCTTTGGGGTAAGATATCTCCTGCTCTAGTCCTGGTGGTCAGGGAGGAATCAGGTGGATTGAGAGTGATGTTGTGCCTCTGCCTGTATCTCCTTGCCCAGCATCCCTTGGGCACTGGCAAAAGGACAAACCTCCCAAAATACCCACCACAGGATTAATTCTGCTGCTCCCCAAGCTGCAAATGGAGAAGCCTCCTGTCTTGCCAGCAGGAAAATGTCTCTTCTTGTCCAAGGGATTCCTGTGAACATCTTTGAGCTGGGTAGGAATTACAAGAAGGAGTAGGTCTGGTTTGGCTGAAAGACAAATAACCACTTCAGCAGCATGTGGTGCTGTGAATGCCTCAACCTCACAGGGGCATTTCCAACAAAAGGTCCAATTTGCACCCTTGCGCTGCTCTGAAACCCACCCATACACATGCATTATTTCCACCTTCTGATGATCTCTATATGAGCTACACACAGACTTAAGCCATGGCTCATAATATCTCCTAGTGAAGCAGAGACAACCTGTGCCTTGCATCCTCTAACACAATGTGGGGTTAGTCATAAATGGACCTGCAATACATGTAGCATCAGACTTTCCAAAGTCCAGTCTTGAGCAGCAGAATGCAGCTTCACATCTGAACAGATTAGCAGTTATTTCTGTTTTTTGTTTGTCTGTTTGTTTAAAACAAACCCAACCAAAACAAACAAACAAAAAAAAAAACTCAACCCAGTGAAAAATGTTAAAGGGAAATTGCAAATATTATGCTTGTCTGAACAGGAGTTGTTCTGGGAAACACACTATAGACATATTAATTTCTGAAATACTCATCCTGTGTATCCTCAGATGAGGAATGCTCTCTTTTGGCTTCTTCCCATCTACCAATACACACACTGCTTATCAGAGATGCACTAGTTAAGGTGGAGGAAATTAATGTGACCTCTACTAGTTCAGGTCTTCATGCAATTTGAGATGGTCATTAGTCACATATTTTGGCATGTTGTGAATTAAAGAGAGACTCGGAGTCTCTGAGTATCTTGGAGCTTTTACTTTATATTTTTTCTCCTTTGTATGACTGAAGAGCCAGGAAGTTGTTGATTTTTTAATTCATCTGACTCCTAGAACTGATTACTTTATACAATTTAAAACAAATCTGTGTCTCTTCTGGCTAATGCCGTGTGAAAAAGTCCTTCCACACTCAATGGGAACAATGTTTCTCAGCTATTAATCAAGCCATTGATTCAGGAATTTTGCTCAGGGAAAGAACTTAGCCCTCACGCAGGGAAAGGACCATAAATCTGCAAGAGGAAGAACTTCTGAGGCTCCCTTACTCATCCTCTTCCTGCCTGCATGAACAGGGTGACTTTTGCAGGCCAGATGACAGGGAAGCCCCTGCTTCTCCCTTGATGTGGAAGAGAGACTTTTTTAACACCTTTGGCTGGAGACAAGGGGGAAAAGGCAGAAAACAAGGTGAAAATTGGCCTTTGGCTCACTGATAGGCACCAGTAAATGCTGGTGTTGGGACAGCCACTCTTGTCCAATACATGGGTCTAAATGCTGCACAGCGAGGTGCCACCAAATGTCCCTTTGCAATACACCTGGACCCACACCACCCCCAGAACCCCAATGGCAAGGCTTCACAGACCACCTCATCCTCCACCCCCACTGCATCCCACCCTGCCCAGTGCTTTCATCAAGGCTGAGCCACTCGTGGGGCCAAAAAAACCAACAGGAAAAGTTGGCGAGTGGATAGGGGAGTAGCCAGGGGCTGGGAGTGGAGCTGGGTTTGTGCCTTTATAATTGGAAAGGACCCTGCACAGCTGAATAAGTTATCTAACTGTAAAAAAATCTGTGAGGGAAAACCTTGCTCAAGACTGAAAAGACTGATAAGTGCTTTTTGCAGCTGATTTTTTGTGTGGGCCTAGCCACTTTTTGCCTCTGTCCTAAATAGCACAACTCCCACTGACTTACTAGAAATATTAAGAACTAATGACTCAATTCCTAAGAATAATTCCATGTGTCTCTATTTATAGGTACCAGCCCTGAGCTCAAAAGCATTGGCAGCATCCATACCCTTAGTTTTCCATCAGGCTTTGCTATCACACCGGAATAGCCTGGAAATCAACACATTCCACTGCTCCTTCTTTCTGGATATCTGCCCTTTCCAATCCAGATAGCTCACAGCTCTTGATTTCTCAGGAAGGGACATGAGCCATCAACTATTTTCAGGAAGTGTCTGGAAGTTCAGTTTAAAATAGAAGTGGAGATTCTGCTGGACAGATGCAAACTTGTCCTTCAGTGGTGGATTAGAGACATTAGAGAGCACTTCCCAAGGGCAGCTGGTGGGCTGGATGTGTCACTGTTGGAGTGATGTGGGCACGGAGAGCCTTGTTGTGAGGCTGAGGATGGAGGGGCAGGGGTGGAGAGGAAGGGCATGGAGAAGAGATGTCTCTACGGAGATCTTATAGCACCTTTATTACCTAGAGAGAGACTTTTTTACAAGGGCATTAAGTGACAGGATGAGGCAGAATGGTTTCAAGCTGCAATAGGGTAGAATTAGAGTGGATATTAGGAAGAAATTCTTTCCTGTGATGGTGGAGAGACACTGGCACAGGTTGCCCAGACTGTGGCTGCCTCATCTCTGGAAATGTTCAAGTCCTGGTTGGATGGGGCTTGGAGCAACCTGGTCTGGTGGGAGGTGTCCCTGCCTGTGGCAGAGGGGTTGGAATTAAAGGATCTTTAAGGTCTTTCCTAACCCAAACCATTCTGTGATTCTATGGAAAAGGAGAGGATGGAGAGACAAGGCATGGAGAAGCAGGGCATGGAGAGGTAACTTTGAAGCTATTTCAACTTTAGGCAGCCTAAGCTAACCCTAACCCTAACCTTCAAAATCACCCAAACCTGATCATTGTGCCTTTCAAAGGCATTCCATGATCTTTAGAGGACAGCTACTAACCTGGCATCAAAAACCCTGAGCCTAGGGAGTCACTCTTGGGCATTTAGACAAAAGAATCAGTAGAGTATATCTGTAACAGAATAATGAAAATAAACAGCTGCACAATTTAACAACTCTGTAGAAAGTAGAGACATTTATTTATTAGATGAATCTCCCAAGCCATTAGGTGTCCCCTTTTAGGACTATAGCATACCTATTGCTTTAAGGCAAAAAACCTGCTGGCTTTTGTTTTTTTTGAAGGGTGATCCCATCCTAAAGGTGTTGGTGGATTTCCTCCTCCATGGTGCTCAGCTCAGTATCTCCACACCAACAGTCATTGCCAGCACTCCAGCATAAGGTTACAGAGCATGTCAAAGCAGTGGTGGCCTTGATGACTTCAGTGCCAAGACATAATCACCTTTTCTTTGGAAACTCTCTGCTGAACACCCTCTTTCCTTCTTTCCCTCCCTTCCTCCCTCCTGCCCAGGGTTTGGCAGTGGTGGGAGGCAGGATGCTGGTGAGGCCAACGTGTGACTCATCCTCTGGGAAACCGAGGGAAGAACGTATGAGTAAGGGCTTTTTGTAAATTTTATTTTATTTATTTCTTTTTAAGGGGAGATGGGGCTTTGTAGCACATAAATGAAGGTCATGCCAGGTTGTCAGGGCACTGTGGAAGTCTCTGTGCTTCCCTCCTGGTCAGAAGCCATGGAGGTCAATGGGAGGGTTGGGGGATGTTGCTTTTCACAGCAATATCACAGCAATTGACTTACAAAAGTCCATTTGGGGCAAAGAGAAATAATACCAAATAAAATGCCTCTCTTGTCAGCTCACAGTTGTTTCTCAGAAGCTGTTGCTTCTCATGAAACATGTGTTTGAATAATATTGTTATAATCAAATATTCAACTGTTGCAGGATGTTGTAGGGCACCTGGGATATGCATGGATCAAAGCAGGTTTGAAACAGCAGCATTTCCCTGTGCCAAGCCAAAGGTGTATCTTTCCCCAGAGATATTTCTCTTTTTTTTTTTTTTTTTTTTTTTTTAAACAGTTTCTGCTTCATTGCTGGTTCAGACAGCAAAATGAGTCCAGTTCTGATTTTGAGGAGGGACGAAATAAGCCTTTCAGTAACAACACCTCCCTGCCACATGGGGTGCTGAGACCCTGTTATTATTAGGAAATTTTATTCATACAGATGCTTTGCCAAAAGCATGGACACTCAAACCTGCATGGGGTACTCATTTCATTCTGCTCAACACCCTCTCTGAGCATCCTCCCGCCATGAGCCAACCCACAAGGTCCAGTCACTGCTTGCAGACTTTGAGCTGAACAACCTGGTCCCTGACCAAGGCACGAGATGTTGAAACTAAATTATTTTCAAGGTCCCTTCCAACTCAACCCAACCCATTCTATGATTCTATGAAACCTGGTCAAGGTGACATGAGTTAGCACTGACATAATATGTACAGAAGCTCATTTTGGTTATCAGAAGTGCAAGGAGGTGAGCCAGCATCTCCAAGATGGGGCCTAAATTGGGCTCCAAAACGGGGTCTGAGGTGAGGTCAGAGATTTTTTACACTGGGTGCCATTGGGAAGACTGGTGGGACTTGTCATCTGCCAGCATGAAGGGTCCCACAGGGGATGAGAACCTGCAGCCCTGTCTACATTGAGCTGGGGACTTGCCAAAGAGCCTTCCCAGTGGCATCTCCCAAGGGAAGGTAGAAATAAAGCAAGAAGCCAGATTTCTAATGGGTTGGAGCAAATATTTCACATACTCACATTATGTCCAATTAAAGGGTTAAAAATAAAAGGAAGATGGTTAGGGCTGGTAAAACATCCCTGTGACAGGACAACTGTGGTTAATGGGTCTGAGAAGGGGCATGACAGTGGCCCCCAAATAACCCCTCAGCTTTTGCAAGAGGGGTCACCCCACTGGTGGTGGCAGAGAGACAGGTAAGGTTCAGGCAGGTGTTTCCCTGTGTTAGGCACTGCCAGGTACCTTTGAAGCCTTGATGACCATCTGGTTACTATAAAGAATGGTTTATGGGGCCTCATCCTGGTTTTTGACTGTTATAAATATTGAGAGCCTCCTGTAAGTTATGGCTTCATAAAAATAAAAGCTTAATAATGAGAATGACTTTCCCCTTCCAGATCATGGCAAATTCAAGTGTATTTTCCCTCTCCATTAGGACTGTAAAATGAGACAAAGGAGACCCAGGCATCTAGGGGGGAAAAAGCCCAACCCCACAAATGTCTGAGACCTCTATTTTACAGCAATGCATCAGCACAGCTTGAAGCTGTTTGCAGGGCAGGACTGGAATTCCAACCTCTATTTTTAAAAAAGGGGAAACTGAGGCACAGAGCCATGAATTACCTCGATCAGCATCATCCAGACAGCCAGTGGTCAGGGCAGGAAGCCCATCCTCAGCTACACCTCTCTCTCCAGCCTGTGTTTGTGTAATTCAAGATACCAGCACAGCTCCCCAGGAGTTGTTCCCCTTTATCACAGCTGTTTTTAAGCCTTATCTTGGTCTTTCACACTCTTGTATTTCCTCCTCAGACCAAATTTCTCAGTGTTTTACAGGATAGCAGGGCAGTGTGTAAATATATTACTTTCTCCTTCCAAGAAGTGGCTGCTGGCTCTGGCCCAAAATGATCTGTTTGCTTTTTCACAAAGGTATAGCTGAGGGAGGGCCTTCTGCTTTACATTTCTTTAAGATGTGGGAATCTTGGATATAGAAAATCAATGGTTTGAGGTTTTTCTTGGACATTCCTCTCAAAAATATTATCTGAATTTGCCATTGAAAAAATAAAAATAAAGTTTTTCATGCAAATATTTGGATGGAAGATCACAATTCAGGTAGCTGAATTTTGGTGGGGAGTCAGAGGAGTACGTAGAATTTCCCAGTTAAAATTCAACTCAATATCCCTGACCTGTTCAGTCCCACACAACCATCATTTCAGGGTACCTGCACACAGCTTGCAACTCTTTAAAGCAAGCTTTTAAAGACAGTGACATTACTATGGGAGGTAATCTCTATCTGCTTTCTTAAATAGCAAGAAAAGCTGACACTATTATAGATGTCAGCACTGTGCCTGAAATGCAACTCTGCAGTCAAAGACCACAGACAGCATAGGACAGAGCACATGGGCTACACCAGGGAAAGGATTCACATGTTCAATATGTTGGCCCATGTCTTGGAAGATCCAGCTTTGGTTTTAGCAGTTACAGACAACCTGCATCACCTGCAGAAAGTCAAATATTCCCTCAGTTCCTGCAAAACTGAGCTGCCAGGAGAGTAACTGTGTGTGATGGCGGGGTTGTGGGGTATACTGGTAAGAGTCAGGAGGTTGGGATGCAGTCATCTGGACCTGATTTTAGGTTTCTGTCTCCATTTGAGTCAGTCAGCCTTTACAGGAAAAGGAGACAGTAATCTCACCTGAAAACAGGAGGCTGGGTCAACTCTAGGCCATCCTCTAGAGGTTTCTACAGAGTGATGGGCCAGACAGACAAGCACAAACCTGAGCTTTAGAGAAGGAAGACCAGACAACCTCACCCACACAGAGATGGCCAGGACTGAAGTTTCCCATGGAGTGAGGACACCCAGGCATCTGGTCCTCCCTGGACCTTTTTTTTGCCAACAAATTTGCAAAGAGTGGAACCATCATGAAGAGACACCCAACCAAGACCCAGGGCAGACTGGGGACCCAAGCCTGGCTGTAGGACCCTCATAGCACTTTATAACCTGCTTAGATAGAACAGGAGAGACTTGGAGGTCCCAGAGACAGGGAGAGCATTGCCACTCCCATCGTGTGTCTACCAGGGAAAACTCCTTCATTTTTTTCTCTTTAGAGACAAGCCAGGTCCTGATGCCTTCAGATAGGCTGGGGGAGCTCTGGAAGGGGCTGGGGTGCTGGAGACCATTGGCTGCATGTCTGGGAGGAGGCAGGGGTGGGATTATCTTTCTTCTGCCTCCAATTTGACCTCTTTGCCAGCAGATTGTTCTGATTTTCCACATGGAGGAATCTAGGGACCCTCTCGAAAGTTCAAACTCCTGTCATCTCCCCTACCAGCAGCAAAAAAGCTTCTGCAAAGCCCTCATCTCATGGGGAGTTGGATTGCAGAGCAGCCAGCACAGCCCCAGCTTGCTCCATGCACAAATTTGGGCATTTCATGTCGCTTTTATCCAGGACTGTGTCTTTCTTTGCTAATCAAAAATTTCCATGGAAAACTAGGAATTTGGGTTTGCATTTTCTGCTGGTTTCACCACCTCGGCAAAAGACCTGGGGGAAATTGCTGAGCAGATTTCAAGTCAAGGCATTTCCATTTTTATTATTGCAACAGAATTTTGTTTGAAAATTTGTGTGCAGTTAACAACTAAAAAGCTTGCAAGTCAAAGTTTTTTCTTTCAGATTTTTGCTTAGCTCAGAAAAGCAAAATATTTCCATCTTTAGCCAACCTGAATTCTTACAATTTTTTTTTTTAAACTTCTTTGTGTTCTGCCAGCAACTTGAAAAAATCAGCTCCTTTCATAGCTTCATCTGACAACCTCACTGGCTTCCTCCATGCTGGTGCAAGAACATGGCCTTGGGTTGACCAAGTATGGTCCCTCAGTGCAACAAATGCAGTAGAGTACAACACATGGCAATATCAAGCGTTGTCCTTCTGCCCTTTCCAGCTCAAGGAAGCACCAGGGCATCTAAAACCAGAATTTCCCAGTCTGTGGCTGGAGCAAAGAGGCTTTACAATCACAAATCTTAATAACAGGTCTTACCCAGCACAGGAGTGCTCTATGGCATGTACATTATTGCTCCATCTGCCCTGGTTGCAAACATTTATTATTGTCTGTGACACATGCTGTAAAATTGCACTGAGGTAACTACGTCTAGTTAGTAATTTCCATTCAGATGAGCTGAAGGAATTAATGAATTTGGAAGATCTCAGATCTTTGGAGATAGGGACAGGCGATGGCATGCTTTAAAATAATCACTCTCAACTGCGTACAAGCTTGAAACCACCCTACTAATCACAGGCAATCTAAGTGCTTATCGGGGCAGAGGGAGAGCTCAAGCACCATTCAAACTCTCTAATAATGGTAAATGATTCCACAAATGCACGTGTCCAGGACTCGGATTGCTTCCAAAGCTAAGTGCTTATGAAAACTTGAAGTGCTCCACCGGTTTTAAATCACTGTGCAGGGCTGACTGATTTAAACTACCAGAGCACTTCTCTTTTTTCTTGCATTTTCTTCTCCCCCCAACTGCCCCCCCCCCTTTTTTTCTTTCTTTTTTTTTTTTTTCATGAACACTTCGATTTTGAAGCAAGTCAACCACTTTAGTCTAGTGGTTCAAGACATATTGAACTGATTTAGAAATATGTCAAAAAAAAAAAAAAAAGAAACAGTAAATTATAGCTTAAAACCCTTTTGTTTCAGAGCATTTAAGAAGTGAGGTTTGCTGCTAGAGCTGGGATGTATTAGGCAGGGATGGAAGACAGCACTGGGTTGCAGGCATGGATGTTTATCTGTTTGATCTCATACCTACTACAGGACAGATCTGCCCATGTGCTGCTCCCTACCCCACATCTTTGATGTGCTGATTTTTTCTCTGATCCTTAGCAGCCTTTTACTGCAACTGAAAAAAAATACCTCAGCTTTTAGGTGCAGTGCTAGAAGTGGTTTGAAATCTGAAAAGTTTTGTGTGTGGAAAGGGGAAAAGATGCTTCTCCCAGCCAGGCACTCGACACGAGCAGTATTGAGGGCTTGGAGGTCTCCAACACTGACAGTGCCAGGACCTAAAAGTGAAACTTCCTAATGAATTCATACCTCTCAAAAGATGGGATAAAACTGAAGCAAACAGCATAAATAATGGAAAAGTGAATTAGACTTTAAAAATTCTGTCCTGTTTAATAATTCAGAATGATTATAATGTGCTGAAAGGAACTTTTTTTAATTACATCTAGCCTGGCAATCTCCCATTAGTGCACACACATCTCCTTCTAAAACTATCAGCTCAGGAGAGCTTCATCAGTGTGAGACAAGCAGCAAAGCACACTCCTGTGGAAGTTTATTCTCACCAATGACCTGTGCAGCTTTCCCCCACCTAGACCATACTGCAGATGGAGGAGATGCTGCAGCCCCCGGGGACCAGATGGAGGAGATGCTGCAGCCCCCGGGGACCAGATAGATCCCTGCCCCTCGCTGAAGCCAGGCTCTGGCTCTCATAAAAAATTCAAAATTCAAAATCTAGCTCCCTGGGAGCCAGTACATTGAAGCTGCTTGTCACCGTGGCTGGGAATTGAGTGCAGCAGGAAGGAAACCGAGCTTACGGTCACAGACATGAGCTGAGGTTTCCCTCTCATGTAATGTGGTGAGGTTGAGGGACTGATACAGCCACAGTCAGGGGGGAAAATGAGGACATGGAAGGATGCCAAGCTGAGTGCTGAAGACAATATCAGCAGAGCCTGCACGATGATTCCTACCTCCCTAAAATTATGCCAATCTTTGTTTTGTGACCCAGGTTGTGCACACTGCCCATACCCTCCTGTAGGATGCTACAAGTGGAGAGAGGTTCCAGCTGCCCATCACCAAGAGCCACGTCTTCCTTCTCCTGAAGCAAGGAGTTTTAGTGGTGGGAGTGAAGAAGCATTGTCTGGGTGATGCTTGCCATGAAACCTGCAACCAAATGGCAGGTGGGTGAGAAGTAAAGACCTGGAGATGTCAGGAAAGGAGGAGAGCAGATGGCATGAAAAGAGTGGTAGGTGATTTGATTGATATCTAAGAGCCCTAGGTAGTTTTAAGAGTCCAGCTGAGTCAGAAGCATGAGTATGGCTAGAAGCAAGGAGGCTGAGGCAGACTGGGACCAGGGAGTAGCTCGAGAGGAGCAGGAGCAAACACATAAATGGCTCTTTTGTAGCTGGGAGGTGAGCCCGGCTCTGCTTGAGAGACTCAGACCTGTGGTCACAGGAGTCAGGCTGTGCTCTGAGATTGCAGCCAGACTCATTTAGCATTTTGTGGGCCGTAATTTACAAGCAAATATAAATACTGGCCACCCACTGGATGTACCCAGCTCCCCTAGCAAAGCTGGTAGGTGGGGGAGCACGGTCACCCCTCAGCCACTACCTTCATTGTGCCATCTGGTTTACTGCTGCCAAGCCCATGAGGGCCATCTGCCTTGTGGCTGCCGAGGAGAAAGTTAATTATATTTTTTTTTGTAGAGACACAACAGCATCTGGAGATGCCAGCCAAGCATACGTGAATAAATTAGGCACAAATTCCATTGCCAGAACTCTGGGCTAGCCTGTCTCAGCCCCACCACACTAGCAAGGAAAAGGCTTGTGTCTGGCTCAGATTTTGCTGTGGGACCTCAGGGTGAGGGAAGCTCTCCCCTATGGGAGGTTACACAGTGGGGCAGTTTGCTCCAAACCCTGCCTGGACTTGCAGGGGGACAGAAGGAAACATCCCTTCACCTGATCTCCCAGTTCTCACATCTGTCAAGGGGGCACAGCCATTCCCATTTCCTTTGCAAAATGCCCCCAAGCAGGAAATAGTAGAGTAAGAACAAAGTACAAGAAAAACAGAGTTTTCTTTGGCCCCGGTGAAACTACTGTGAGAAAGTGCAGCTGTGCAGAAGCATCTGACAAGCTGTTTTCTTTGCAAAACCACACCTTTTAGTACCAACCAACATTCATTAGCCACCCTCAGCTGATTACAACTCAGACACCCTCCCTACACATTACTGTGGTTCTGAGCTCAAACTCTGGGTGAAGGCTCCTGGGGACCAGGAGGTAATGCCACACTCTTGGGGCCATTTTGGGGTCCAGGTTGGCATTCCCTCACTTTGTCAACCTCTGCTGTGCTGACATATCTCTGCATCTTTGCCTTTTGCTCCCCAGGTGAACCCTCAGGGACCAGACCTCTCCTCCCTTGTGATTTTCAGGACACCAAACATATTCCAGCGGACACTCAAGTCTCCTGGTTTCATTTCAGCCCAGAGGAAGCTGTGTTGTACTCACACAAAAGAATCACCAGGGCACAAATTAAACCCTCAAGAGAGAGGGGATTTTTTTCCAAACTGCCTCATAAAGGGAGCAGCACATTGTGAGGAGAGAAAGCTCCTTTGTTTCGGAGGGCAGCTGTAATCTCCACATCAAGCACATGTTGGAATTCGTAAGTGGCCATTTAGCCATATTCTGACAGCAGAACAAGCAACCTCAGGGAGGCAGCCAGGCCTATTTATAGAGAGGAGGTTTGAGGTAATATCCTTACCTTGGATGCACTGTCTCTACTTAAGAGTGCAGCTTATGAGAGAAAGTGATGCCAGTAAGGCAGGCAGCAAGGGAGAAAAAGTCACAATTCACTCTGCCTGGCTTGCTTTGCATCAGAGCAAATTAAGTTTTCCAACAATAGAAATCCCTGAAAATTCAGTTTCTCCCCAAGACTAACAAGAAAAGGGGTGGCAGAAGATAAATTGCCCCAGAGGTTCCTCAGGCCAAACCTGCACAAGCATGTGAAGTTAATGTATCACTGTGGTGGCATTGGGAAATCGTGGGCAATCCAGGAGGTCAGGGCTTAGGCCACTGAGTTTGCTGACCTTTTTGTTGACGTTACTGATGACACTGAAGAGAGCTCTTGGAACACTCATCAAGTGTTATCATTAATTGGGGTTGACCCCGTATTGCATCAAATATTGAGGTTTCGAGGCTGTTAAGGCCAAGGCATTTGGTAAAACTCAAGCAGTGGCAGCTTGGGTGTCCAACACAGATGGGCTGGGATCCAAAACCAGCTGAAATCAGAGGGGTTTGGAGCTGGTGAGACACCTGAGAAATGTGTCCAAAATAAACAGGAGCTGGAAACCCGTGGAAAGTATGAGAAGGGGAGAAGATGCAAAGGTTCTGAGATCCCTTCAGTTAGAGGAGGTCTCTGAAGGGTTTCTTTTACTCAGAAAAACAGTGCCTTGGCCATGACCCATAGACATGATATTCCAAGGTTAAACCAGGGCTTGGAACAAGGCATGGTGGGATAAAATTCAGCCCACTGAAAAAAAAAAATTCTAAATTTGGCTATTTCATTTAAATGTATTGTCCATATTTCATGAAGGTCAGCTTCTAGTCTCAGCTCCTCATGTTGCCTCTGGAGGGATCACACCATCCAAACTTGGGTGGTTACCTTCAGGTATGTTGAACAGATAAGAAAGTTATTCAGGAGCTGGGTTGGATAGCCCCAGGCTGATGCCTTCACCAGAAGATCCCTTCCTCTTTCTATGACAAAGAGGGAATATGCATGTCTGCTGCTGGAGGGCCCAAGTTGAGAAGGAACAGCCCTCAGAATGGTTTTAAGAGCAGCTGAAGGTTCAGAGCAGGGTTTTCATTTCTTTGGCTCACCCATGCTTCTCAGAAATGAGCTTATGTTGTTTCAGGTTTTTGGATTCATGACCTGTGTGCCAAAATCTCCTAGGACCAAGAGCCACAGGACACATCTCAGGTACTATAAGGACCAGAGGAGATGCTCAGGCATGCAGCTTAAGAGCCCCACACTGGCCATCCCAACACCAATTCTTCCAAAGGAAGGACTTTACACTTACTGCTGATTTTGGCTTATCCCTCGGGTGTCAGAAACTATGCAGATGCATCCTGAACCTTTAATTAACCTGGTCTTCTCCTGAACCTCCTCCACCATGGAGGTACAATGCTCTCTGAATTAGGATCCAAGTATTTTATTTGTCAAGCAAAAAAAGAGTATTTCTAGGAATTTCACTTCTAACATCAAAGCTGCTCTAAAAGTCTCCCCAAAGTTCCCACCAGTATATGGAAGTGGGGGAAACACCCCCCTGAGGTACATCTGAGGCCTTTTGCCTTTCTCCAAGTTAAAGTTCCTACTGCTGTTGCTGCAGGGACAGCTGAGAAAGTCCTGGTGTGGGAGAGCAAGAGAAGCTGGCAGGTATCCAGCATCAGCTTCTGCCGTGGGAGGAGAGTCCTGCTTTCCAACAGATGCTTGGATTTTACAGCTCCCGCAGCCCAGATCCCTTATCTTCCAAACACATCTCTAGCTACTCATTCACCCACCAAATTAAACAGAAGCAGGGAATGAACTGGGAATATGTATATTTTATAACAGGCACAGAAAAAGCAGCAGATTGAGAGGAAAATCTGGATGTATGCACATATACATGTGTCCATATTACAAGCTGGTTAAGACGTTTAAAATTAACAGTTTCATGAGGCTGACGTCGTTTACAAGCCAAAGAGTTGGAAGAAAGAATTTAAGAAAAACTGTGACTATTAATTATAAAATTGTGGAGTCTATTTTGCTTTTGGCCCAAGACCACAGCTGAGACACTGATTCAGGTGGAGGAGTGAATATGCACTACCTCTAGGGTGCAAACACAGAGGAAAAAGAGGAAAAAGAAAACTGATTTTAAGAATAAATATAAATGAGAAGCCAGATATTCTATGATATTGATGAAGGAAGCAAAAGAATAGAGGAAAGATTTCTTCAGTAAATATCTCTGTACTGTACTGGTGAAAAAGCCCAGCATTGCTCTCTTATTATGTGTTGAAAATTAAATACCTCCACTCTGCTAATACTTGTTGTGGTCATTAAGCAGCAAGGGCCTAGAGCTAAATGGATAACTTGCACCCCAGGATTTTCACTGAGCTGCCCAAGGGCTAGAAGCATTGAATTTCATTATTTCCAGGGTGCCTGTGAGTTAAAATGGGAGACTGTAACAATGCTGGCACAATAAGTAAGCACTGATAACTACATCAGCTGAAATTTACTAGATCACTAAAGACACTAATGCAGTCAATACCCATCAGCACTGGTTCATGGAAAGGAGATCCTGTCAAAGTAAAGTTACCTTTTCACTGTTGATAGGGACAACAGTGTTAATAGAGTTGGCACTTTATAAAGGTATCAGTAGCACAGGGTATTTTAAGCTGATTAAATCCTCCTGGCATACATAAAATCTGTTAAGAACTGGACATTTGATAGATCTCTAATTGTAACAGGAGACAGTTCACTGAGCTCCTGTGCTTACACGGGTGCTTTGCAGAGTTCAGGTTTTGGCCTTACACTTGAACACCTTTTTTAGTAATGTTCTGGGCAGAAACATATTCCTAGTGTTTGCAAATTATTGGAAGACCTGGGAACTGAAGAAAAAAAAAGAGTTTGGGGTAGTGGGTTCCCTTGATTGCTTGCTGTGCTCATTGAAAGTGAATTCATTGCATTGCAGCCAAATATACATTTATCCTTTGAGGAATGAAGTCTTTCTGTGTACACTGAGTCCAGAACAGAGCCTCATGAAGCAGGGATTTTTTGGAGAATATCTTCCAGGGGCTTAGAGGGATGGAATGGAAAAAACAAGACCTCTGTGCAGAAGCAGGGAGGTTGAGATCTGTGTCTGGCACAGATCTGACACTTGCAAGGGTTGACTTAGTTGTTCTTCTGCAGCTGAACAAATGTTAATAAATTGGAGAGAGTCACAGGACTGATAAGAGGATTTTAATAAATATGGCCTACACTAAAAGGCTTAAATGGCCCTGAAGGTGTCTGGAAATGAAACAGCCAAAGGGGTGATTTGAGTCTGGTTAAATCATCAAAAGCTGACAAAAGGATACTCAGCTTACCTGATATGAGCATTAAAAAAAGATCAGATATCAGTAAATTTAAGCCACACAAATTCATCTTAAAAGCAAGATTCTTATTTTCCAGCAATGACAGGTATCAGCTACAAGAACCATTTTTTTTAAGGTTTGTATTGGGTTTTTCATCAATACATTTTCTTTTTAAACAGATCACGTATATTTTTTCTAAATTATATATATTTTAATGAAAAAAACAAGAATTATTCCCTCCAGGCCTTACAATAAATATAAATAAAATATAAATCTATTAACTTTATACATGCCCAGGTTCCTGGAGATACCTAAAAGACCATGAAGTAACTTACTCTGCCTCCTAGACTCAGGACAGAAGTCCAGGATCAAAGCAATCAGCTGCCTGAAAATTCACAGCAAATCAGTTTTTCTGCAGGTCAGTCTTTATCTGTCAGGTTAGGGAAACTGGCCTCACTGTCTTTTGTCATTTTGCCTTTCAGATCCTGCTGGAATTAGCCAGATTCCATGGTATGCCTGAATTCCCAGGAAGTCTCATCCAAAAGAAGTTCAGAGGAACAGGGAAAATACAGGGAGTATTTCTGTGATGTCCTCTAGTCTGGATCTTCTGAATCATCAGTTAATGATATCCTTAATCACATTAATGTTTTTGCTAGTCCTGATCAGACTTGCTTGTGTGCTTAACTCCAGATTTTACTGGGTTGACCTACTATTTAATATAAACCAGGTACATGTAAAGTTCCCACTGAGCTCAGATAAAATTATCTACAAATGTACTAATGGTTACTGTGTCACAAGTGAGAGTAAAAGATGATAGCCAGATTTTTTAAAACTAATTAGTTTGTCAGGCTTATTTTAAAGAGGAGAAACTCGAGCCTAAGTTTGCTTGTCAAGCAAAAAATACTATGGCTAGATAGATTTTCCAAAGCATGAAATTCAAGAGGAGTTAGGTTTCCTTTTGTGCCTTTGAAAAGCTCTCCTTCAAGAGCTTTGTCTTGGCTAAAATGCTCAAGGCACTTACCCACAGCCAGTCCAGGGAAATTCTTCTCTGTTTCTAGGAGCCACCATGACCAAAGTGACCATGCAGCCAAAAAGTCACAGGCCAGGCAGTGGTAATTACAGCTTCTCCAAGGCTCATCCACCCTTTTTTCATGTATTTAAAGACTGTCACCAAAATGGCTCTGGCTGACCACTGAAAATCAGATGACAACGTGACTGCTCTGACCTATTTCTTCCCCACAGCACACGTCTGGATGACAGCACTTACTGAAGAGCCCTGGAGTTTTCCAGCCAGCTGGACTCAAAGCAAAGGGAGTGGATATTTGATGGTAGACATTGGGAAGTGCCTCTCCAGGCTCTTCAGCCAGGCCTAAGCAAGCTTTGAATCTGAGCTGTTGTGGTTTTTGTTAGGTAAGCAGGATCTGGGTGGGTTGCACGTGATATCCATGTAAAACATCTTATTTTCTTCTTCTCAGCACTGATTCCAACAGAGCTATTTTTCTTCAGAAGAAAAGGGAAATTCTCAGTGTCAACCTTCACAGGATGCAAAGGAGGAGGGGGAAACCTCTTGTAATGCAAATCCAGATGTTTTTGTAGTGGATTTCAGCTCAGTGGAAGAAAATTTAGGTATTTAGGTTTACTGCTAAGATGAACTTTATTAAAGGGATGACTGTGGAAGTAAACTTATACAAAAATATTAAACCAAAGTCTGGGAGCATCTCACAAGAGACTTATACTTCATCTTTCTTAGTTTTGGGTAAATGTCTGATGTCCCAAATTCACATAAACCAGGATCTCCCCTCAGACTCACACAAGGGCTGGATGAGGAAATCTGGGTAAATAGCCACTTCCCACATTTCTCTCTTTTTTTTTTTTTTTTCCTTTTTTTTTTTTTTTTTTTGGTTTTTTTTTTTTTTTTTTTTGGTTTTGTTTTTGTTTTTGTTTTTTGTTTTGTTTGTTTTGTTTTGTTTTGTTTGTTTTGTTTTGTTTTGTTTTTGTTTGTTTGGTTGGTTGGTTGGTTGGTTTGGTTTGGTTTTGGTTTTGGTTTTGGTTTTGGTTTTGGTTTCCTTACCATGACGTTTTATTGGGAGCACAGACATCATTTTGGAAGAAGGATTTAGGTGGGAAAGGGAGTTTGATGTGACTGGCCATAACTCGAGGAAGATTCTAGGAATTAGGAGCTGTATCTGAAATGATGCTTGGCTAAATGGAATTGTTACCATTTAGCTGCCCATTTTCTTTTTAATATGTTTTTTAATATTTTAATATGTGGTGTTAATATTTTGATAATATTCTAATATATTTAAGCCCAGTCAGAGGGCTTGGTGGCCCATACTGATTCTGGCTATAGCAGAAAACCAAGCAGGGCCAGCTAGCCCCAGCCTTTTTTCTGGTACCAGGATGGGTACCAAGACATGGTTCATATCTGCATGGTTACCCCTGACATAGCCCAGACCCATCCAGCTGCCCCTTCCTGCCCCCTTCCACAATCCCCACACAAGGGTCCTGTCTCCAAGTCACATACCCTGTCCCATGCAATGTCCTGGCCAGTGTCCAGGTGGAAGCCTGAGAGTTTGCATGGTCCAAAACTCATGCCAGGGAATGAACTAACTTCTTGGGGATCATAGGAGAGTGTTTCATCCTGTGCTCCTGGTTAGTTACTAGAGCATTCAGAACACCTCCTAAAAAGCCTAATTCAAATATTGCCACCACCTCCATGAGGTCTACAAGGAAGCAGGAACAATTCTTCCAGCCTGGGGTAGCATACACTGACTTTGATCTCTGCAGCAAAGGTGGCCCAGTGACAATGTGTGGTCAGCCTGAACGTCACCTGTGTATATTATCTATTGCCAGCCTCTCCTGGAAAGTTGTGCCTGTGATAGAGAAGTGCTGTGGCCCTCTCTATACCTGACAGAGATCACACAGGAAGGCAGGAGAAGCCATCCTACAAATCACTCCAGCTCC
This sequence comes from Calypte anna, assembly GCF_003957555.1. Classification (NCBI taxonomy): domain Eukaryota; kingdom Metazoa; phylum Chordata; class Aves; order Apodiformes; family Trochilidae; genus Calypte; species Calypte anna. The sequence continues at coordinate 6,005,712 of NC_044245.1, forward strand.
TTACCAGCCTTGAGTTGCACCAGGTGGGTTCAGGCCCACTCTGTTCCCTTCTGCAATTTAATCTGAGGTTGCATATCAGTGATTTTTCCCTGCCAAAACAATGGGAATATTATGCCTTGAGGCTCAGCCTACTCTTTCCTTAAAATCTTTTCTAGTGAGAAGATTTATTCATTTGCCACCATTGCCTATGTTGCATTTTGGATTGAGGGGATAGCTGTTGTGTTGTAATTTTCAGTCAGATATGAAGAATCAGCATGAAAAACTTCAAGCTTTTCACCTTTGATGGCACAGGAGCACAGAAAGGTCTTTTCCAGAGCCAGGCTGGCTAGGGAGCCTTGGGAATATATGAAGTTTTTTTGTTCCTCAGCCAAGCCACTTTCAGATATTAAAGAGAATTTCTTTGCTAGATTTTAAAATATGTGTTCCATTTGACCTCTAAATCTAAAGAAAACTGCACCTTTTATTTTTAGTTTTTAAATTTCAGCTTCTTAAAGCACTCTGCTCAGTAGGATGTGCAATGTAGAAATAGCTTGCACAGCTTCTAATACACTAGTGTTATATGCTGTGTTTTAGGGGTCTTCTTTTATTTAATGACAAAATAGAGGTTCAACCTGCAGCTGTAGCCAGATTTACCATGCTCATTTGTGCCCTGCTGCAGCAGCAGAGTGTGCTAATGTGGAACTGGCAATTTGGATGATTTCTGTGCTTTTATTGCTTTTGTTGTGCTTCCCAAGATCTCAGGAATTTTATGTATTACTGGTGATTTATTTATTTATTTATTCTGTCTTTCTAGTTGTGGAGGAAAGCTCACTACCCTAGCAGGGAGTGATTTCCAATCTCAAAAACCAGAAGGCAAGAAAAGAATTTAAAAGTTGATTATGCTCCTTGCAAGCTTTGTGAATCTTAAGTCAATCTTTTTCTTTCAGGGGGGCTCCTGAGGCTGAGATCTGACACAACCACAAGTGAATTTTGTGTTCAGTGAAGGAGATATAAGGCATAAACTGAGTGCCTGCAAAGGGATGATCTACTTCCAGCTCTTCCAGCCACACTGCCAAGGAGAGAGAGCAGTTTGCTCTCAGTACTGGCTCATTATGAATTTGATGGTATCTCCCTTGTAAGTTACTAAACCCATTTTGTTCATTTTGCAACACATCAATTTTATGGCTGAGGTTGAAGTATTTACTTGTCCTTGGGGTTTGCAGTTGTTGAGATACAGGATGGAAAACTTGCATGTAAAACGTGGCTGAACTCTGCTATCCATTCAGCAGAGAGTCAATAGTTCAGGAGTTAATTCATGAGAAGAAGGGAGTAAAAACACACCAAGGTCAGGATCTCATGACCCACAGTCTGTCTATAACCCTATCTGAAAGACCTTGTAATAGATAGGTATGTGGCTTGGAAAAATGCTTCATATTGTGGTTAAGCACAATGTTTCACAAGTTTTGTAACATCACACAACTGGCAAACTTTCTCGAGTGCATATCATACCCAGATCAGAGTTCTCTGCAGGGTGGAAAATGTTAGGGTGTTGAAAGTTTTAAATCTCATGACACAAAAACTGATACACCAAAAAATATTTACAGGCTGGTGAGTGTCCTGTTAATCCTCTCCAAAGATTTTCCTCTGCAGGCACTAAAGGAGCTGTGCTGATTTACACCAGAGCTCTGGTCCTTTCCATACCAGCTCTCAGCAGCCCAGAAATGCCAGGCCCATGTAGTCTCTCCTTGTTATCCACTTGCTGCTCCTCCTCACAGCACCATGAGATTTGTGTAGTGTCTGCACAGAAAGCCAGTTTCCTTCAGCTTTCCATCAGTTCATCACTGGTGTGATGCAGATAAGGTTTGGGTTTCCAGCTCTGCAAATCTCAAGGTGCAGGGGGCCCACCTTGAAGTAGTTCAAAATACCAAACAGTGCAGTCCCAGGGTGAAGGCCACAGAGATCCACCACCTCTTCATTGAAATGTGGACCTGGTGAATCAAAGTTAAGTTCATCAGGGCTCATAGCCTGCATGCTTTCCATGTATTGAGCTGGCCCTCGTGACTGGAGCTTGGGATCTCAGGCACCAACCTTGCTCCAGGCCATTGCATGAAAGCAGAAAGGAGCTTGATGTGGTCAAAGAGCTGGAGCACCTGTTTTCAGGCTTACAGCTTTGCAGTGTGGAAAGGGGCTTTGATCTTTAAAGGTTGCAGTGATGGCATCCAAGGGGTTGGCGGTATGGTTGGAATAGGCCAGGTGCTCACTGCTGTCTGCACTGAAGAAACTCTTGTAAGAGGCCTGGGGAGATGATCTAACTTGAAAAAAGAAAGGGAGGGGAATGGGAACTGAGTTCTCTAAATCTGGACAAGGTCCCTGAACAAATCAGCAGCTGAGGCAATGGTGGAGTGGGACGGTGGGAAGGAGCAGGGAGGGTGGGAAGGAGAAGGGATGGTGGGAAGGAGGGCTCCTGTCCACCACCCCTGCACTTATCTCATGATTCCCGAGGCTGCTGCCAGCATCTTGTGTGAACTGGGGTAAAATCATTGACTTTTGGTTCCCTCTCTGCAAAACGAGATGCTTTATACGTCCCTTCAGACCTGTTGCCTTTGTTTACAGGATGGGCTGGCTGTGCCAGAGCAGGTCCCTTGTACACAAGTGCAGAGCTCTGAGCACTGTGATCTTCCTTTGGGACCCAGAGGTGTTGCTGGAGCATTAATTCAGAGGCATATTTACACCCCAACCCTCAAGGCAGCTTTTGCCCCTGGAGGGCCCCCTCCTCTTTGACTTGCAGGTTCTTCTTTACAGCATTTTGAAAAATTGGGGGTAGGAGGAGGGAGGCAGAAAGCATTAATGGAACAAATGCTCCCAACACAGTTCCAAAACCATTTCCATCTTCCGGCAGACTCGCAGCTGCGATCTGTCCAACCCTGTGCTCAGTGTAATGGTCACCAGCTGGGAGGAACTGCTTTTTTATTGACCAGAGCATTTCCTCGGGGCTGCAATAGATACCAAACACCTCCAGCTCCAAGTTTTGCAGGTGCCTGGAGCTGGCTGTGCCTTCAGATGATGGCTCTGCCACAGAACTCCTTGAGGCTGCGTTTCCCCCACCCCAGCCTTCTCCCAGCACTGCCCTCCCAGGCTCCCAGCTCAGCCAGGATGCTCAGCTCTCCTCACCCAATGCTCCTTAAACCCCATGCACACCAGCCCTCAAGACACAGTGATGAAAGGGCATTTAAAGAGGTAATGCCAAAAATAAATCATGTAGCAAGAATAATTAAAAAATAATAAAAGCTAAGACTTTTATTCCAGGAAGATCTTTTGAGGAGGGGGGCTGGATATAATCTTTTTGAAAGCTCTATTATGAGCCCTGAGTTATAAATAAATCCATATTCTAACATCTGGGATTCATAACATTTGCTGACAGTCAAATCTCATAAAAGATGTGGTGAGTTCTACAGATGTGGGAAACCTCATTCAATGAGCTGCATAACAAAGGAAATCTAGTTCTTTTTCATTATTTATTGTTAACTCTGCATCTCTTTTGGTGACTGGTAAAAGTGGTTGGTTACAGCATGCAGGATCACCAGTGCTGAAATGTACCCTTGCTCAGAGACTCACAGCAGCATCATTGCCCTAAAAGCAGGAGTGAAATGAGTACTCCTTACATTGTGGGCTGCCTGCAGAGTATGCAGAGTATTTTGATCCCTCCTTGATACTCAAGGCTGGATGTTCATTCATTAACAAGCAGTCCCTGTCAGGGGAAGCTTACAGCTAGTGAGGAATGAGAAGGAAAGCACTGCCCAGGGCATCAAGAAGACACTAAGCTAAGGGATTTGCCTAAGATTTGATTGAATGTCCCTTCTGTCCCAACATGGGACTTAACCAAGGTGAAACAGGGAAGGAATTCCACCTCCCCATCTCACAAACCCTCGTGAGTCACCACAGCTTTTCAGCCAGGATGTAACTAATGGAGGCTCCAGCCCTGACTAACATTTTGCTATCAGATGTTTTAATTAAAAAAAAAAAAAAAAAAAAAGAAAAAAGAAAAAGAGGGGAAGTACTGAAATATTTTCTAGCAAAATTTACTAGCAGCACAAACTAAACCCAACACATGTCCTGTCACAAGGCAACCTGGAATCTCCTTTCTACTGCGTAAACCCAAGAAAAGTAAATAGTTTATTATGGTCACATTTAATTTGGGCTTATATAAAGTTGGAGCACTGAGGCCTGTATTTAATGCATTTGGGGTGGTTGGGATTCTTTTCCCTCCCCAAATAGCTTGCAATTGATTTTCCTCTTAACAGGTGCTCTTGTTCTGTCAGTCCCTCTCACTTTCCATGAAAGATCAAGAAGTTGTAATCTTCCTGTCGGTGATATCTGAATCCTCTAGCCATGGGCATGGTTATGTTTTCACTACAAGAGGATTATGACCTACTGATCAATAAAGATGAAGTGGGTGAGTAGAGCTGTGACAAAGATGTGGTTATTTCACACAGCCCTGGCCAAACAGGCAGGTGCACCAGGCAGGAAAGAAAACAGCATCTCAAGAGCACTGTCCTTGCCCACAGGCTCTCTGCAGCCAGCAGAAGTGGGTGGTGTAAAAGCAGGTCACACAAAGCTTTGCCCTCAACCCTCAAATGATCAATCTGCTATTTTGGGGGGACCTGTGAAGGATGGGTGCTGAATCACATGAGAGGGGAGACCAAAACACTTCTCTGCTCTTTTAGACACCAAATCTCAAAGTGTTTTTATGGTGGCTGAGTGAATTAGCTTTATTTGAGAGAGGGGGAAACTGAGGCAAGAAAATGTGGTAGGATTTGTTTGTGTGCCCGCAGGAAATTGGAGCCAGGGGTGAACAAATAGGCTCTGTGAGTTCAGTGTGCCCAGCCCAGCTGGCTGCGTGACTTACACTAAGGGGCTGGCAGGACTCTAGAGCTGAGCTAAAGCACTGGAACTATAACTTTCCAAGCTTTCAAATATTTGGATAGCCTATAAATATAATTTTAAGCTCTTAATCCCTTCTTGTCAAACGGTGTAATTTACATTTTTCTTCTTTTTGGTTTCGACCTTCCTTCTTTTTTGAGTTTGCTGAAGCAGCCTCAGCTCTGACATAATCTGAGAATTTCATTTAACAAAATGTTGTGAATCATTTGTGCTGGTTCTGGTGACTTTGCCAATGGAAACATTCCCTGCAGCAAGTGTGATTTTAAACCTTGAATACTCAGAATTTTTTTTCCCCTGCTGTAGTTACACTCAGAGCAAATCTCTTCCCTTGACTCCTGGCCAGATGTCCCAAAGGAAAGTCACTCTGGGATGCCAGAAAAAAATGGCTTGATTAACCAGGAAGAGCCCATCTTCCTTGCATGTTCCTTGCATGGTCCTGTCCCCTATCAGTTCCCCAGGGTGGGTAAGAGCAGAGGGAGGAGGATGTGCTGAGGATGTGCTTGTTGTGTGCCTGAGGCTTTGAACATGGTGAGGTGGCTGCATCACCAAAACACTGGTGAAGCTCACCAGCTAATCCAGGGAGACAACACGGCTGTGAATGAAAGCTGTGACCAAATCATACTCTGTATCAACCAAGATTTTTTTTTTACTGCATGATAGTGTTGCACCCCCTGCTACCCAACACTGCTCCAGAAATTGATGCCCTTGAATCAGGTTCCCTCTTCTTAATGGCTGCATGGAAGTAAAACATCATGTCCTGAAGCCAAATGAGGCAGACATGCAAAGATCCCAGCCCTAGAAGTCACCTTTAATACTCAACAGCCTTCAGATATCAAAACCAAGCAAACAAAGAAGGTGACCCCCACATATCCCTGATGCACTCCTTGGCATGACCTGCAAGCACATGGTTAACAGCAGCTGAAACTTGAAGTTGCCTTTAGGAAGCAGGAATGTCTTTTGCAAATACTCGACCCTCAGCAGTGTCTCTGACCTCCCAAACCTGACTTGGATTAAAAGGACTGGATCAGGACTGGATGAATGAAGTTATAGGCTATTTCTGAATAAAATGCTCCTTAAGCCTCCCTGCACACCAGAACCACCCTGTGCAGCCACACTGAGATACCTCTTCCAGCAGCAAAGAAGCTTCTAAAAGAGAAGGCATGAGAGATTTTATGGCACTGTTCTGACTCTACTATTGATACTATTTGAGGCAAAGGCAAACACACTCAGGTTTATAATAAGAGGGTGTAATAGATAGTAAATGCAAATGACTCATTCACTGAGATTTTCCGGGATTAGACCGCAGCAGAAGGGCAACGGCTGTGTAAAATGGACTTTAAAAATAATCTTCTAATAAGATTTTAATAAACCTGTTAGTAAATTATAATTCTTGAATTCAAGAACTATTTCTCCCCTGCAGTGATTTTCTGTGGAGTTAAAGCTGTGACACTCTTCAATGTCTATGATACAACCTCAGTCTCAGCATGGGCAGAGCCAGGCAGGGGAGGGATTCCTCAGGTTGATGAATGAACTGAAAAATCACACCTGGGAGGAGAAGTTGAGTCCTAAAAAAGCTGTTTCAGGCCTCCTGCAACAATAAATTTTTTAATTAAACTCAACTTCCTTTTTTATGCTATTCCTGCCATCTTTTTCTTTCGGTTGTCTTGAGCAGATTAATTTTAAAAATCAAATTAAATGTTGTTTTTTGAAACAAAAAGCCTCCTCTTTTCATTGCCCTCCAGACTGAGGGTAACAAAGGCTGACTTACCAAAGCCCCTCCTAAATCCCATGTCTGGACATGCAGGTGCATATTGCCAATGCAGGGGAACTGCCACAGTTTGGGTACTTTTCTTAGAAGTCACTCTCCTGGGGTCAAGTCATTCCATGGTAATCTTGGCTTTCGTTTGGAGGAGAGACCTCATTTTTGCAAAACTTGCATATGTAAACATTTAGGAGCTCAAACACCAGAACAGAAACCAAAAGGACCCAGGGTTATTGCTTTTCCTGAATTGCAGCACAGTTGTGTTTCAGATGAACCTGGACAAGATGTTCTCAGTTCCTATAAGTCTGTGGGCATTTTGGCCCCAGAGAGACAACGTTCATCTCCCTTTCTCCTTCTCTGCCTCTTGTTAAATGGGGTTGTACCATTGTCTTATAGAGATCTCTTCAACCCATTAATGTCACCACCATATATACATACACATCTCTTACATTTTTCATTATTACCCTCTGTGGAAAGTAATGGGGCAGAAGCACAAATAAAGGGGCAGAAGCACAAATAAAGGGGCAAAAGCACAAATGCAGCTCCTGTTTTACAGGATGATTGGGGAAAACAATCTTCAGGTGGGGTGAGATACACCAAAGCTCAGATCACTCTCTGCTACAGAGGAAGAGTTAGGGGTGTCTGAGTCTCTAAAACCTTTGCACAGTTCATGAGATGCTGTGGGAATCAGAAAGGGAGTTTTCCTCTAGGCCTGTTAGTACTGCAGACATTAGGAGACATATATACTTCTGATGGTGAGCATCCCAGAAAAGCAAGATGGCCACAACCACCATGCTGTTTGCCACCCCTCAGTGATGAAAGGTTCACTAAAATTACCCAATTTTAGAATCTATAGTGAGCAGTCTAATGGCTCTGTGCCCCAACCTCTGCCCTTTCCACCTCACACACAGTCAGGTGGGTGGTGAGGTGGTGAGCTCACAGCCCCATCCCCAGTCTGTGCTGACTCCAGAGTAGGAACTGCCTCCTACAGACTCCTCAGAAGGTAGCTGAGGGCTGGATAACCTTTCGAAGCACAGCAGCCACCTGCTCCATAACCAGAAGCCAGAGCTCAAAAGCTTAAGCTGGACTGCCAAGCATCTGCAAGGGAAGGCAAAGAGAAGCAGCACAGATTGGCTACAAATTGCCTGAGAAAAATTGATGCAATTGGCTCCTTGCTACAGATGGTAGGAGAGGTGGATGCTCCCAGGTCCTCTGAGGACAGGCCTCCAGTTTTTGAAGGTCACCTGATATGGCAGGCAATGAATGATCAATAGTTTGCCACAAATCTTTAAATGTTTTTTTTTTTTTTCCACGCAGCTTTTGCCTTGCAGTGCAGCTCTTGCCCTGCCTTATGTACATGTATCCATCAGGAGCCTGGAGTAAGGGCTTAGGATTCCTGTAGAAATAGATGAGCTCCTGCACGGGGTAATTCAGAGTCCCTGGTTTTGGAGCTTACCCACTACACTGATATCAGAGGAGCCTGGTGATAGCTAAGCCAAAAACCCCATGCCTGTGCCCATCCTTATCCAAAAGCATGGCCCCAGCTTGGTGCCTCAGTTTCCCACTGGTAGAACCAGGTCCTTCTCTCCTGGGAAGGTGACACAGTCACACTGGGGAACACCAAGACCCCCAAACATGGCACATGTGCCAGTGGCCTTTCTGGGAGTGAATTTGGCTCAGAAGCCTCAGGATTGATCACAAGCAATGGCAGGAGCATGTCCTGTCACTAAAGCCATAAAGCACCAGCAAAGACAAATAATAATTCTCCATACCTAATTCCACACACTTAACCTTTTCAGAGCAAATTTTCTACACCACCAGCATCTGATGCTAAAAGCCAGAGGCTCTGGGCATCCTGCAAGTGTCAGAAAGATAGCAGCAGTTCACAGATAAAACCAGCACACAAGTGGAGCTCTGGTGCCCTTTTGGCAGCTTCTAACTTTAAACAGGCACTGTCAGCTGGAGCTCTGGCACTGAGAAGAAAGCACTGAAGTGTCACCCGTGGCTGCTGTGGGCACCGAGTGCTGCTTCAGCTCTTGCTGACACAGGAGGAGAATTTTTTGTTGTGAGATTTGCTGTGAATTCAGTTAAAGTTAAATATTTAGAGAAGGACAAGCATCTACTTGTATATATATATATAACTTATGTATGTATTCTACTGATGTTTCTGTCCAGCTCAAGTATCAGAAAAGCTGCCCAGGTGGAGCAATGCCTCTGCCCCATACTGTGGGCTTATGAAAAACTTCTTTAGAGGAGAAAAATGAGTTTAACCATATTGTTATTTTTAATGGCTTTGGATCCTGGCTTCCCTGCTCTGAAACAAGCCCTTGCAGTGCCTCAAGGAGCCCCGGCAGCTCTCCAGGAGCCCCCAGACTTCTCCTGGGCTGAAGACTTCACCCCTGGCAGTCTCAGGACCAGGTGTGTGTGTGCCTCAGATGTTCCCATTCACCATCCAGCCCCAGATGTTCCCATTTACAGTCCAGCCCATTTGCTCCAACTTTGCATGAAAATAGGTTGGAGCTGAGATGGTGGAGTCAACTCATGGGCCTTTGCTGGAGGCAAGGGGGTAGTAACTTTTCCAGACAGCTCAGGAATTTCCTCCAGAGCTCTGTCTGTCACATCACTGCAAATACATTTGGTGTTTTTCTGGTTGAGAATGGGGTGTGATGAAGGCTTTAGGACTCCTCTTGCCAAGAGAGGCTGAAGGAGGCCTCCCCAGCCAGCCTGGCAAAGCAAGGGAGACCAGAGATGTGACATCCCCATCCTGAGCTACCCAAGTGACAGGGCAGTGACTTACCAAAGCTCACAGGGAGGGATGGCAAAGGTAGGGAACAAACCCCTGACAGTGCCTAGCCAAACTCATCACCCTATTCAAAACTTGGGACTAGAGCAGCTTCACTGCAAAGTGACAAATAGACAACAAAAATTCCTTTTTCCCTCTAAAAGCTGCCACCAGCCAACCCAACAGAAGGGAAATAGCCCTCTTGTCCAGTATCCCTTGCAGTTTTCAATAAAGAGCCTTTTGTTTCATTTTTAATTTACAAACTTTCTCTTCTGCCATTCTCATGTGCCATGGTTCCGGAGACTCAAATAATTATTTTTACAAGAAACGCTTTCAGACAAATAAGTCTGGGGAGGTTTGTAATTTCTATTACCTCATGGCGACTCCATTGATAGACAGCAGCACACCTTGGGAGAATTAGAGAGCATAAAGTAATGGAGGTTTTTGTCCTCTCAAGACAGAGCTGAGAGAGCTGCCTGGCTCACTGCCAACTCCACCAATTACCAACCTGGAGCAGGAGACAGGTCCTAGTGCTGAAAAATTACCATTTTCCAATGAGCCTGCTAACGATGGAGCAGTACTATAAGTTTCCATTTCCTTTAGGGCCTTTTAGGCATCGAGGACTGTGATGTGTTTTGGGCCACCTCAATGTTTAGGGGCAGTTGTTGCCTCTACCTGGGGGGAAGGATGGAGCTTGTACTGCTGCTTCTTGCATTTGTGGTCACTTGTAACCCTGGCTTCTTCATTTTTCCAGAGGCTCTTTCTGCCAGGAGACAGAACAGCTGAGCATAAAAAGCAACTTTGGAGGCACTTTCATTGGCAATTACTCTTGAAAGCCAGAGATTTAATTACTGTGTGAGAGCGATACCCTTGAAAGAGAAATTGCAAGGGTCCCATCACTTGAGATGTTTCAGTGCTAAAACAGACGACTCACAAAATGTCAAGGAGTGAAAAACATGGCACTCCTGTATTTCCCACCTCCAAATCCTGGTGTGAGGGCTTCTGTTGACACTCAAGTTAACTATTAGTTGGGTTAATTGAGGACACAGGTGCCCCACTTGAATTCAGCTGACTGGATAACAAGGGGGTTTTTTTTGTCATCCTTATTTTCCTCACCACGAGCCACTGCTGGTGAGTGGTAGAAACTACATAGCACTTTTACAATTCCCCTTTCATGCCTGCATTTAAAATTAACACTTATTTCCTCAGGTGGATGATTTTAGTGTGTTTGTTGGGAATCTAACCATTATATCAGTGCTCCCCAGCAAACAGTTCCTATGCTCTGTCTCTCTCATGCATACAGGATGTATGCCTGTATGCCTGTAGCTTTGTGAGATACCTGTATGGCAATGTCCTTGTCTCTGTCAAGGATTGACAGCAAATAGTACAGCAAAATGTATGAAGAAAACATGTTTCAATAAATGCAAAAATATTTACCCAGCAAGTATATAACAGCATAGCATATAGGACTTTAAATGCTGTAGATCTGTCTTCCAGCATCAGCTGAAACCAAGAGCAGCTCTGCAAAAGCTGATGGAGTTTTGCTGGTGCAAAATCAATGAGGAAACAGCAGGACAGCTTCCATCACACCTGCATGACCAGACTAATTCAGCCAAGGCTGTCCAAGGACAGATGTGTCCTCCCTTGGTTTCCAGGGAAGGTGAATATCCTAGAGCATGGCTGAGGCAAAATCTTGATTTACCAATTTATGTCTATCTTTCAGAAAAAAAAAAAAAAAACAAACCCAAAACCAACTGACAAACCAACTCAATGCCCTGGTTCAACTTGTCTTTAAGATGTGTTAGGTGGGAAGGAGCCCTGACACTGACAGGCAGCCCATGTGCAGCTGTGGCAGCTTATTGTGATTGCACAACACATTATAAAATAAAATGCTCACTTTATCTGAGCCCAGTCAGGGCCAGCTGGGGGTGATGTGATTGCTCAAGAGGGGTTGGTTCAGCAGAGGTTTCTTTTCCTGTGTGGCTGGATCTTCATTCTTGGATGGGTTGCTGCAGTACCCAGCAATACACCCACAGCCCAAGACAGCTGACAAACCCTTTCAGAACCGAGCTTGGGATATTCACTTAAATCCAGGAGAAAAAAAATCCTATCTCCAAGCCCAGATACTCCTGATTTTCCCATCCCCAAGCACCAAGAGGCTTTTTACTCCAGGAAAAGCTCTTCTCCCTCTGGAGGTCTGGCACAAAACGAGCAATGAAGAGCTTGACATCCAGAGCATGTCCAACTCACACCTCTTATCTCACCACCTCGTGTATCACTCAGCATCTCCCTCCAGTCCTTTCCTGCTGGGATCCCTGCTCCCTGCACTTGGTCTGTGGCTGCTGCTCTCTGCCAGGCCACTTATCCCTGCCACGGACGGTCAGCAGGGAATTTCCTCCTGCTGGAGCAGCACTTGTGTGGCATCCAGCCAGGGAAACCAGCTCTGGGCCAGTGCTGCCAGCAGCCTTTGCCAAGGGAGTGAGGGCTTTCCTGGGAGCAGGGGCTGCAAATCTATCTCGCTGAGCAGGGAGAAGAGGGATGCTCCTTGAGAGGTGAAAAAGCTGTGTTAGAAACCAAAACAACCTGGCTCAAGTTAAAGAGAAGCATTTCCTTTTTTTTTTTTTTTTTTTTTTTCTTTTCACCATTCTCTTGTACTCATTTGTTGGAGGAAGGAGGCTCAGAGATGCAACAGGCTACACCTTAAGTCAAACTGAGATATTTTTTTCAACTTACATAAGAAAACATCTTAAATTGGTTGAGGGCTATTTATCCTTCTGTGTAAGCTCCCACTTATTTATGTAGTAGTGCTTTTAGGTTGATTTTGAAACAAACGAACAAAAAAAGCAGCTTCCAAAAGAACAGCCAGAAAGTTTTGTTTCAAACCTCACTTATCCTTTATACATTCAAATATGGGCAGTTTGAGATCAGATTCGTTCAAATCACTAAATAATTTCTGCCCTGCATGGGACTCACTTTCACGGTGGCTTTACTTTCATTTAAACTAATAAAAGCAAGAAAGAAAATGTGTAACCTTCAAGTTACTTGCAGACTTTCTGAACCATTTTCCAGGATATACCCTCTCCCCAATACCCTGAGCAAAACTCAGCTCAGGGATGGAGATAAATGCTCCCTCCACCCCTTCATCTCACAGACAAGGTACATAGGCTGTCACCCATAGGTGACATTACATCCTGGTCCTGTTGTATTGAAGTTCTCCAGGTCCCCAGAGGTTGTGTGGGCTGTGGGTCTCATCGTTGCCAGAACCCATTTTGGGTTCAGTGATGGCAGCTGGTGGCTGGTGTGTGTGTGTAGTCTCCAAGGTGGAGGAAGTGAGGAGCCAGTATATAACCTGAGCTTGGTCACCCTCAACCCAAACCCTGAAGAGGAAAGCCTGCACGCATGACATCTTCCTGTTAGGAAATATTAATCACAGCCATGTCCAAACATGGTAAATGAAACCTCAGGAAAACCTCTCCTGTGAGTGCTGTACACCATCACATTCAGGAAGGCCCTCGTGCCTCAGACAGGACCCACCCATCACCAGAGCACCATCCAGACTTAGGTATTACTTCCATGACATTTGCATACTTGAAACAAAATCTCAGCTCATCCCTCCTGTGGTTCTGTACATCTGGGAGCTGTGGCTGTTGCTTCATGGGCTGGGGAGAGAGAGAAGTGAGCCAGGTATTGGGGTGAAGCACCTGGAGATGGGAAGCATGAGGGAGGGCATGCAGTTGTATCAAGTACAGCAGCAAAATAGTCTTGAGGATGTTTTCAGCTCACCCTGGTTGTACACCTTCATCTGGTACCAGTGTCTTTTGCCCTTGCAGCAGCGTCAGTAGGGCAACCAATGGGACTGACCTGTCCTGGGGACTCACTGACATATGATTAGACATAAGACATATGATAAGACTTGTGGCACTGCTTCACATGGTGGTATCAAATCAGCTGTGGCTTTGATGCTAGAGAAGACCTTTTCCAGCACTTGATTTATCTTTTTCCTGACATTTTAGCCCCAGAGTTTAAAAGCTATGACTTGTTTCTGAAAGTACTAAGGGCAACAGTTTTGCAGAACTCTAGAAGAGCTTGTACCACAGTGAAGCTCTCAACTCATCTCCACTTTTCATGGTCAGACCAAGCACCTTCCAAATGAGACACTTGTGTTAAAAACAAAACAAAAACCCAAACCAAACCAAAACAAAAGATAAAGGGCAGCCCAAGAGTTTTACAACTAAAATAATATTCCTGGAAGGAGGAGCCCTGGCTCACAGCACAGTGTAGAAAGCATAGGCATGTTGGAGCTAGAGGGCTCACAATGGAGCACAGGGGGATGGTAGTTGGAGAAATGCTTCCACACCCAATCCAACCTTGACCATCTTCTTGGAGAAAGCAAATCCATCCTGAATCCATCTGATTTTGAGTCAAAGATATGGCAGGCAAAGTATCAAAGTGTAACCTTAGTGCAGGAAGGGGATGTGCTGAGTGCAGAAGTGAAGTTGAGAAGACCCTGGTATGATTTGCTTCAGGTTTCTCCGTGAAGCCAGAGGAGACAAATCCTCCCACCACCATGGAGTTGGTCCCACACAGGGACTCCTGCAAATTGTCTATACCCAAATACTGTGGGGTAAAGCTGGGCTACATTTTAAAGAGTAACATTATGAGCAGGCAGCTCCATAGCCTCTGACTAAGCCACTGAATGTTGCCTGGCTTGTGGGGCAAAAATCCAGCCAAGTGCTTTCCAAGACTGCTTTTGAGGGACTTGAGGGATTCTTGCTTGTGGGGCTAAGCCCCATTGAGGTGTTCAACCCTTGTACATGTGGTCCATGTTGCTTTGAGAAGCTCAGATCCCTTGGAGAGATCAACTTTTGCCTGGAGGACCCAAACAACTTTCTGGGCATCCCTGTGGGTCAGAAATTCCCTTCAGGGACCAGACCCAAGCATCTTCTGGTGGGCCCAAATCTTTTCAAGAAGCCAAACATGCCTTGTGCATCTCCAAACCCCTCATGGGACCAAAACCTCTTTTGAGGTCCAAGCCTTACTTGTGGGGCCAAAAATTCCTATGGGGCCCAAATCCCTTTTGTGGGACAAGCCTTTTGTGTAGGTGCCAAATGCCCCTGGTTTCCAGAAAACTTTTTGAAGGCCAAACCTTTCTTCTTGATCCTTCTTTGGCACCTTGTGGTGCCAAAACTCTGTTGGGGGACAATTCCTACTTGTGGGGACAAGCCCTGTTTTGGATCCCAACCACTTTTGAAAGTTGAGTCTCTCCCCCTTGTAAGCAAAGCCCAACCCCTTATAGGGTACAAAAATCTTGTAGGAGCCAAACCTTGCTTGTGAGTCCCAAATACCCCAAATCTCTGTGGGGACAACACCCACTCTGAGGCCCAAATTTGTTTTGGGCTTTGAGCTTTGATTGTGGGTTCCAAATTCCTGAATTTGTTCTTGGGGCTCAAATCTGTTTTGGGGTCCAAGGATGGCTGTGGATCCCAGGCAATCCATAGGTCCCAAATCCCTTCTGGGGGGCATTGTTTGTGGGGCTTGCAGCTGTTTTGGGGCCCAAATTTCTTTCAGGGCCCAGCCCACTTGTGAATTCCAAATTCCTTGTGGGTCTCCAACCTTTTTCAGGGGTCAACCCACGCTTATGGGTCCAAAAACCTCTGTGGAGTTCAAATACTTTCCAGGAGCCAAGTCTGTGGGCCCCAAACACACATGGGACTCAAAGCTCCTGTGGCTCCCCACTATATTTTAGGTTCCAAGCTATGCCTGTGGTCTCCAACCCCCTTGTGGAGACGAGAACTCCTGATGGGGTCCAAATCTCTTTCAGAGCCCAAGAATATTTGTGGGCCCCAACCCCCTTGTGGGTCCCAATACCCTGTGGGGTTTAACTCTGTTTTGGGACCTGGCTTTGCCTGTGCATGCTCAACCCCTTGCTGGGGTTGGGGGTTCTGAACCCCTTGGTACCCAAATCCCCTACAGGGTCAATGCCTGCATCAGGGTCTCTAACCACCCGTGAGACCCAAATCTGTTCCAGGGTCCAATCCTTGCTTATGGGTCCCCAGCCCTTTTGTGGCCCAAATTCCCTGTGGTGCTCAAATCTGTTTCAGGTCTCAAGATTTGTCTGTAGATTGGGGGCTCTGGAACCCTCAATGCACTTAAATCCCCTCTGGGGTTTGTGCCTTCTTGTGGGTCTCTAACCCCCTATAAGACACAAAGCTGTTTTGGGGTCCAAGCTGTGCTTGTGGTCCCCCAACCCCTTGTGGGTCTCAAGCCCCCTGTGAGACTCAAATACACTGCAGGGTACAAGCTGTGCCTGTGGGTTTAAACCCCCCCCTGTGGGGCCCTAATCCAGTGTGGGGTCCAAGATATGCTTGCGAGTCCTCAGCCCCTTGTGGGTCCCAAATACCCTGTGGGACCCAACTCCACTGTGGGGTCCAAGTCTTGCCTGTGGGTTGCTCAACCCTTTGTGGGTTCTCAACCCCTTGTGGGTCCCTAACCCCTTGTAAGCCCCAAACCCTCTCTGGGACCCAAATCCACTGTGGGGTCCAAGCCTTGCCTGTGGGTTCCCAACACTTTGTAGGTCTCCAACCCCTTGTGGGTCCCTAACCCCTTGTAAGTCCCAACCCCCCTATGGGACCCAAATCCACTGTGGAGTCCAAGGCTTGCTTGTGATTCCCCAGCCCCTTGTGGGTTTCCAGCCCACTGGAGTTACAAATCTGTTTCAGGGTCCAAGCTTTGCCTGTTGTTACCCAACACGCCCCACACACCTACTAGGACCCAAATCTATTGTGGGCTCCAAACCTCCCGTGTGCCCCCAACCTCCTCGTATGCCCCCCATCCATTTCGGGGTCCTCACTCTCCTGTATGACCCCAACACCCCCGTACCCCTCATCCCCCGGTGATGCAGGCGGGGCGGGGTGGGGCGTCCCCTCGGCCCTGACTCAGCGCCCCGCCCGAGGAGGGGAGGGGGGGTTGGTGGAGGCGGGCAGGGAGGGAGGGAGGGAAAGAGGCGGACGGGCAGGCAGGAGGCAGGCAGCCCGGGGTTGGGGGTGGTGGTGGCAGGAAGCCGGGCGGGCCGGGATCGCGCCGGCCCCGCGCCTGTCACCGCCTGCGTCAGAGCTCGGAGTTTTCCACTGACGAAAAAGGGCAGCGCGGCGCGGCGCAGCCCCGGCCCCGGCAGAGCGGGAGGCGCCGCGCCAGGCACCGCCGCTGCAGCCGGAGCCGCCGCGCCGACACCAACAGCCGCCGCCGCAGGTAGGGCCCGCGGGGGAGCAGACGGCGCCGGGAGTGGGGCTATTTGGACGGGGGGTGTCCGCCGTGGGGCTGTTTGGACGGGGGGTGTCCTGCGTGGGGCTGTATGGACGGGGGTTGTCCGCCGTGGGGGTGCTCTGTAGAACGGGTGTGCGGGTCGGGGGGTTGGTGTGTGCGGTCTGGTGGAGTGTCCGGCGCGGCTGCCGGGGGTCCGGTTGAGAGCTAAGGTCGGTGTTTGCTCATGGAGGGGTTTGGTGCGGTGTCCGGCTCGGTGTTCGGTTGCCGGGGGTGCGAATGGGAGCCCGTCCCGGTGTCTCGCCGTTTGGGGGGTCTCTGCCCCGGTCTCCCGCAGCCCGGAGGCGGGCGGGTCCGCCGCGGCGGCGCCGTCTGTCCGGGCTGCTCCTGCCCGGGGCGAGCGGAACCCGGCTGGGCTGGGAGGGTCCGGGACCACCACCACCACCCCCCCAAGGCAGCGGGACCGCGTTTCCCCAGGGTGAAGAGCACTTTGCTGCTCCCCCGGCTCTCCCGCACTTTCCCCCGGGCAGAACCCCCAGCGCTTTATATACGCATAAACACCTATATATTTATTTAGAGTAGCGCGGAGTTTTTTCCCCTCTGTCACTTCAGGTTCTGCTCCGTCTTTACGGCTGCGGTTACAATTTTCTGATGTTGAAAGAAAGGCGGGGGGGGTGTGGGGGGGTGGGTTAGAAGGAGGGTGCGGAGAGGAGAGCCTTGCCGTCTCGCTCTTCCCCAAATCTCCGGGCTGGAGATGCTTTCCCGTCGCTACAGCAACACCTACCGACCGCCTCACGGATGGACCGACGGACGGACCGGCAGTAGGGCCCCCCCTCCTGCCGCCTCCCGGGATAAAACATCGGGGATTTTACTGCGCACCTGAGGAAAAAAAAAAGAAAAAAAAAAAAAGAAAAAAAAATTCCAACCCTAAAACTACTCGGTTTTCTCAGTGTGGGTTTTTTTTTCTTGCCCACCGCCCCCCCCCTTCCCCTCCGCGACATCCTTCAAAGTGTCTGTCACCTCCGAGTTACATAATGTCGCTGTAGGAAGAGGGTGACACATAGGGACATGGGGACAGCCCGTTCCTAAAGCAGCCGTGCCTTCCTAACGTATGCAATGACATCGCCTCAGTGGCACGGAGAGAAAACCCTCACGGCCATTTACAAACCCCAAAGTCTTGTCATTTGTTACAACGAACTCATCAACAATTACTGTTTTAATTATTTTTTCCCCATGATTTCCCCCTCCTCCCTTCTCTGCTGAGCAGTTTGCAGATGTGGCCCCCACCTCAGTCAAGGTTGGGGGGGGGATGTATTTTCGGGATGGCACATTTGTTCTCTGCCTGGAGAGACTCTGCAGCTCCCGGCGAGCCTTTAATAATTCAGCGCAGGAAATGCGTGCGTATATATAGCAGGCAAGGTAATGCACAGCGTGTACCTACAGGAGGACAAATATGGAAACCTGGCGTGAATTATTCATGAGGTGTAATCAAATAGAGGATTTTCCTAGACAAAGCACACTTTGCTGTTTTCATCTTTATTACAGCACAATCTGCGCCGGGTACATTTGAACCTCGTGTCAGATAACCTTTAATGTATTTGCTATTGTTTCTTATTCACCTTCTGAGCTTTCGGTGAGAAATAGGGGCTCGATAGAAGAATCTGAAAAGCCTTTTTTTCTTTGTGGCCTTCCCAAAAATTAGCAGATGGAGTAAATATTTCTCATGCACTTCCCCGGGGAAGGTGTTTTTTGCTTGTTCAGTCTCTGGCAGGGGAATGAACTCGTGGTGCTAGGAACTGATTCATGCTCCTGCTCCGTGGCACGGGGTACTTCGGGTTTTGCTGTTGCATAGTAGGCAGAGGCTATTTTTAACCAGAGCAAGGTTATGAAACCTTAGACCCAGCTGAGTGAAAATAATCTGATCTGAACTGGAAAGCAGAGCCTGAGTGGCAGGGAACACACACGGGACCATCCACTGTAGGGTCCCAGTGGGATGATCCCACTCACCTTGGCCCTGGTCAGCCCTGAAATTGGGAAGTGTTGTCATCATGGAGCCTGTCACAGCAGTGCTGGGGAAACCACTTAAGTAAATATGCAAAGAATTAAAATAGTTAAATGAAGGAGCAATGAATCAGTGTTGATAGTGTGGTGATTCTTAAGTAACCCAGAGGTGTTACTGGAGCCACCACTGCTGTGGGACATCAAATATCTGGGATAGCTAAATGGGAAACTCATCTCCACAGCCAGCTTTTGGGGATACTTGCACCAAGGGTGCCTGACCAGCAATAAACAGCAGCATGTAAATAAACACTGACCCCAAAAAATCCCCCAGGTTTGCTCCACGAGCTGCCTTTGGAGCCGTACCTGGCTAAAATATGCACTGGTGTTTTTTAAACTAATATTTACTCCTGCTAGACCTGCACAGCCACTGTGTCTCTGGGGGAGGGAGCAGGAGCTGCTCTGACTCATGGCTCAGCAGTTGTGAACTTGCTCCCAGCGCCTGAGCCCTTATCCCAGTGTGCCAGGAAGAGTCCACCTTGGCTTCCCCTGGCTGCAGGCAGGCAGCTCTGCTTGTGAAGTCGGCAAACCAGCTCAAAAAGTCACTGGAAAATAAATACTTTGACTACATTGCACTGAGGTTGAGGATTTTTTTAATTATTTTTGTTTGTTTGTTTTCACCCAGATTGCTTGGCAGAGGAAAGTTTGTTTGCAATAGTTCATGCACAGGTTCAGGATCCTTCCATTTTTTTAGGATGCTCCAGCAACAGAAACCTCAAAATTGAAAATATCCTCGCTCATAGGTGCTCTCCTGCAATACCATGGGAGTTGTGGCACAAGCAAAAGCAGCCACTGAACTTGCTGGGAGAAGTTTCCTTTGCCTTGCTTGCACTGCTGCCTTTGCTTGCCCCGTGCAAAATGCATAAACAGCCCCAGAAACACAACGCTGAAACATCTTCTCCACATACTTATGCACAAAGCCTTGATGCTTCTTTATGCAGTCTCTGGTAAATAGACTAAGTGGACACTGGTAGGGGTTTTGGTTGCCTTCCTCTGTTCTTGGCTAAACAAATGCCAAACCTTCTTAAATCTGAATTACTCGAAATATTTACTGGTGAGACGTCGTCCAAGAGGAGGATAGTTAAAACATTAATTCCTCGCATTCCAGTGTATTAGGGCTTTACCCTGCGACTTGCCAAGCTCCAGAAATGGAGAAACTTTGCAGATTCAATTCCCTCCCCCCCCACACACAACTGGAGAGCCACCCTCCAGCCCCCCAACTTTAGTGCTTTAAAAAAAAAAAAGAGAGAGGGAGAAAAAGAAAGGAATGCACATCTGGGCTAAATATTTGTTAGAAAGTATTCCCAGGATAGTGGGAGTTCTGGTGCCAGAGAGGAATTCCTGCGGGTTTGATCCATTGCATTATGTACTTGTTCCAAAAGCTGTTTTCAGTAAAATAGATGAGTAAGAAGTCTTAGCCAAGAACAGAATGTCTTTTTTGGCAACTAAAAGGAAGATAGGATTATTTTATTTCAGGTTATGTAAAAAAATTAA
Source organism: Calypte anna (assembly GCF_003957555.1). Lineage (NCBI taxonomy): Eukaryota > Metazoa > Chordata > Aves > Apodiformes > Trochilidae > Calypte > Calypte anna. The sequence continues at coordinate 6,025,988 of NC_044245.1, forward strand.
AAAAAAAAAAAGAAAAAGGTGGTAAAATCCCATGCTCGGTGGTGCCTGCAGAGATTTGCAGTGGCAGGCACAGATCTCTATATATGTATTTTCTTTTTTTTGTGCTGCTGTGCACATTTTTGTGACTTCTTTGTAAGACATCAATGTGGATTTAAGATTACTTGCGGAATTACTGCAGTTAAAATATCCTCACTGTGTCTGAATTGGCCTCTGGGTTTTTCTGGCTGAGCAGCCAGCAGTTTTGGTGACTTGGCTTTCAAAGGCAGCATCCAAATTGCTGGCATGAATTCCTGCTCCCAAGTGCCTGGGCAATGAGGGGAGGTCAGGACTGTCTCTGCTTTGACAGTGAAACCCCCATATTGAGGGGGTTTTGGGGGCTGGATACAGGTAGACATCAGTGGGAACAGCCCCACTACATCAGGTAGAGCTCCTGAGAAAGATTTGAAAACTTGACCTGGAAAACATCACAGCTGTAAATTAGCAAAGAGGGGGAAGGGGCTAGGGGGAGCGGGGAGAATTAATATGTTTTGGCTGGTTGACAACAGGTTCACCAGCTTTTTCCCATTAATTGAGAATCATGTGTGCACGACACCTACTTTGCATTAACAGAACAATAGGTGTTTTGAATAAGACAGCATGCCAAAGGTGTGGGTTTGGTTTTTGTTCTTTTTCCCCTATGCATTTGGCTTATTCTCACAGATGAGAGATGCACACACCTACCTTCATCCTTCTGCCAGATGTGGCTAATCAGCAATGGTAGTTTTAAAAATAAAAATAAAGTTGCACCATCTTAGACACAGCTTCCCTTGGCTCTCCCTTGGTGTTTTGTGTTAGCTCAATTAGCCCGTTTGAGGAAAACACTTTGGGTTTTTCTTGCCATGTCCTTTGGGGGAATGTGGGGGGGTGACAGTTCCTGGTGATCCCTTTAAGTCTGTGGGGGACCTGGGTATCAGGGTTTTGTCATTCTGCAGCATCATCATGTCCCCTCTCTTGCTTCTCTGAGAGCCCTGCAGACCAGGTAGATCCTGGTAGAAACAGATGGCACGTGGGTTTGGTTTTTGTTTTTGTTTTTGTTTTTTTTGCTCCAGACCTGGGAGTTATCCCTGTCTCAGCAGTGTGAGCTTGGCTGCTCCACCACCCTCCGGTGTCTTCCACAAGTCTTGGATGTGGTCAACATCACATCTCCAAGGGTGTTTGCCAAGGGACGTGTGTCCTGTGGGCATTTAGGAGCTGATTTCTCCCTCCCTTGGCTAGGCAGCAGTGTCCTTCACTGGCAGTGAAGTTGTTGCTCTGTGGCATGAACTGATGCTCTTTGAAGCCATGTGTAGGGTTTTGTTTTTGGTTTTTTTGCAAAATTTTTGGCTGCTCCAGGTGGCTGATGGGTCAGAGCAAACTTCTGCATGCAGCCCAGGCTTTGATTCAGCCCCCTGCCATGAATTTGAAGGGCTTCTTTCCTCCTTGTTGTGTGAGAAAGAGCAGAAGGCACAAAAATAATAGAAATAAAAATAAACTTAAATGTAGCCAGGTAGCTGGTTTGGGTGTCTTGGCTGCCTGCGAGCTCCTCCAGGCAGGAAAAGGGTTAACCCAGGTGTCAGGTAGGACATGTGCTACTGGGCTGGAGGGTGGCCAAAGCCACCTTCTCCCCATCTGTTTTGGATTAAGACCAAAAAACCAACAACCCCTCAGTTGCAAAACCACCTGCAGCTCTGAGGAGGAGGGATGGAGGGCACCATCTCTCCCCCATCCCCAGCTTTGGGGGTTGTGAGGGATGCAGAAGTTCCCCAGGTGTGTGTTGCAGTGAATGATGGACTTCTTCAGGCTGAGGATTATCTTAAGGATTTTTTTTTTTTTTACCTTTTAAGGGACTGTTGTCTTCTGGGAAGCTATTGGTAAACATAATTAAGGAGGGTTGGCACAGGGCTTTGAAGGCAGGCCCTGTGCTTCCATCCTGCTACCTGGCATCCTGTGGCTCTGTCGAGATCTTGACAAACCCATCGTGAGGTGTTTTTGAAGCTGGTGGGGTTTCTGTGTCACCTGCTTAGGGCTGTCAGCAGAGTGGGTTTGGTGGTTTGTTTTATTTTTTTTTCTTTTTTTTGGAGACTTAATTTAACTTCAGACATGCAAAAGAGAGTGAGAAAGTGCTACGGTTACAACAAACTGATTTGGCTGGTGGAGGAGTTTCAGCTGGTGGGAGAGGATGGGGACCAGGTGTCTGGCACCCTTGTATCTGCACTTTCACTGTCCTGGGGCTGTATGTGTCTGAAGCATCCCAATGTCATCTGAATATCAGGGATGCTTTAGGTTTTGCCTGTTACCTCTGCTTTTATTGGATCAGGGAGGTGGCTGGTAGCATCCTGCATCTCTGGGGCTCTCCCCTCTTTGCTTGAGGGAGTTTCTGGGCTGGGGCTGCATTTCTACCACCATGGGTTTGCCTCACAGCCTGACGGGATGGGGTCAAAGGAAGTCACTGCTGCAGCAGCAGCCTGGTCTTCAGCTTTGGGTATAGCTCACTGGCTTCCAGATAAGCTGGCAGCGACTTCTGCAGAAGCAGGGGCTTCTGGTATAGTGTTGCCAGCATCTAAAAGGAGAAATGGTCCATCATCTATATAAAAGCATCCCAGGTTAGGTGGGGTCTGATATCCATTAGCACAAATTCAGGCAATGTGTGTAGCTTTTGTGCAATTTCAGGAAACAAAACCCCACAAACTTTATAAAAGCAAAGGTTAAAAGATGAAATAGTTATCTTTTAATTTTTTACTATAAGATGAGCAGAGGAAAAGCATGCAGTAAATTTATGAATCTAGGCAAGTACAGAGCTCCTTTGTTTTTAATTAGCTGCATTGTTTTTAATTGCTACTATGCTTGATACATAAACCCAGCCTAAGCAAGAATAGCTTATTGAATGGGGGACTGACTATGAAAGGCACCGTGAGAAGGGCTGTTCTTCACAGTTGATATATTTGTATTTCAGTGCTTCATTTAATAAGTCTGTTTCCCCAGGGGGCTGTAGCAAGTAAATCATGCCAACAGATTGTTCTTTGCAAACTGGCTTATTTTTGTAATTAGCAAGACGTTAAAGCTGTAACTGCATAGCAAGTGAGCTGGGTAAGAAGTTAGCATAAAAGAATTAGTAAGCAAAATGTAATACTTATTGCTTGATAGCGTTTGTGTTGATTGCATTGGTTTCTGGACAGTTTTTTTGTCTGTGATAGTCAGTTTTTCTGTAGTATCTTAAAATGGGAGACAAAGTCAGCAGGTATGCCCAGTGAGGTAGGAAGGTCTGGTTTTTAGGGGGAGCACATTTTGGGAACCACACCTGCATGGTCAAGTGGGTGTGGTGGAGAAATCTGGGTGGGGGTTAAAGCTCTCCTGCTCATCACCAGAAGCTGTCAGTAGTTCCCTGGTTTAATTTTTCTTTTTTCCTTTGTTTTCCAGTTACATGAAAAGTACGGCGTCACCATGAGCGGAGTATTGAAAAGGAAGTATGAAGAGCTGGGGGATGACAGTACCTACTGCTCCTCCTCCTCCTGCTCCCCTCTCTCCTCCTCAGCATCCTCAGGATGGGAGTCAGATGAGGAGAGTTCCCATGGGGAGCCCAAGCCCAGCTCTGCCTTAACGCCCAGCTTCACCCGTGAGTATCTCTGGCAGTCCCTTTCCTGGGATCTCATGTGGCTCTGCATGGGCTTTTAGGATGTGGGGGTGGGTTGTCACCATGCAGAGACCCCCCTGGAGCACACCTTTACAGGTGGAAGCAGCCATCTGGCCAGTTCCCTGTCATTATCTTAATTTATCCTGTTTTTTTAATCAGCCACCATCCTCAGGGTAGTTTTCCCCAGCCCTTCCTCTCAGCATTTATCATTCCTTTATAATGTTTCCAGACGTAGAAGCCCAAGGATCTTGGTGTGCAGAGGCATGCAGGTCAAGTCAGTGTTGTAGGACCATCCCATCCTCCCTCAGTTCCCTGTCAAGCTATTCCATAGGCAAAAACTAAACAGACACCAAAGGCCTGTAATACTGCTTTTTAAAAATGATTAACCAGTAGTGTGATTACCATTTCAGAACTCATTTCCTACATGAGCTGGGTTCCTTGCCAAAGAACATGACACATTTGACATTGCCTCTGCTGTTAGTACAGCTAAATGCTATTTTGTTTTCCCAGCAATATGAGTTTTGAGAGCTTTTAGGAAAACACAGAAGACAAGGTTGTAAAATCCTTTATCTGCCGTGTGAAGAAAAAATAAAAAGTACAATAGGGGAACATCTTCACAAAGTAGAAATAGTCCAGCCTAGTGAATTATATTGAACACCAACTGTACATAGCAGTTAAGGTCCACTTAGCAGACATACACAAACACGTAGTTGTCTGAAAAGGCTTTAGAAGTCTTGTAATAATAAAGAGTCTCATTCTTGCTTGTCTTCCCAGGTTTTGTGACAAAACAATGAACTTTTTGTATTCTCTGGCTCAATTGGAAAAGGGTCAGGAATGGGAAAACAATTTCAGAGGAGGGGTGCGGGGAGAGAGAAGCAAATGCCAAAGTGCAGCAGCTCAGCCGATACATGATGGTAGTGGTTAACTTGCCTTTTGAGAAAGAGCTAATGTTTTAGAAGATTGACTCAAGGTTGTTATGAAAATGCAACTTGCAGTGCAAAGATACCATCAAAGTGATTGCAGAGCCCAGTGTGAAACCCTCAGCTATTTAGCAGAAGCTGCTGACACAGCTGGGTGAACAATTTTTCTTTCTTTTTTTTTTCTTTTCATGTGAAATTGAAATGCTGTATTTTGGCAAGTGAGACTTGTAAAACGTGGGTGCAGTTAGCTGTCTGGTCTTGCACTTTCCCAGCCTTTGGGGACAGCCAAACTACCCGAGCCCCTCAGGTTTTCAGCAGTCCTTTCAGTTGGCTCTGTGGTGGCACCCAAGACATCAAAAAAAAACCCTGTCATGGAATTTGTGTGGAGCTGACTCTTTCCTGAGGTGCTCATGCAGCAGAAAAAGCAGCTGTGGAACCCAGTACCACCACCATTGGCTTTGCTTTCTGTGGCCAGCTACCTTCATGGAAATTCATTGACTCTGAAACTGCCCTGGCTAATGAGCTCACCTCCATCTGCTCCCTTTGCATGTGCAAATGTGCAGAGCCAGGTATCTCTGGAGAGGCTCCACTGTAAATGGTGTGTAGCATGTTTCAGCAGTTTAAGATAAACCAGAGTCAAGTTTACCCTGGGATCACCTGCATAAAGATTAACATCTTTGCAGCTGCTCTCAAATGAGTCTCTTGAGAATAAACTACAGATTCATAGTTCCTCCCAGTGGATGGTGAAAGGAAGCACCAGAAAAACAGCCAGTTGGGCTATTTGATGCCCTGCCACAAAAGCTGGAGCCAGGCTGTGCTAGAGTTTCAGGGCTTCAGCATCGTAGGAGCAGACCACGAGCTCCTGAATGTGGGACAGGGTGGTTGAGTTTAGAGCAAGACAAGCACACAGGATGGTTTGTTGGTTTGTTATGCTCTGCTGCATGTGAAGAATAAGCAAATGTATCTTTACTGGAGGAAGTCAGGCGGGAAGGAGAGGCAGCAGCTGTTTCTTAGGGTAAATCAGGTTGGTGACTCCGCTGCATTGGAAGTGGGCTTAGTTCCCTCTCCATCCTCATCCCACCTTTGAAATGCTAGAACCTAATCCCCACAGAAGCCACGATGCAATGTTGAAGCCTTTTCCTATTATGCACCTACTCCAAATCTCTTTGTAATATTTATAACGTTTGCAATGTTTCTCTCATGTCTGCAGGGTGGCAGCACTGACTTTGTGCTTTGTTGTTTGTTTTTCTTTATTTATTTTTTTTTTGTCCTTCCTCCATTTTTAGCCACCTCTATCCTGAAGAAATCCAAGCGACTAAAGAAGAACAATGTGGAGTTTGACCGGGTCACTGTGTTTTACTTCCCACGCTGCCAGGGGTTCACGAGTGTGCCTAGTCGTGGGGGCTGTACCCTGGGGATGGTGAGCAAACACAGCTCCTCCCGGCAGTTCACCTTAGCAGAGTTCTCTAAGGAGCAGGAAAACATTCGTCGGGGGAAACTTGAGGAGAAATTAAAGGAGGAGAAGTTGGAAGCGTTGAAATGGAAAGTGAGTAAGGAGCGTGGGGCTGGTGAGGAGTGGGTGGATGTTGTTAGTTAATGGCTGATTTCTCGTGGGAGCTTTTCTGAGACCTCAGCACATTTGGTCCTCAACCCTGTTTGGGTCTCCAACAAACACAGACTTCAGCGAGGGATTTTCAGCTCAGTTTTCCACTTTAGGAAAAGCAATGGAAGAGACACTGAGTCAGGTGTCTCTCTGGTCTCTGGGGGCTCTGACACACGTTTTGGGCCTGGGGTCAGTCACTGTGTGGGGGCAGATATTTCTTGTTTCTGAAATGGGGGTGCTGGTGGCTCTGTGTCCCCAACAGATCCCTCATGCTCTGCCCATTTTTATGCTCTCAGCTAACCATGAATGGCACGAAGGTGTCAGAGGAGGCCAACCAGCTCACCATCGAGGACATCTCTGACGATGACATTGACGTCAGCAACGTGGACCTGGAGGATGGCTTCTTCCTCCAGCCCTACCCTGCCAAGAAGAGACGGGCACTGCTGAAAGCACTGGGGGTGAAGAAGATCGACAAGGAGGAGAAGCGGGAGCTGCACAACATCCGCTTGTCCCGGGAGGACTGCGGCTGCGACTGCCGGGAGGTTTGCGACCCCGAGACCTGCAGCTGCAGCTTGGCAGGCATTAAATGTCAGGTACTGCCCTCCCCTCTGGGCACAGGGGAAAACCCACAGCTGAGACTGATTGTGTCCTGTTAAAGCAGGATGGGGTGTTCAGCAAGCAGGGTGGATTTAGGGCAGCTTGTAAAAATGCTTGGAGCAAAGCAGGTGAGAGAAGCTCTTGGAGATGCTCCCCAGGCTGTAAGGCAGATGCTGCTGGAAAGTGTCCACTTCCCAAATCCCACGTGCAGCCATCCACCCACTGCCGTAGCTGGCAGCCCCAGGGATGTCCCCAAGCCTGCAGCGGGAATGTGCTTGCCACGTTCTTCCCCATGAGATCTCTGCCTGCTAATCTCCTCTCGGGGATGGGCCACGTGGGGATGTCTTAGCAAATGAAAGCTGCTCCCTTCTCACACTAGGCTGCTATTTCTCCTCCTTTCCCTGGTTTAATCTTTTTTCCCCTTGATGTGTATCACAACTCCCAGCACGCTTAGGCAAATGTAGGAGCATCAGTGCCAGCTCCCAGCAAGCTGTGCAGAGCCCCCACAACGTGGGGTCATCCCTGTCTATTTGGTTACTTCAGTATATTTTGTATTTTATTTTTTTGTGGGTACTTGCCCAGCTGTGTTGGGGGAGCCATATTCCCTGTTCTGGGTGCTGCTTGCTGTCTCCTTACTGTGGCTGGGGGTGGTGAAGGGTGGATGTGTGCAGACAGACTGATGCTCCGTGTGCCTCCTCTAGTGGCTGCTGGTAACAGGGACATAAAGCTGCTGCAATTGCCTGTTGAGCAATTTGTCCTTGTCTCAGCAAGGGGCAGAAGCTAGCAGTATGGATCAGCTATTAAATATCATGTAAAAAATTCAGGTTTTCCTCCTTATTTCTCCTCCTTCTGGAGTCTTAGATTTTGCTTTACTTCGGAACCCTTCAACTGGAGTTGCACTGAAATCCAGCTTTTTTATGACAACCCTTCAAAGAGCAGTGTTTCTTGTAATTATCTTTCTTTTTTCAATCTGCTTTTGAGCCAGTCAGCTGTTACTCGGTTTCTCAGAGTGGGTGTGTTGCAGACAGTTCTGATTTTTGCACCACCCTGTTTGGTCCTTACCCTCAACTTCTGCTTCTCCCCATTCCAGATGGATCACACCTCCTTCCCCTGTGGCTGCACTAAGGACGGTTGTGGCAACACTGAGGGCAGGATCGAGTTCAACCAGGCCCGAGTGCAGACCCACTTCATCCACACCATCATGAAACTGGAGCTGGAGAAGCAGCAGCAGAGCAATGAGAAGGTGGCAGAGGCCGAGCCCCCTTTTCGGGAGCGGCTCCCACCCTTGGGATGCACTGGGGGGAAGGGCTCCTTGGAGGAGCGTGCTGTGCCGCTGGCACCTGCCTTCCAGTTCAGCCCTGACCTGGAGGCCCTGGGGGAGAACAGCTGCAGCAGTGACATGACAGACTCCTCCATCTCCTCCCACCCCAGCGAGGACCTGGAGGAGCCCTACGAGAGCCTCCCCTCCGACAAATCCCAGTCGGACGTGGACGACGACGGCTTGGCACGGATCCTCCACTTCAACGACTCGGATGCTGAGGAAGAGGGAGGCCATGGCCAGGATGACTTGAGTTGCTTCCATCCCACTGACTTCTTCATCGAGGACCACGGTAGCGAGGCCAAGTCTGTCCCAGGCCACTTGTCCCACCTCTCCGAATGCCTGGATGAGAATGCCAACCAGGATGGTGGGGGTTTGCTGGAGGATGCCACCCACGCGCGGTGCGATGGGTTGTCCTGCTGCGCCTCATCCCCAGCAGAGCCTTGCTCCAAGAGCTATGCCGACCTCAGCCTTTCCTCTGACTCCTTGGATTTCTTCCAGTCCTTCTCAGACTATAACTTGGGACCTCTTTACAACTCCTTAAAGGAGTATGAGAACCTCGATAACTTCTCAGCATTACAGTTTCAGTTGCCTAATTTTCCTGGCTTCCCGCAAGCTGGAGATCAGGGCTCCTGTTTCTTGGAGTCCCTCATTGGTTTGTCTGAATCTGTCCCTGAAACCCCAGCCCCTTTCACAGACAATCAACTTTTGGAGGATGCCATCAAGTCATCACTGATGGAGACAGTGAAAGTGTGAAATGCCCATGTGGCTGAGGCAGCAAGGGCTGGTGCCGAAAGGAAAACTGAAAAATTGTTGGACAGGCAAACTTTCACCAAAAGGATAATGCGCTACTCGAAATTAAGGAAAGAAAAAAAAAACCCAGACAACAACAGCAAAAAGACTTTCCAAGCAAACAAACTATTTTTGGTCTTTATAGAATGTGGACGTTTTGACATACTGCAGCTACAATCAGTCCTCTCGCTGTTTGTGCAAAAATTTCTAAACTTTCATGATGGGGTTTGGGGGGAGGGAAGGGAAGAAGACTTCCACGTATGAATTTCCTTGTGTTTTGTATGAAAAGACCTGTCAAGAAATACTCCTCGCTAACGTTGCCAGTCGTACACACAGCCCCTTCTAGAAACGTTTCAGTGTTGTGGGAACTTTTTAAGACAACTTTTTGAAGCTGTATTTATTGTGAAAATACGTGGTTTGCGTAAGAGTTAGTCCAACGTGCTCTTGCGTTTAAATCGGACAAGGTTTACAGAAGAGATCCATACACCATATACATAATCATTCTTCATCTATTTATTGCAAATTCCAGAATTTAACTAGCCACTGAAGCTTGAACTAGCATGAAACCTTATTTAAATTGGTAATACCTCAGATGTATTATGTGTACAATCATTATTATTTTTTTTGCATAATATATCTGTATTTATTTATTTTCTACCTGTAGTACATGAATAGCACTGTGGTTTATCAATGACCTGGAAGGGCAATAAGGTCTTCAGCAGCACCCATCCTAAAGATGACCCTGTTTTTTTTTCCTGAGTCTGAAAGGTGTTGGCTGTTTTGTCTTCACATTTCTAAAAGAGCAGAATGCAAATTGTTGGGAGGGGAGGGATGGGGGAAATGTCTGTGCAATGTCCTTTGGTCACTATCAGCCTTCTAGTAGACGTGATGTGTCTGATCTCCATAATGCCACTATGGAGAAGAAAACCCTCAACTTTTCAAGAAATAATAGGAACTAGCTCTATTTAAACAAGAACAACAACAACAACAAAAAAACCCAACCCACTCCACCACCCTTTTCATAAGTTATTTTATAATTTATTTAATTTCCTGAGCATTTGGCCATAAGATCTGTCACAGTTAGTTGTGGTGCCTGAATCTGCAGAGGAGCTGTGTGGGGGGGTGTGACAAAGGGGACCTTTGCAGGCCAGGGGGGGCTTTGGGAGAGGAAAGCAAACAGCAGCAACACTGTGCTCATGCTCCTCAGCAAGTACTCCTTAGGACTTCCCAACATCAAGAGTGTTGCATCTCCAAAACCTAGTGGGGTTTATACTATTTTATTGGTTTTTAATATAGGTTCATTGGGTGACTCAAAATAGATGGACGGGAAGGTTATTGGGTTACCCCTCACTCTTCAAGTACAGTTTTAGAGGGAGGGAAAAAATAATGCCTGAAAACAAAGCTGAAAAACTTGAAGGATTTTTTTATTTAATGAGATAAATCATTGTGTTTAAGAAGGATATTGGGGGCCCTCTTGTCCTTTTGTTATTTAAATCAGTTTGAGAACATGCCACTGTTTGGCCACGAGATGTAACTGGACATAAAATCTTTATGTCAGTGATACACTAAGTGCCTATGCCAGCAGTATTGGGAAAAAAAACAAAAACAAACCTGCCAGCTTTAAATCCCTGCTTGGGAAACGTGAAGTTTAGGGATGAAGTGATGCCTGGTGTTGCTGGCATGGGGCAAGGCAGCAGCTTTGGCAGTCCAGCCCTGCTGCCTTGGGAGCTCTAAGGGATGCAAAGACACTCAGATGGGGATGGGAGGAAACCTAAAATACAGATTTGGGGATTTTTCTGTAGGTTGAGCTGCTTATATCCCAACAGAGAGGTGGTGCTCTCAGGTACCTGCTATTCCACAGGTGCCTTGTGCAAACCTGGCAGAATTTAGGAAACTTCTGATGGATGAATATGGCGAAGGCTGAGTTGTTTGGGTTGTGGTTTGGTTTTTGTGTTTTGTTTTGTTTTTAATCATTATTATTACTATTTAATTGTGCATCTTCTCTGGTATTGAGCCAGTCAGCTTGGAAGTGGAGCTGCTGACCCAGGAGCAGACGCTCACCCCGTGCTTTCCACCGCATCCTCCCGTGAGGCATCACCCTGGGGACCTCCCCATTGGGCAGGAGGGTGACTGTAGGAATACTACTGGCAGATGGAGGATTCCCTGGATATAAATATATATATATATTAATAATAATTATTACTATTTTTTGTTGTCATCACTTCTTTAGATTGAAAAAATCCCCTTCAGTTATCTCCTAGGTGGTAGTTTCTGTCCTTCAGACTGCATCAAAAATATTGACAGTTGAAAGTTTGGTACTGTTCTTTTTGGTATTTATTGGCACTAATATATTTTGTAACATTCCTAGGTTTCTCTACATATATATATGTATTTATATATATAAAATATATGCAATATTTTATATATATATATATATACACACACACTTTTTAAAAAATTAATGGTGGGGATGGATGCCTGCCTATGTAGATTTTTTTTTTCTATAATTTATTCTTTTTATTTGTGTTGGTGCCAAAAAAACCCATGATTTTTTCTCTTTTCCCCCCTCCCCGGGCACTGAATTGTAAATATATATTTTTTTTCTTCTTCTTGGTATCTGTGTAAAAAGTTGCCTGTTAAACAGTTTAAAAACTGGGTATTTATTGACACAATCTGTAATTATCTAATGTATTGATTGAAACGCTTTGGTTTCAACATAGCTTTATTTTAGCTTTCTTTGTGTATATATTGTGATTATGTTGCTTAAAGGTACAAGTTAAAAAAAATGCTTTATTTTTACCTTATCCATTTGCATTTGTTTATAAAAAAAGCATATTTGTCTACAGCTGCTGTCTCTCATTTCATCAAAGCAATATGAAGAAATTTCCATTACACTTTCAATAAAATAATTTTGTTTGAATACGGCAGTGTCTTTGCCCTTTTTGTCCTTTACTGAGGCTCAAGAATTTGAATGATGGGTGTTTATGCTGCACTGGATGGCCTCGTTGTCCCTTTTTTGTTTGTTTTTGGCATTATTTGCCCTCTTTTTGAAGAGGCCCAAAGTTGCAAGCCCATGTTATTGGCATAGGACCATCCTGCCAGGGCAGGAGCAGCCCTTGGCCCATCTTGTTGTCATCTCAGAGGCTTTTCCTGAGCTTGAGGACACCTTTTCTCACACCTCCAAATGCAGCCCAGAGAAGAGCATCCCTATGCCCTCATTATGGGGTAAGGACATGAGGAACCTGGGGGGCTGAATGCAGATATGGGACCAGTCCCATAGTGGGAAACCAGCTGTAGGATTGGTCCCTGGAGCAAAAGGGGACCTGAGGCAGCTCATCCATCCCTGCCCTTTTCCTTGCATCACAGCTGGGTATGCAAAGAGGTGGGGGGGGGGGGGCTTCCCAGGTAGCTTCTGAGGTGTCCCCAGGTCTGTCACAGCCTCATTGTCACCTTGACACAGAAACATGGCAGGGAACACTACCAAAGCCCTAGGAGGTCACAAAGAGAAGCTCTTGCTGGACAAGGGATGCCCAAAGTCCCTCTGTCTTTGGCCAAGGACAGTTCTACTCTCAGAGGGGCACCCAGTGTCAGTCCCTACTTTCAAATTTTATGCTAAAATAACATGGTTTAAAATACTACTGGGACTGGGACTAGGAAGAACCTTTTCAGCAATTTGCTTAATGGACACAAGGGCAAAAATGTGATGGAACTTCTTCCTTGGTAGTGTGAGAGTCATGTCCTGCAGTGCATCTCCTGAGGCTCCCAAGGTGTCTCTGGCCTCTCAGCCATGCCATGGCAATGTCCCCAAAGGCATTGACTTGTGGTGGCATGTAACAATTGTCCTTTCAAGTGGCTTCCTGCTCCACCACTATGACTTTGTGTGACACAATGCCTTCTATTTTTTTTCCCCCTAAGCCCCATAAAATTGGATGCATGGGGCTGCATTCCAGCTGTGACGTTTCCTGAGCTTTGAGGCTTGAGCCTTGCAGAGGCTGCACCTTTGCAAGGTATAATGGGGAAAAAAACAGTGGTGCCAGCATCCCCATCACCAAGAAGAATTTGGAAGAAATCTTGGGAAGCCCTCAGAAATACATGGAAAATGTATTTCCTCCCATGGCATCCTTGGGACCTAGAAGGACACAGCCAAAAACAGCATCACCACCATCCTGCACCCCAGGGGACAGCAGAGAAAATACTTTTGGGCAATAACAGGGAAATAAGAAGGGGTTGAGGATGTGAGCAGCCCAGGGTGCAAAGCAAAAGCTGAGTGAATCCCAGAAACCTGGATGGGGAAATGTACACCTACCCCATGGGTGTAAATCATAACCTCTGGCATTGACCTACAGCAAGAGACATCAGACCACGAACGCCATTGTCTCATTTTCCATGGGGAACACATTTTTAAAGGTTGCCCCCAGAGCAGAGAAGTTCAATTAGTTGCATAAATGCTTTGTTACAAATTATTTGCTGGGCCATAAAAGCAGCAATACTGACAAGAGGCTCATCCCTGGCTGTTCTGCAGCACAGGGGGAATGAGGCTTGGCCCCAGGTTCCTCACCCAGAAGTATGCATTTAGCTGTGCTGTGGGTTTATTTTTTTCTGCCTTGCAGGTTTTAGGCCTATAATTCCCTCTTATATTAATCATTTGCTGATAGGGAGGGGAAGACCCCCCCAGCATACCGCTCCAGCTGCCACATTGGGGGGTTTGATGCACAGTGATGACTTCGGGCCATGACCCAGCAAAGGGCATCTCAGCCAGGAGACCCCCAATGTGCCAAAACAGCCCCCAAAACTGCCACCTCCCATTAGTCAGACTCCAGCAGGGACATCACCACAGGGAATCACAGAATGATTTGGGTAGGAAAGGACCTTAAGGATCACCCAGTTCCAGCCCCCTGAATGGCCTGGAATACTTCCCACTAGACCAGGTTGTTCCAGCCCCCATCCAACTTGGCCTGGAACACTTCCAGAGAGGGGACATCCACAACTTCTCTGGGCAGTTTCTCACAGCCTTTTCGTGCCAAGAGGAGTCTGTGTTTGCTTTGAAGAGTAAGGCAGGAGAAGCTCTCTAGGAATTTCCCCAGCTGGCTGAGGATCGTCCTTCTTCAAGGCACAGACATAAATGCCATGGCCACTCCACTTTGATAGGGCTGCACCTTAAAAGGGGTGAAAACGGGTACACCCCACTTTGCTTCCATGTCGTGGCAGGATTGATGCCATGATGTTTTCTGCACACACAGGAGGGACATGCACCCATCTGGTGTCACAGAGCTGGAACTCTTGCTTCGTTTGACAGCAGAGTTCCTCCCCATTCCTGGAAATTGGTGGTGATTCATTGACCACAATTAACCTTATCTCTCTGCTCCCACCTTGCTTCGGGCTTCATCACCCTCTTTATTTTCATTTGTTCTCTCTCTCTCTCTCTCTCTCTCCTTTTTTTTTTTTTTTTTCTTTTTTTTTTTTTCTTTTTTTTTTTCTGCTTTTTTTTTGTTTACTGTTTTTTTTTTTACTGGTTTTTTTTTCCTCCAGGCAGCCATCCTGTAGCCTTGCCTGTAACACTCAGAGGCACAGAATTACTCACTGTCTGCTTTCCTTTCATTTTTAGGTGCCTTACAAGAGCTGAACCGTGCCTGTAACCACCAGACTAGAAAGCAATTCTCCCCAGGTGGTGGAGCAGCCTCCGGAAAAGGGGAATGACTCACCGGAGGATCGAAGGCTGAGAACTGGGACAGGAATGGGCTGGGACAAGAGACTCGGCTCCTCCGGACCTGGCGCCACACAGGAATGACACCCGAGGACATTTCTCAGTAGGAACAACGAGAATATGACAAGTAGGATGGACTTTATCTTCAGCAGGGAAAAACACCAAGCCAAGAGCTCCAGGGCAAGGCAAAGGCTCTGCAGCAGCAGGGACAGGTCCCTGTGACCAGGTCCTGCACATGAAGGAAGGGCTTGTGTCTGCTTTGGAGGCAGGAATGTTGGGAAGAAAAATCACTTTTCTGATTGATAAGAAAAAAGCAGGTTTGCACCACATGGGCAAGCAGAGTGACACTGCAAGGGGTCAGGCTGCCCCAGGCCTTCTGCAAAGGCAATAAAAGGTGATGTCTGCATCCCTGCCAGCTTCAAGACCTCTGTTGCTGTGACAGGCACTTTCTCTACCTGTGCACAACCATTTTCCATGGAATTTAGCAGAAGTTTTCAGGTGTCGAGGTTTTAACTCAGACCTAGAGATGGGTTTGGCTTTCCCATAAAAAAGGCACTGCAGAATTGGCAATTGCTGACATGTTCCTATGGCCTGTTTGAGTTTCAGTCTGTCATTCTATGGGATTTGAAAAAAGGAGGAAGTTCAGCTGTTATTCCTTATTCTTTGGAGTAATGATGTCCAACATGACAGAAATCCTTATTGCAGTCTAAGGAAGGGTCTTCTCCATCAAACCAACCCAAATGACAGAGAAATTAAAAGCAGCGTGATTTCTGCACCATGTGAGGGGCCTTCTGTGGTCATAATCTCTGGAGGAGCTGTGGGTTCCTCAGCATTTGGGGAACCAGGTGATGCTAAAGGCATTGGCCCAATGTGAGCAGCCAGGCTGCAGTGTTTTCCTTGCATAAAACAACCCCAGTCCCTGGTTTGCCAGAGCTCTGGCTCAAGAGAGACTTCAGATAAGGAGTTAATAGAGACAACAAAGTTTTCTCCTTCACAGCCACGACCATTAGGAGGGATTTTTTTATGCTGCTTAATCCTCACATTTCCATCAGCTTGTTTTATACCTCTAAGCTTGCTGCTGAGGGAATGGCAGCATTGCCATCTACTGGGCAGCTGCATTCTTCTGCCACAGCCTCTTAGCTGCCCAAACTGCACTTAGGCAATGCTTGCTTCTCTGTGGGACCAGACACTGTGTGTCTCACCGAGATATCATATTTAAAAGTACAAAATAAGGTTTAAATGTCCTACTTGAGTCTGGAGAGGACAAAGGGGTGTCCTGGGGCTTGGCTGTGTTTCCACACCTGGTCTGGCACATCCATCCACAGATGGAGGAAACCATCTATAGAAGATAAAAATCAAAAATTAAAATAAATAAAACAAACCCATCTACACATACATTTTGACCAGGGAAGTTGAGTGAGGGACAAATATGCCTGTGGCTGGATATACTCTGACTCCATCACATTGGTAAAAAACAAACCCACCAAAGGGGGGATATCTGTGACCAACAGAGCTGAGATGTTTTGGCACCAGCACAGAGGCTGTGAAGATTTTCAGGTCAGTCCAACCAAGGAGGCTGAAAGGCTTGAGATGTCCTGGGGACTTGATTCCCTGGGGAACTCATGAGCCACATGCCAAGGTAAAACCTAACAGGAGAACCCTGTCACCAAGATGAATAACATGAAAAGATCTTCCCTCCAAAACAAACCTGCTCCACCAAGATACCCTGCATAGGAAACTGTTCTCTATTACACTTCCCTGGAAATAAATATTTGGCTACTACTTTGGAGTAAATAGAGATGCGTACTTAAAGGTCCTCAAATACTTTTCCTAGTCAAAGCATCCCAAAGAGCTCTCTGGAAATGAAGGCTGAATAATGGCCAGGAGGCAAGGGAGCCCCTTGTAATCCTACTCCTAAATCACCATAATATTTGCCTGCAAGTGAGCAAGGGGGCTATGGGTGAAGGAGTGGTACTGGAGATTTTGAGGGTTATTCTGGTAAAGGAAAACAGCCCCAGGGAAGGATTTGGACGAGAAGTCTATAACCAGAACATTGCTATTCAGCTGGGGTGTGACTGAGGACCCTCTTGCTGAATTTATCTCTGCTTAAATTTAAAGCTCCCCAGTTCTGTTGTGTTTTGGGCCAGTTAAGATGCTCAAGGGCATAGAGATATCATCATGGGGATTGTGAAAAGGGACCTCAGAAGAACTGTGTCCCTTTGATGCCACAGGATGGGATGTCCTCATCCATCCCTACTGACACTGACCACTGTATTTGATCCCTACTCCCACAAACTGTGTTTCAGAGCATCTCCAGCCTTAATTCCCCAAACAGCTCAAGGTGACATAGCCAGTTCCACAGCTCACTAGAGGCCCCTACACAAGATGGGACCAGCCCTGGGAGATCAGTCTCCCATTGCCATGGTTGTCTCCTTTTTCTTCTCCCCATAAAGCTGTAGGGAGCACTAGTTTTCCAAAATCTGGTTTGTTCCCTGGTTGAGCTGCAACCTCCAAGCTTCACATAAAAAGATGGGCAGACTTAAAGTCAGCATTACAGTACTGTGTGTGCCCAGATGTCTTTTCTTAATACCACTGGATATTGACTGTGTCATCTCCTGTCTTCATACAGTAAAACCTGTGTGAAGCACAGCATTTTCCACAGACTTCCCAAAATGTGCTCCTGGGATCCCAGCTTTGTCCAGCAGAGCTGGGGAACAAGTACTTCTAGCCAGGCTCTTGGACAGCAAAGGGTAAACGAGGCACAGGAGAAGCACAGGCACCCTGCCCTGTGCTGCCAGGATATCACCTTCCTCTTATCCAAGGCAATAAATCACCTCTGAGCAGCACAAGCTGTTCCTGTCATCAGAAGGCAGAAGGAACGTTCCTCTTGGCATTGAGGAGGTGATAATGACCATGAATTAGAGCAGAGAGTCTCCAGCACCCCATTCTCCTGCTCCTGCAAGTGCAGCCTGATGTTTCTCCCTCTGGCTCTTGCAGGAGCAGGTCCAGGTCTTGCTAATTCAGAGGAAGAATTTAAAGGAGCAATGTCCAGCCTGGCTTTTAGAGCAAGGAGGTTTCAAGCACCTGCTGGCCACGGAGACCAGGGACAGTTGCAGAGCTGCGTGTGGAAGCAGGGACAACCTGTCCTCTAGTGATCTCATGCCAGGGGGTGGCTGTGGAGTTTGGGGTTGTGGCAAGGCACGTGCATCCTCATTAATATGCTAATGGAGTCCCAGGAGTGCTTTTGGTCCAAGAAGCAGCAATGTCCTCCATGGTTCCCAGCTCTGCTCAGCCCAGGCCAGGGATGGTAGGTGGTGAGAATTTGGGATCCCGTGTGGCATCCCCACACCTCCCCATGGCCCATGCACCAAGCACTTAGAAACAGCCCCCCAGGCACTGCAAAACCACCAGGCACTCTTAACACCTCAGCATCTGAGTAGTTTTTTGGAAGTGGTTAGAGGGGCTCCCTTTAAAAAAAAAAACAAACTCATTTCTCAAAGCCTTTGATCTGTGTCTTTTCAATTCCTTCTGAAACTCAAAGGAAAAAGCTTGAACACAGTCAGGCCAAGACCTCAGGTGCCAGCGTGCTCCTCTCAGCTGCTAAGTGCTCTGACAAGGCCACTCCACATGGCCATCACTCCATGGCCAAGCCAAAGAGATTGAGGGTTTTTTGGAAAAAGTTAAATATTTGAACTCAGAGCAGCAGAAATCACACATTCTGTCTTGAAAGAAGCGAGCACCATTCAGGAATATTAAAGCTGAGTTTTTTGGGGTGGTTCAAACTTGTCAGAAGAGGAGAACTGCCAAACGTCTGAGCACCCAGGAGACACCAAGTGCAGTCCAGGAACGAAGAGAGCTAAAAACACAGGTGGGACTCCACTCTTGTACAAACCCTAAAGGAGGCCCTGCTGGTTTTGTTTTCATTTGGGCTTACTGTAATAAGGAGGATTTATCTGTTTGCAAATCGGACCTCTGGATAAGAGCAGTGAAAAGCAGCTCCTGTTTGTCCTGGTTTATCTGTGTGTCTGCAAAAAAAAAAAACCAAAACGAAGGACAGAGTGCAAGGCAGCACAGATGCTATTCTACCCTTCTCGGGCCACAAAACTTCTTAAGCAGTTGGTGGCAGCAGTGTGGGGTATTCCCTCGGTTTGCCAATGCCCTCTAGTGGCAAATGGGAATGACCACTAAACGAGTTGTTCATCCCTGTCCTGAACATGAAAATAAAATATTGTGCTGCTTTCTTTTCAAAGAGCATGAGAGCAGAGACCACTCAGTACCTCCCAGGATCTTTCAAAGATCAGACTCACTATTTACTACTATTCACTACCTCAACCTACATTTGCATTCATATATATAGACACTCCAGGAAAGGCTGAAACCCAAATTTAACCACCCTGCCACTGCTGCAAATACAGGGACTCCAAGCAGATGGTCCACAGCATTTTGTATCACACACAATGCTTCCCAGACAGGTCCACCTGCACAGCATGTCTGTTAAAGAAAAAATAAATCAGTGCAGTCACCAGCTACAGGAAACCCAGTAGAAAGAAGGGAAATGCTTCTCCCCCTCTTCTTTGCCAGCAAGTGTATTCAAAGGATCCTGGGAAATTAAGGTGATGAAAAAAGAAAGGTACTTGAGCTAAAAAAATATTAAAAGATAAAGTCTCTTGTTTGGCTCAGCAACTGGTTTGTAACAGGGTTCTGTCATAATTAAACCACACAGAAAATACATTAAATATAATACTAATATGGTAAAGACCGTAATTAAAATTATACTATGTCTATAATTGTCCTATTTATGATTGTACAACCTGTTTTATTTTTATGTTTTTCTATATTATATTAATATATTTACATGATGAAATACGTTACATATTTGGCCACTACTTTTTAAGGGCTCTGCATGATCACTTTCACCAGAAGCCACCTTTGTAGTGAATCCAGGCAGAGGTAAACTTTATCCCCTGCCTTCACTGCCAGACTTCCTTGCCTTGATGACAGGTCAACCTGGAGCCTCTTGGATAAAGGGGACCTCACAGAACCTTCCTTTTCCACATAGCCAGAGGGTTCAGTTGGACATAGCCAAAACTTGTAGCAACCTCAGGTGTCCATGTGGCTGGGGAGGAGAAGGGTGACAACGAGGGGAAAGCACTGCCTGGCATTGGGTGCAACACAACAACATTGCAGGGGTGGTAAGACATCCACACAGCTTCATCCTTTGGATGAGGACAGAGGGAACTGCCACAGTCTCAACCTAGTCCCTCAGGCCTGGCCAGTAGGACAAGCTGCTGGAAGAAAGGGCAACTATCCCCTCTGAAATCACACACACACAGTTTTAGGGGTTGGAAGGGACCTCTAGAGATCATCTAGTCCAACTCTGAAGGGAGAGAAACACCCTGAGGATATGTAGGTTTTCTGTCTGCTGGGTGCACTGTGGGGAGATGGAGGGATGGGGAGCAGTCTGGTTTAGAGGATATTCAGCAGAAAGCAGCAAGATGGTCAGGATTTGCAGTAGAGCTATCATAGGTGGAGAAATGGCAAAAGCAGGTCCCATGTGAGGGTCAGATAGGAAGAGAAAGAGGAGAGCTTGAAAACCCTCCAATAATTACAGATCTTACACCGCATCCAGACCTCACACCATGTCCCCCTGCACAGATGACAGTGACTTTTGCTTGAGATCCCCACCAGTCCTGCACCCCAGCTCATGCAGCCTTATCTGCCCAGTGATCCCAGAGACACCCTCAACACTTCTCCTTCCCCCTTACATACCATTAACCACCCCTCATCATTTTGCATCTCTGCATCTCTCTGAAGCAGAGTGTGAAGGATCAGCTTGTTACACGTTACTGTAAGTACATTTTCTGAGGGCATGAGGAATAAAGGGGGAGTGTTCACTTATTGGTGTCACACTGCATCATTCAGGCAGTGCATGTTAGACATGCTGCAGAGTAAATGGTACAGCAAGGAAGGCAAAATGTGCCTTCCTTCTCTTCTATCTTTCCCTCTCTGTGCAGGTTTCTCAGGAGGTAAAGCCA
Organism: Calypte anna; assembly: GCF_003957555.1. Taxonomy (NCBI): domain Eukaryota; kingdom Metazoa; phylum Chordata; class Aves; order Apodiformes; family Trochilidae; genus Calypte; species Calypte anna. The sequence continues at coordinate 6,046,606 of NC_044245.1, forward strand.
TCTGAAAGGCTCACATCCATGCAAATGTACCTCCTCTTATGCAAACCAGCAATCAGCTTGATTTCCACTCCCAGGAAGTCAGCAATTAAAGTGGAAAATCAAGGCTAAAGCAAACAGAGCTTTTGAGTTCCCTTGATTACATGTGCAGCCAGATGTCCATCTGTCCAAGGAAGGGCATCAGTGGGGAGCTCCAAGGGTGGGAAGGTTCTGACTCCTGCCTGCAGCAAGAGCAGAGCAAGAGCTTTAATGCTTTTTGTGCTACTCACATGGTGAGGCAATGAGCTGCAGTCATGACCCAATTGGTACTGATGAGGGTTCCAGCACAGATGTGAGAGCAGTACCCTGGGGAGTCAGCATAGGCAATCTGAAGTGATACCCAGATCAAAGAGCAGCATTTATTAGGATGAAATTCTTTCCTGGGAGGGTGGAGAGACACTGGCACAGGTTGCTCAGGAGGGATGTGGCTGCCCCCTCCCTGGAAGTGTTCAAGGCCAGGTTGGATGGGGCTTGGGAGCAACCTGGTCTGGTGGGAGGTGTCCCTGCCCATGCAGGGGGGATTGGAACTGGATGATCTTTAAGGTCCCTTTCAACCCAAGCTTTCTGTGGTTTAAATTTTACCCCCAGGCTGTGCCATGCAGAAATGGTATGTGTGGCTTTGGACAAGGGTAGCTGTCATTTTCTCACTGTTTTTTTCAGATAGAAGGATTTTTCCAAGTGTAACACCCCAGCATTAACTGCCACTTCCAGCTGTTTGGTTGGGTCTCATACCTTCCCATTTTTCCTCCTGTCTGTACATCCTGCTGAAGAGCATCCCTTAGGGGATTTCCAGAGGTTGCCCCTAACCACACACACAAAAAAAGAAGTGCAGTTTGTCTTGTTATCAGGTTGTGGAGTCTCCTTCTCGGTTGTGGAGTCTCCTCTGGAGACATTCGAAACCCACCTGGATGTGTGACCTCCTGGAGGTGACCCTGCCCTGGCAGGGGGATTGGACTCGATGATCTTTTGAGGTCCCTTTCAACCCCAAACTTTCTGTGATTCTATATGTGGATCCCTAAGGAGCATCAGTCATCATGGGCGACTGCTGGTGACAAACTTGTGCTGCATAGGGCAGCCAGCTAAGGAAGTCTGAAAGATCAAATTGAGACTTCCAGGTGGTGACACTGGTTGTTCTCTATCCTGGAGGCTGTCTTTAAAGTCTCCATCATTGAAAACTACTCTAAACAGGCTTCATGATGCAAAGCTTTCACATAAATTAACTTGTTGCCCTTGCTCCCTACAACCCTACAACCCCACCCCAACTTCCAGATGGTTGGACACCAACCTAAATCCTCTTTCTTTCTGGGTGTAGGTTTCCCCTCCCTCCCAGAGAACTACCAGATCTTTCTCATGGAGATCTTGTTCCCACAAGAGAGAGAAAACCTTCCAGCTGGAATAATTGTGTCCACAGTAGGCTTTGTCCTTGCACAGTAACTGCAGAGAAAAAATTGATATGCTTTATTCTGCATATCTTAGATCTTGAGAGGTTCACCCTTTCCCAGTTCAAATGCTTCCATTGCAACTTACCCAGACAATTAAGAAGAACCAGAAACTGAAGCATCTTTATTGAAGGGGTAGCATTTTTCCAAGAAAAAAACCCAACTTTTTATACTACAATATCTAATAAAAAGGTGTGTCTACGTTTGTTATTAGTACAATTTATCTATGCTCATAAATCATTAAACTGATTAAAAATGTTGGGAAAAAAGGAGTAGTGAACTGTTCAAGGTAGAGCCCAAGGTTACACAAACATCACCACACTGCAGAGTTCCCACAGGGCCATGACACAGAAAAAAAATCCTGATAAATTCAAGCTGCTCTCAGACCAAGCAAAAAACAAAGCTCTGCAAACTGAGGCTCAGGAGTTCAGCACTTCAGACCAGCAACTACTGATGCAGATGTTGTATTCTCTTGTAAGGAGTTTACCTGTCAGTCCATCTGCCTGCTACTGCATGTGACATGAACTGCTCTTTGTCTCTTTGTCAACTGGACAAAAAGCAATAGCAAACAGAGAGAAGAGTAAGCACTGACAGGGGTTCAACACTGGCTGGACATGTTCATCCTTTTTTAGGATCCTTCTCTGCTCCTTTCTCTCTGCTGCATGAGTTTGTTTCTGTGTGCCTCAAAAAAGTTAAGGAAATTAACTGGAGAAGATGGGTAGGTTCATCCACCCAGGGATGCCAATAGGACCAGAATGATTATGGTAGGACCAGGACCTTTTCCGTATCATCCCAACAGTCCCCTTTTATTTTGCTAGGAGCCATAAGAATTTCAATGTGATATTTCAGCACTGAGACCTTCTTTAAATCATTGAACACTTTTCTCCCCCTTATATCATGGATCATTTTTAGTTTCCAGTTAGTTTGGCTATGAAGTTAGAAAGTGGCCTCCTAGCCAAACTGTCTCTTCACTCACTTTCACTCCATTCATCAGATTTGTTAGCCCTGGCAAACTCACTCATTTTCTATCACTGATTTGTTTTTCCAATGACTTTATGTGTTCCCTACATACAATTTTGTTGAAGATCCTTGTTTGTTTATTGATATTTTGGCCATCATGCAATTTAGCTTGAGGAATGGTTTGTCCATAATCTGTGCTCTGCAGCCATGTGCATGGGATCACACTCATTTTGCAGCTGAATGGCTTTGATGTCAGGCTGTATTGTAATACCCAAAGGAGAAATAAATTACACTGAGGATGATGAATTGCAGCTGTTTTCACAGCTCCTCCACTTCAGGCATTGCTTTAGCACAGAGCTCTTGAGGGACTGTGTGTGTTTTGCTCTGGGCTCTACACGTATGGTTTGTGAAGGAGGTCAACCTAGGGGATGTGTGAGAATGGAGAGAGGGGAGTTTGGGCATTGGGACTGGGAAGCTGTTCCATCTCCGAGCACTTACCAGGGAATAAAACCTTGAATTAATATGTTAGGACTTCAGCTGTAAAGGAAGGAAATGAAAAATCATGGAGATTGGTGTCAATGGCACTGAAAAGGCTGATGAACCTTTGCAGCATTGCCATGGAGCTCCAAGTCTGAAGCTTGTCTTAAGATGTGATGTAATTCAACACCACTTTTTCAGATTCCTCAGCATCTGACAATGTCCAGTTTATTTTGCTAATTCTCCTAGTTGAATTCTGGCCTTGGCAGTCTGTTTAAGCATCACACGGGCTTGGTCTTTGTCAAAATAATCCAAACTATTTCTTTCTTAAAAAGTATCAACTGCATGAATTAAAGCAATCTCATTTCATATGTTAGTGATCATCTCATACTACAAACAGCTCATGCAAAACCAAGCAGGTTGTTAACAGACTGAGAAATAAACCTTGGTGCTGCCATTTAGAGCAAACACCCAACACAGCATTAAAAATCACTGCACGTACACCTCCAATTGTGTCTTTGTATCTTGCACCTGAATTCCTGCAGACAGGTTCCTGGGATCTCATCATATAAAGGAGGCTGCATACGAATTTTTTGTATTAGGGCAACATATTTTTGACAAACTAGATGGAAAATGTGAACCAAAAGTTATTTGAAATGAAACACCCCTAAAAACTTTTCAGCTTGTCTGAACACTGAGCACAGAAGGGCCAAAAGGAAAACTATCTCCTGTGTTACAAGCAAAGATACAGTTTCCAGGAATAACCTTTTACAGCTGGATGCTGTCAATGTGACTTGTTTCCTAAGTGTAAAATGAAGAATTTGGATGATTCGACTCTTAATTATTCAAAACACTGCTAATCAAATCAAGGTCAGAGGGCTCCTTTGAGTAGCAAAACATGTTACCCACTTCAATGTGTTTAATGATTGATGATTAGTTTCAAGCATTCATATAACTCTAATCCAATCATTAAGTACACATATTCATGCTGGGATACCATGTAATTACATATTTGGCTGGATCAGGATCAGAGCATTAAGATATTTGTGGTTCCACCCTCCTATTTCCCAGTATTGATTTGAGTGTATTGAACATCTTGGGAAAGGAGGAAAACATCAGTAATTTAAATTATTCATGCACAACATAGAACCAAGAGTTAGCCTTGAGAAATAATGTCCTCTTTATTTACTTTTTACAACACAGTACCTTGATCTTGCCTTCAGATTCTGCAGAGATTTCAGTACCTAATTCAATACGTTGTTTCAGTTTTTAAAGTAACTTGAGCTAGGAAACAGTTTACCAAAATACAGAGTTTTCATAACTCTTAAGAGTTATGGGTGTGATTTTTCTATGAGCAAATAAATTGTATGCTTATGAAATATTATTCTCTGAAGCTCTATAAATACGGGAAACTCCACTGAAATTGATGGAAAAGTTTAGCATTAATGACATCAGAATCTGACCCAGTATGTTTACTGGAATAGTTCACTTTGACCTTAAGTAAAGAAAAAAAATTACAAAATAAACAGCTTACATTCTATTTCTTTTCATAGAATCATAGAATCATAGAATTGGCTGGGTTGGAAGGGACCTCAGAGATCATCGAGTCCAACCCTTGAACCATCGTTGCGGTTGCTAGACCATGGCACTGAGTGCCACATCCAGTCTCTTTTGAAATATCTCCAGACACGGAGAATCCACTACTTCCCTGGGCAGCCCATTCCAATGTCTGATCACCCTCTCCGTAAAGAAATTCTTTCTAATATCTAACCTAAACCCTGGCACAACTTAAGACCGTGCCCTCTTGTCTTGTTGAAAGTCATCTGGCAAAAGAGACCAACGTCCACCCGGTTACAACCTCCTTTCAGGTAGTTGTAGAGAGCGACGAGGTCTCCCCTGAGCCTCCTCTTCTCCAGGCTGAACACCCCCAGCTCCCTCAGCCTCTCCTCATAGGGTCTGTGCTCGAGTCCCTTCACCAGCCTGGTTGCCCTCCTCTGGACCTGCTCCAGGACCTCAATATCCTTCCTGAACTGGGGGACCCAGAACTGGACACAGTACTCGAGGTGTGGCCTCACCAGCGCTGAGTACAGGGGCAGAATCCCTTCCCTGGACCTGTTGGCCACGCTGTTCCGGATACAGGCCAGGATGCCATTGGCTTTCTTGGCCACCTGGGCACACTGCTGGCTCATGTTCAGCTTCCTGTCAATCCAGACTCCCAGGTCCCTTTCTGCCTTTTAGTCCTTAGCACAGAAAAAGTAGCAAACACATTCAGAAGTATTTTAATATGCTTATTAATTTAATTTCAAAGATTTATTTTAAAGTTAAGAAAGCAGTGGAAGTGGAAATAAAAAAAAAAGGTGAAAAGGCAAATCAGGCACCTAGTAACAATTCTGAAAAGGAAAGAATGTTGTATGAAAAGACCCATTTAATAGTCATCAACTTTAAATTAGCATTTCCACTCCTATGTTTGAAGTCTTTGTGAGTAAGTCACTGATAAACTCTGTGCTAAATGCTTGATGGTAAAGAAGATGGGAACCTTGCAGTACCTTATCTATTGCTACTGTAGTGATTATATCACTTGCTGCCATGTCTAGTTGAAGAATCTTCTTCATGTAGGGCTTTGGGAAATTACCAAGCATGAGAAACTCAGAGCTTTCAAATCACTGGGATGAACCTTCCAGCCAGGCAAGGAGGAGTCAACCATGGCTGCTAACTGGGATAGTAAAGACAATTTAAAAGGCATTCTGGTACATCCCTCCTCCATGTTTGTCACTTATATTCCAGGCTTTCTACAGGAGAGACACCGCCAAGCTGGCCAAGTGATGAAGTGATCAGGAGAGTTGGTACACAGACCAGTCCCATGCTCTGCATCTTAAATAACAACAAGTCCAAATCAAAGCCTGAACTCCATGGGTTTGGTTGGATCAAATGGAACTTTTCTACTTTTATCTTCAGGCTCAGAGCTTTTTCTCTGCCAAGAACTAAACTGTACCAGAGCAAAAGGCTTGGAGTTCCCTTCTGCTGTCTATGAAACTGCTTGAGCAGTTCCTGGTGTGATTTTGACCCATGTCAGCCATCACAGGCTCAGATGATATTTGGTCGCATTTTAATGTGAAATACAGGCCAGGCATGATGCTGATAGGCAGCTGGGTTGCATACACTCTGGTTTAGAGATGAAAGAGTTTAAACACATGGATGTGAGCTGTGTCTGGCCAGTTGGACTCAGGAATAAAGAATGGGCACAATCTGTTTGATAGACTCAAAACAAATTGTTTTGTCATCTGAAACTCTGCCCAAGTGCCTACTCTGTAAACCTGCTGCTGATGCAAAGTGAAGCAATTAACCTTTTCACCCTCAAATATGAGACAAGAAATATCATTTTTGAAAAGTCTGGGTTCTGCAAAGCAATTGAGCACTCAAGTTCTCCACTGGATGTCATGGTAAACAAACATAATTCAACCTGACTGAGAGAAGATAGCAAGCGAGTCTTCCTAATGAGGATTACCAATGACAAACTTTAATAAGAGTTTTTGAATTACTGTATTCAAGTTCATTAAATCCTCAGTGTTTTCTCAGCCTCCCCTGTTCCTTAATACCAGCAAACAGCTATTGGGAAACTTGCCCTTGAACTATTTTTAGATGGGTTTTAGTATTTCCAGGTAAAATGTTCACCTGCAGAAGAAGGTTCAAATTGACATTTCCTTCCTTCCATGAGAAATTCAAGGAAAAGGATTGCAGGAGAAGAGAGGCTCAAAGTGAAGCTTCAGGATATTATGCTAAACACCTACTTGTCTGGAGTAACAGAACTGAGAGCTTTTCGCTGGATGTATGGTGATGCAGAAAGGTGGGAATGGAAAGGAAGGAGAAGATGGCTTCCATGTCTGGATCAAGAACTCAGAATACTTGTTTTGGTGCTAAAAGCTATGCCAAGGTCCTCAAGCACAAAGCACAGTGCTACTGTCAGGACAGCCAGCTTTTTAACAGGTTCATACTGTTCTTGAAGAGTTTGTGGCCACTGAAGGTAAGAGAACACTGTGACCTTTCAAGGAGTTGAGGTAATATTGGTACATTGCTCTCTCCCTTGAGAGGAAGAGGGATAACTCACTGGAAGGGGTGAATCAAAGTAGTCTCTTGCAGAGTGTAAGAACTGGGTGTAGGCATTAAATATGGCTCTATAAACAGGGGCTGTACTTGGGAATTAAATGATAATGCACAGGAAAACCTCAAGAAAGCAGCCAAACTATCTTACAGATATCCCTACAAGTAGAAGTCTTGGATTTCAGAGGGATCTGACTGTGGCTCTCTGGCCCAGTCACTGTGCTTTTAGCTCTGCTAAGTTATCTCAGAGCTTGATTGGATTGTTCCTAAGATCCCTGTAAGATTGTGCCTAATTTAAATGAGTAGATTGTGACCAAACTTCTCAGTGTGAAGTTTCCACATTTACCTTTAAAAAGCACCATGAAAAACAAAAGTCTTTCTAAAAAGAGTATTTTGACATATTTGCAGTAAACATACATTTGTATACAAACATACATATGCAATAAGGTCATTAATTTCTTTAGATGTTCAACTTATTAATAGATTGATGGATGTGCAGGTTTCCTCATGTATGTACCACCTTTTCATTTATAGCTTCCCAGTTCTTGCAGTTTCACAGATCACGTTTGCCAGTTCTGATGCACAGATCACTGTTTAGCCATTTAAAAAAGAGACACAATAACCAGGTAAACTCTGCCAAGGAAGAAGTCAGTCCAGGAAGAGAAGGAGTTTTACTTTTCCCCAGTTCCTGCATTGAATCATGGCTGCTTAAGTGCTGTTTTCTGCTTCTGAGCTTAGACAAAGGTTGCATCTGCAGTTACTGAAGTACTCTTGGTTAGGTACTGCATGAATTTAAACTCTGTCAATGTCAGCTGCTGCTGGAAACCAGCCAATTCAGATCTCTCCCTAGGGCACAGATGTCTACATTTCTTCCAACTTCCACCCTAAAACGTCAAACCTGATGCTCTCACTCTCACCCTGAAATTGCAGCAAACCCACGAGCCCTACTAAAAGCACAATGGTGCCTTTGTGAGACAGTGAGCAAGAGAACAGCTGGGTCGTGCCAGATGTTGAGCCACGTTCTTGGACACAATTCACCAAGATGCACCTGCACTGTGGTGATGATGGCAAATAAAATAGTGAAGAGCAATATGGATAAAGAACAGCACTTCATTTAATAACTGCAGTCTGAAAGGAACCCCTTCGAGCGACTGGCAAGGATAATTTATTAGAGTCACATCCAGCTCTAGGGTATTGGCTCGTGTCTCCAGTTACAAGGACTTCACATAGCTCAAAAGTGATGAGCAGGCCAGCTCCATCAGTTGTGCCAAGGGTAACTTTACCCACATGGCTGAGCTGCTCTAACATCTTGTTGCTGCAAAGAAAAGCAACCTGTTATCACCCTACTCCTGGCAGCAAGGCCCACATGTGCCCTGAGCTCTGGAACTTTTCCTCTCACACAGTAAAATTATTTTATTTGCTAGCTCAGGGAAAATACGTTCCTATTTTTCCTGGTTATTTCTCTGTCATTTTAGAAAACTGATCAAGCAGATGCAGAACTGGATGGTTTTCAGAGACTGTGCAAAGAAGCAGGTGAGACCATGCAGCAAGAAGTAAGGAAGAGCAGGACCCTCCCATTTCAGTACAGCAAGTTCTTGAGGAGCTTGAATTTGCATCAGAGATTTTATACCAGTGTTCAGCAGTAAAAAAATTGCACATCTATATAATGAAAGTTTTATTAAGTATTTCATACAGTGCTGCACAGACAGTCCAGTGCAGGCTGAAAGATCTGTGCCATAAACTCTGTATTGTGTATGCACACCTTTAACCCATCTATATCACAGCTGTGGGGACCTGCTCTGAGCAATTAAGTCATAAGGAAATCACTAAATTAAACAGATTCCAGTTACAAAAAAATATTATGTATTGTGCAGTAAAATAAAAAGAAACCTCTCATTATCAGATGGATTGTATAGTCCAAATTTGATTTGGTTAATTGTATTTTGATATATCATTTACAGATACATGTGAAGACCTATAATTATAACCTCTAATTTTTAAAAAAAATTGCCCAAAAGAGCTAAATCAAAAAAATAGACTAAGAACTGTTTGGACTTCCATATAAAACTGGAAAATGGGTAAAACCATTTGTAGGATGTAGAGGTCATGTGTATAACTTATGTATAGAAAATACATTGAGATTCCTCAAATAAACATGTGCCTTGTACAGTACGTTACATGAATTATTTGGATTCTCTGACTGTCTACATTATAGAAAAGGATCTTGAGCAGAATCACTGAAATATTTTAAGCCAAGATTTGTTTCCTAATGTTTGCAGATGGAGGACTATTTACAATTAGAGCTCTTAAGTATTCCCAGTTGATATAGTCAGGTGGACATAGTTCTCTTTGGAGTACCCTATTTCACTATAAATATAACTTTCCCCATGATCATGCTCCAGTATTTTCCAAAAGAAGTCTTGACCTATTCAGAAGTTTGCATTTTTACCAGTTCTAACTTAATAAGCACATCTGAAAACCTTAGTTTCATTTCTGTGCACATGAAAAAATAACACTTAACAAACTGAGCCTTAAAGGATTCATATAAACTGCACAGGGGTTCTGCAGCACTGCTCTGAAAATCCAAAATCCACAAATAATCACCATTTCAAAGAAAAACATATTAAGTTTACCACTTCTCAGCCAAACAAGTAATCATTCCATGGCTGAAAAGTTGCCTAAAAATTATAAGGCAATAAAATATTTTGTATCTCTACCTCACAATAACTCAAGTCCTTTCAAATGTGGCAAAAATTAATTAAATATTTGCTTAAATCCTGTGGAATTTTTTATTTTTGTTTTGAGGGTTGTAATTAATAAGATACAGCAATGTTGCTCATCCCATGGAAAAGGGTAAAGCTTTTAAAAGAAATAGTGGCAGAGCAAAAAAAGAATTCAGATACTGCTAACATTTCCAGCCTCTTGAAGCAGAAAGCTCTTCCTGAAAACATCAGATCTATCAATATTTTTTATGTGACAACACAGAAAGTCCTCAGAAATCCTGGGTTTTCTTTACAAGTGGAAAATTTTGTGGGGGAAATTAAGAAGGCAGAGTTTTCACACTTTCACAAACTAGTTTTTTAAAAATTTAGAGCAGATATCTGAACAAACACACAATATTCAAGATAATGGGGGTATATGATGTTATATACCAGGTGATTTTTACACAGTATTCTGGTATAGTTTTATTCCTTGTTCAAAACCCTGTTTCCTGAACGTGAGGTCTGCCATCATCCGGAAGATAAAAATTTGTAGAAATAAAAGAGGATGTACAAATAAAAAAACTACATAGGAACTGGCATTAAACACTATTCCAAAAGCAGTTCCTTTAAATATTATCAGAATGCATAATAAAAGAACTAATAATTACCATAACAAAAAGCACGTGATACATTTCCACTGTTTAGGAAGTCAGAGGTCCAAACCCATCATTTGGTGTCCCACTGTACCAGGTGGGTCAATGTCACCACTTTAGCATAAAATTACCAACAAAACCCCAACCATTTCTTCTATTTTCAAGTCTATATAGACTGATTATTCTTTTCTGTCCTAAATGGACTGTATTTGGGGGATACAGATCTCTGATTCCACTACTCCACTCCTTTTCTATGACTTTTCTGGAAAAAAATTAATGATGCCAACTTATCATGCCCACAATTATTATTAGGACTTCCATGCAAAAATCATGTGCTGGATTGGGAAAAAAATGATTGGATCCTGACAAGCAATCATGCAAATTAAAATAAGTCGATTTCAGTATTCTCTGAGAAAATAAAAAGTAATTAAAAATGAGGTATTTCAATAACAATTTTAATAAGTATCAAGACCTTCTTATTTTCTCTCTGCTCTGAGCTCTATCATAGGAGGCAGCTAGAGAGCAGATCAATTTTTTTCAGTGCAATTTCCATCTCCTTTCATAATTAAATCAAAGTTTTCCCCATTAGCACAACTATTGCTGTATCCAAGTAATTATGAATAATCAGCAAAGGATATTCTTCACTGATTTTTCTTGTGCATCATTAATTATCTGAAGTGACAGGGTGAACATTATTCCTATAATGAAGAAACCACTAGAGGAAACATGGAGGAAGTCAAATACAAATAATAATGATGTGGCCACTCTTCAAAAATCAGTGTAACCTTGCAAAATGCTAATAGCAGTTCTATTTAAATGAAGCTGCACATGCTTGCTAGACACAAAAGCTTGCACTATGTTGCATGTCATTAGTTCTCAATAAAAGCATAGATGGAATTTGTTTCTAATTCAATGCTCTTTGCTGCCAGAATCAAGCATTCACAAGTGTAAATATGAGTTTTTTCCAAACTGCTCCTCCATGAGCTTTAAGAACTAGGTTTTAGTGTGAGTAGAAAACCACACCTGAGCAATTTTCTTCATTGCTTGACATGATTTTTATACTTGTAATATGATACTCTCATCTGATGATTAGTACTATATTACACATTATTTTAAAAACATTTTTCAATCAGATTTTGTTGACTGGATGAAAAAGTAAAAAAACTACTAAAGTGGCTGCATTTCCTTTTTGTGTTCTTGTTCCTTTCTGGCTCTTTTCCCCTTCATATATCAGAAATAGGATTTAAGAATTCAGCCATGGTAATTCTGTGGTTTGGAAAAATCAGTCAATATTTCCTTTCTATATTTCTGAGGACACAACACTAACAGGACAATCTCTCTCTCCCCTACCTTGTATATAGATACTATGAATGCTGATTGAGATTTTAAAAAATATTTTCTTTACTACCTGTTAAGAGTTCATGCTAATGAATTTTTAAAGCTTTCACAGAATCACAGAATCATCTGGGCTGGAAAGGACCTCTGAGATCATCAAGTCCAACCCTTGATCCACTGTCACTGGATTCTGTGATTCTATGGGAGACTCAATCACTTCTGAAACTTTCAGGTAACTTAATCCAAAGCCAGTCAAGTAACTTCACCCTGCTGATGACTGCAGTACTCCTTGACTGTTACTGACGCAGTTAAACTGCTCCCTCACCAAGCAGAACAGTTTAAATGCTGGAATATTTCATAGAATCATAGAATCATAGAATTGGCTGAGTTGGAAGGGACCTCAGAGATCATCGAGTCCAACCCTTGAACCACCGTTGCGGTTGCTAGACCATGGCACTGAGTGCCACATCCAGGCTCTTTTGAAATATCTCCAGGGAAGGAGAATCCACTACTTCCCTGGGCAGCCCATTCCAATGTCTGATCACTCTCTCCGTAAAGAAATTCTTTCTAATATCTAACCTAAACTTCCCCTGGCACAACTTAAGACCATGCCCTCTTGTCTTGTTGAAAGTCGTTTGGCAAAAGAGACCAACCCCCACCTGGCTACACCTTCCTTTCAGGTAGTTGTAGAGAGCGATTTCCAAGAGTTCTGTTTGTACAGGAAGTACATTTGCCTACCAGCCCAGCAATTGGGATAGCATTGGCACTCAGGTACAGTAATGGAGACAAAAGAATAAATAGCTCAGCCTCTGCAAGTCTCAGTAATCAGAAAACCAAGACGTTATCCAGCTTTACCAAATTCAGCTACCTAGGACTTTGGAAACACCAGAACCTTCTTTACCAGTGAACATCAAAATGTTATTTCCATAACTGTCAAATCTCTTTTGTCAAGACAAGAAGCATCTTGGAACACCCTATGACAGTTCACCAAAATCAACAAAACTGAATACAGGTGAAGCCTTTTCTCTGACTGGCAGCTTTTATGTGTAGAAATATCTTTATTTATTCTTCCCTTGGGTACCAAGATTCAATTCCTTACAAGTTCTGTACAGGTGATATTGCCAACAAAGTGATAATAATTTAAAATTTTGAGGTACACTTGAAAGCACTGCCTTACTGCACAATTCTTCTGCCAAACTGAGCAATCACTTGTATAATGGGGATGAGAAATCCTTAATTATAAGAGCAACAACCAAGAAGTTCCTGCTTTTCTCCACTGACTGAAACAAAGAAACCTGTGACAAACTCAGGGGCAGCTTTGTGTACAGTATCTGTGCATCTAAATGTCTTTTAGAAAGGTCAACACATTTCACATGTCAACTTCTATTTACACAGGAACCTTTGGAAAAGATTGATATTGCATGAAAGCTGTAATTGCAAAACATACAAAGAACTTTGAAAAAAAAGCATGTAAAATTTACAGTGACCTGCAGAATCTGCCAGTTCTATATTCCATTGTTTTGGTTCCATTACCATGAATGATAAATGACTGTTCTTTCAAAATTCAGTATCTGCAAAAGCAAAGGCCTTGTATCATTGTGTGAAAATGACACAACACTGCATTATTTCTGGTGGCTTAAAACCTTATAACAATCAGAATATATTTCCAATAACCTGTCAATTGTCATGTTTTTAATGCTGCACTAGGATTGGCTTGTTTTTTATCAAGTAGTGACTTTATTATGAAAGGAAAATCCTCTACTGGTAAAGTATTTTGGAGAATGCCTAAAATAAAACCCTCAGCCATTTACTGACAGTTACACAATCCTGTTTTCACTGTCTAATGTACAATTAACGGTATAAAATTTAAAAGTAAGGTTTCAAAAGGTATTTAACAAGATGCTGAACAACAGTTTTCATCCTTCAGTTAAGGAACAGCCAGTACTGACTACACCAGTGTGCAGGTTTGTAACTTTGTGACCTGACAGCCCTCTTTGTGTATTTTCAGAAACCGGGGTTAATGCAGACTGTTTCCTGTATGACACAATTCCTGAAGGAAACACGGACAGAAATACAGGAAGAAGAAGCTTGGAACTCAAGCTCCTTGTAACATCTTTCTCAGTAGGTCAGAATTTGCCTCTTAGTGGTGTAGTCTGTAAGACCTGTTCACAAAGCCTTTGAATTCCAGGCTCCTTGTCTCTATATTTACATGAAAGAAACGCCAGTTACAACCAAATGTAAGCACCCGGTGGAACAGTTTTACCAGTAATCATTATTTTACTTTCCCACTATAGAAAAATAAACATTCTTCCTCATCAGAAAAAGAGTTTTGGTTTGATGTAGAAATACCAACTTAAAAAGTACATTTTCCTTGGTTATAGCAAACAAGAAGTGTAATTTAGATAATCATAATTTTAAGTACAGAATACATTAGTTTTTGCACACTTATGTTTTCTTAGCATCTGCCTGAAAGTCTGAGGGACTCATTTTACTTTTTAAATAGTGAGAACTTCTGTCTTGTTACGAATGAAATACCACTCACACTACCTCCCTAGATTAGGGAGGCATTTTCAGCATTCTGTCAAGTCCTCAGTTTTTATCCAGCAGCCATAAAAAACATTCCTGCATAACATAGTTCATTAGTTCCAGTATTTCTCCTGTTTTTATTTGCTTTCCAGCTCTAAGCCACCTTGACTATATGAAAACAAATATTCAAACAGATGTGCTAAATGTATTAAATTTGGAAAAGTCATGCAAAGACAAAGCCAGACAAACTATAAAAAGTCTCCTAGTCCTTGAAACACGTGTAAGGGGCCTCTCAGATTGTGTTACTGTAATCAAAATTGTTCAGCATTTGTCAGATTGGAAAGCAAATTAGTAAACGTTCCCCCCTTAGGAATGATATCTTTAAAAAATTAACTATTTTTGCACAAAGACACGCTGAAAAATAATACACAATTCTCCGCTGATACAGAATATAAATCTCCCATTACCTTGTTATGAGACTTCAGCTCAGTCCCAACAGCTGCTGAACCCTGAGTCATTCCTGTCTGAGCTGCAAGTGTTGTGTGTCTTGCATTCCTAAAATGTATTACCTCTAATAGAAGAAAAAGCTACCAGCCAGCATTCTCCTCTAGTGTCTGAAATGCTCTTGTGCTAACGTTCTGGAGAAATTTAATCTATAAATATTTAGTGTAGCCCAGAATCATCTTCAACATAGCTACACAAAAATGAAACCTGATTTCTCTTTGAGAGAACACCATGATGTGAGCACTATGGATTTTGCTATGATTTTGCAGTGAATTTGTTCAATAATGTATTGAAGTCTCTGAACTTCATTTTAAGTTGACAAATGGAATATGCAAGCACTGTTTCAGTGTTGAATAAACATGAGCTAAATTACTTTTCTAAAAGAACAAAATGTGTCACAAAAGAGTGGTCCAGAGCAGAGTAGATATTGTCAGTAATTCTAGGGACAGCAACACTATTTTTGGTACTATTTTGCTTAGTGAAACAGACAAATCACTTAAAACACACCTATATTTATGCTTGACTTGTTTTGTTCTACAACTCCTAACTTAACCTGTGTAAGTGAATGAAACTAATGTATTGTCAACTATTGTCAAGTTTCTGACTGCTGAAACTTGTAGCAAGTAACACACACACACACAAAACCAAACCCCAAACAAAACAAAACACCGGGAAAAAAAACAAACCAAACCAAACCCTTGTCTACATTTTTACACATTTTGTGTGCATAAATTAATTCCAAAAGACAGCAGAGTAACATTCCAGAATGGTTCCTTCTGGCTTTTCCTAACTGTAAGATAGCACCTTGCATTTCAGCAGCAGAGACAATGCAGATGATTGGTTGATTCAGATGTTATCAGCAGCCACTTAAAAAAAGTTACTTGTGTAACTCCAAGCCACCATCTAACTAGGCAGTTTGTTTCGTTTGCATGCTCCACCACAAGCTACTCCCTGCACACACGTTGCTTTCTAAGCTGGGTGGAACAGCAAAGAGTTGTGAGCTATAAGCACTGACATTAAGGAGAGCTGTATTGGGTCAAACCACAGACCCATAAACACACTCTCAGCCTGCCACAGCAGCACTAAAAAGCCTGGAAAAGACAAAGACTGGGACAGTCATAAATGGCACTTCCCTCAGACAGTGTCTCAGTCTTCAGGTGGCTTCTGCACAGAAAATACCTTTTGTTAGATAGGTTTCTGTGTACTTATCAACATTTCAGATATTCTTCTTCAGTGAACTTGCCCACTGCCTCCTTGGGGCCAAATGAACTCTTGGCATTACAAAGTCCTGTGGTGGAGAGTTGCAGAACTCAGTGAAGTATTACATGAAAAATCACCTCTTGTTTACTTTGAATGTGTGCCCTCACAGCTTCAATAGTCCCCTTGTTATTAAACGGAGAGCAAACACTCAGTTCCTGACTACCCTCTCCACACCACAAGTGATATTATAGCACATTCTCTCTTCAGTTGTCTCTCTTCCAAATCAAAAAGCCCTGGTTAACTTCTCTTTCCATACGTGGTAAATACTGATACCAGTAATCACTGCTGCTGCCCTTTTTAAAACCTTCCCATTTCTATTATTTATCTTTCTGAAATGTGGGGACAAAATGGGGGAAAACTGTGACTTTAATACAGTAATTCAGCAATGTCCTTTCTCTTTGTCTCCACTGTTCTCCTGATAGTTCTTTTGGATTAATTTCCATTATTATGGATTTGCTTTTTGGCTGCTTCTGATTTCTGAAATGACACATGGTAAACTCCAGTTCTCACTCAGACTGCTGCTGAGCAGCTCAGAGCCCACTGTGGCATTAGTCAGGATTTTTCCCCACGTGTATAATTTTACGTTTATCTGCTTCTTAATTATACCTGTGGTTTTACTGCCCACCTAAGATCCTTCTGCAGTTCTTAATTGCTCCTTGGTGTTGCTGGTTTGAATAATTTGTGCTATCAGTGCCTTTTGTCATCTCACTGCTTATCTCTTTTTTTCCCAGGAACTTTAGAATGTGAAGAAAAGCAGGCTGTAATCACTTTTTTTTTTCTTTTCTTTTTTTGTTTGTTTAGTTTTAATAACTCTGGGTGATTTTTCCAAGCAGTGATCACTCACTTCAATACTTCACTTTTTATCTTTTAAGCACTCATCCAAAAAAAGATACCTTATGGTATTGCCACTTAGTTTCCTTCATAAAGTTTTGATGAGGGGGTTCTTGAAATCTAAACCACCAGATCTCTCCTTTCTGTATGTTTGTTAATGCCTTTACCAACTCCAGTAGATGTGTGAGACAGGACATCCCTTTTTCTTGACTCTTCCCAAGAATATAGTACACAGGTACCCACTAGAACTTTTATTCTAGTTTCTATCATTTTGTTGACAGAGGCATACAGACCTCCTCTTCAGATTATTTGTAGAAATAAAACTATATTGTCAACACTTCTGTTCTTCATTGGCATGCTTGTTGTAAAAGACTTGCTGAAGAAAAGGAATTAAAAAAAAAATGTGATAAGGTTCCCAAGCATTTAGAAGAAAACAAAGAATAAAAATATTTGGGCCAATTTTATTTTTTCAGTACTTAGGTATGCTTTTACCATATGCTCAATGGATAGGATCAGTTTTGAGCCAACACTGGGAAAAAAGGCACTTAAAAAGGATTCTGAGAGTTTCTTGGTCTCTGGAGAAAAATTTAGCCATTATGTATGGTTTTCAAGTATAAATAGTTGTTGAAGTGACAGGGAATTAAAGAGCTTCATCTTTTAGCAAAGGAAGAGGATGGAGAATGCAACTTTCTTTTCTCTTGTCTTCATGCCTTACACTTGAACCACAGAAATTATGTGGATGGATCCTTTAGAAAAATGACATTTTGGAGGTAAGAGCAGTGACGACCAAGGACATCTGCTAAAATGGATGTTTTTATACTGGAATGCAAATATTTAAGCAGGTAATATAACTGGGACTTTAATTGTATTAATATAGGAATGTTTCAGTTTATTACTCTAAAAACTCAGAACTTTTCCATTAATGAATAAAGGCATAATCAGAATTGATTCTAAGTAAAACACGGTGGAACAGGCATGAAATTTCAGAGGAGTGGAAATATCACTTCTTAATTATTATCTAAACACGAGGTTCCCTATGAACTGGAAAACAGCAGCACTAGACCATCGATTTCCTTCTTCAGCTCTAAGGCTGCTAATGGTCTGAGCTGGTAGAAACTCTTTCTTGAGTGTAATACAGAATATATGGCCCGCAGGGAGGAACAGAACAGAAACACTTTCTCTTTTGAAATGTGCAAATTACATATTGATAAAAATATATTAGTATCTTTCTGCATTGCACTAACAGGAGTATACTTTTTAAATGGTTGTCAGAATGAGGGCATTAGCCAACTGTTTTTTACAGAAGTTGTAAGAATATAGGGTGAAAAAAACCAAAACTAAGTGCAAGTCAGTTTCTGCAAAAAAAAAAAATTAAAAAAAAACCAAGGAAGGCTCTGAGACCCAAACTGCCATACAGCTTTGTGGTCATTTCAAAGAGATGCAGTTCGGGGGGGTTTCAAGAGGGGATAGGCTGAGAGAATGAGGGGAACCCCACTCAGCTGCCCGCTTCCCCTCCCCTCCGAGGAGCCACAGCCCAGCTTGGGGCTGTGACAGACTCTCTGTGGGCCAGCGCCAAGCCCTGGCAAGAATCAGCGACCTCCGCACCCTGCAGCCTCTTCTCAGCGCTCTTCCATCTCTCCTCAGTCAACCCTGGTCCTCAGCAATCCTCCTGCTTCTGTTCTGTGATCCCCTCCTTCTCCTCAGCGCTCGCTCTCTTCTCAGCAATTCCCCCACTTCTCCTCAGTGCTCCCTTTTCTCCTGGATGCTCCCTATCTTCTCAGTGCTCCCCCTTTTCTCCTCAGCTATCCCCCCAATTATCAGTGCTCCCTCTCCTCTCTTCAGTGCTCCCTCTTTCCTCCTTCAGTTTTTCCCCTCCTCTCCTCAGCGATCCCCCTTTTCTCCTCAGTGATCCTCCCGCTTTGCGATCCTCCCTCTTCTCCCCAGTACTCCCTCTCTTCCCCTCAGCGATCCCCCCCTTCAGCGCTCCCCCTCCTCTCTTCAGTGCTCCTTCTCTTCTCCTCAGTGCTTCCCCTCCTCTCCTCAGCACTCCCCCTCCTCTCTTCAGCAATCCCCCCGCTTCTCATCAGCAATCCCCCCACTTCTCATCAGCAATCCCCCTTTACTCCTCAGTGATCCCCCCACTTCTCATCAGTGCTCCCCCTTTTCTCATCAATCCCTCTGCTTCTCCTCAGCAATCCCCTACTTTTCCTCAGCACTCCCCCCCCTCCCCTCAGCAATCTTCCCTCTTCTCTTCAGCGCTCTCCCTTTTCTCTTCAGTGCTCCCCCTCCTCTCTTCAGGGCTCCCCTTCTCTCCTCAGTGCTCCCTCACTTCTCCTCAGCACTCCCCCTTTCCTCCTCAGAGCTCCCTCTCTTCTCCTCAGTGATCACTCTGCTTCTCCTCAGCGCCCCCCCGCTTCTCCTCAGTGCTCCCCATTTTCTCCTCAGCGATCCCTCTGCTTCTCCTTAGCGATCCCCCTGCTTCTCATCAGCACTCCCTCACTTCTCATCAGTGCTCCCTCTTTTCTCCTCAGCGATCCCCCTGCTTCTCATCAGTGCTCCCCCTCTTCTTCTCAGCAATCTCCCTTTTCTCCTCAGCGATCCCTCTGCTTCTCCTGAACGCCCCCCCTCTTCTCAGTGCTCCTTTTCTCCTCAGGAATCCCCCTGCTTCTCTTCAGCACTCCCCCTCTTCTCCTCAGCAATCCCCCCACTTCTCATCAGTGTTCCCACTCCTCTCTTCAGTGCTCCCTCAATTCTCCCCAGTGCTCCCCCTTTTCTCCTCAGCGATCCCCCCCTCAACTCTCTCCCTCCTCTCTTCAGTGCTCCCTCTCTTCTCCTCAGTGCTTCCCTTCCTCAGCACTCCCTCTCCTCTCCTCAGTGATCCCCCTTTTCTCCTCAGAGCTCCCCCTGTTCTCCTCAGCGATCCCTCTGCTTCTCATCAGCGCAACCCCTCTTCTCCTCAGCAATCTCCCTTTTCTCCGCAGCGCTCCCCCTCTTCTCCTCAGTGCTCCTTTTCTCCTCAGCAATCTCCCCACTTCTCATCAGTGTTCCCACTCCTCTCTTCAGTGCCCCCTCACTTCTCCTCACTGCTCCCCCTTTTCTCCTCAGCGATCCCCCTCTCAACTCTCTCTCCTCTCTTCAGTGCTCCCTCTCTTCTCCTCAGTGATCCCCCCTCTCCTCTCTTCAACTCTCTCTCCTCTCTTCAGTGCTCCCTCTCTTCTCCTCAGTGCTTCCCCTCCTCAGCACTCCCCCTTCTCTCCTCAGCGATCCTCCTCCTCTCTTCAGTGCTCCCCTTCTTCTCCTCAGCGCTCCCTCTCTTCTCCTCAGCGCTCCCTCTCTTCTCAGCACTCCCCCTTTTCTCCTCAGCGATCCCACTGCTTCTCATCAGCGCTCACTCTCTTCTCCTCAGCGATTCCTCTGCTTCTCATCAGCGGTTCCTCGCTTATCATCAGCACTCCCCCTCCTCTCTTCAGCGCTTCCTCTCTTCCCAGTGTTCCCCCTCTTCTCCTCAGCGATCCCCGTGTTCTCCACAGCAAGCCTCCTCTTGTCCTCAGCGATCCCCCTTTTCCCCCGCAGCGATCCCTCTGCTTCTCATCAGCGTCCCCCCTCCTCTCAACGATTCTCCCTTTTCTCCTCAGCGCTCCCTCACTCCTCTCAGCGATCCTCCCTTTTCTCCTCAGCGCTTCCCCTCCTCTCCTCAGCCCTCTCCCTCTTCTCCTCAGCAACCCCCCTGCTCCGTAGCTATCCCCCTCCTTCCCTCAGCTCCCTCTCTTCTCCTCGCAACAACCCCCTCGCTTCCCCCGCCCCCGCCCCTACCCCGTCGTTAAGGGACTTTACGTCACGCTCCCAGCCAGGGAGCCGAGTGGAGCCGATCGGAGCCGATCTTCCTCCCCCGCTGCTCATTCCAGGCTGCCGCGCTCGGCGCTCGCTTGCTCAGGTCTGCACCCCCTCAGCTGAGGGAGCTGCGGGCGGGCGATGCTCGGAGCCACCGCAACCGCAACCGCCGCAGTTTGAGCGATCCGTCCGGTCCGGTCCGGCCCAGTCCCGCGGTGGTGGGGATGGGGCTGGGCTCCAGCTCCGAGGTCCCCAACGGCGGCTCCGAGGGATTCCATGTTCACGGGGTGAGACGGCGGCCGCCGCCGTTGGGCGGTTTCTGGGTGGCTGAGGAGGGGCGGCGGGAGCTGAGGCGGGACCCGGTTCCCCTCTGGTCTGGGGCAGGCCCAGACCCCAGCCCGGCCCTGGGGAGAGCTCTGGGTCGGGGGCGGCGCGCCCGTGGTTCGGGGTCTGCCTGGTCCCCACCTGTTGGCTCCTTCCAGGGAAGTGCCACGGCGGCAGGGGAGGAGCGGCCGCAGCTTCCCGGGGACGGTGGGTGCCCGCCCCGGCGGCTTCACCGGGCTCAGAGCTTCGGCCTGCGAGGTGCTGGCAACTGGGCAGCTGAGGGGGGAACCTTTTGTGCGTCTGAAATGCTGAATCGGAAATGGAGTCAGAAATACCGTGTCCAAGAGAGACATAGCCCTCCCTTCCCTGCTAACCCTCCAAATTCCCTGGAATTGCAGATTGGGCTGATTTCTCTGTGGATCCTTGCAGCGCCTTGGCTGGGGGTTAATTGCTGCTCAAGGAAGTGTTTTCTTGAGGGGCTGCTTCTCATAGTGCAGGATCCAGGTGCAAAGTTGTTGTAACTCCTCTGGCAACGCCTGCACACACCGTGGTTTACCTGCGTATTTTGCAGCTCAAAGATAGGTGGAGGTATTGCTGACAGCTTCACAGTTGTTACATAAGTTGTAATTTCATTTAGTTTATGATCTTCCTCCCTGACACGAGAGTGGAAATGTTGTTACCACATGCAGCTTTCCACCTCACAGGCATTGTCTTTCTCAACATCCCAAAGAGGTCTTCAGGGTACCAGCGCTGGTATGTAATCTGCCTCTTGTCAGTCTTGCTAAGTGACTTAACTCCATTAGAAACGATTGTTGTCCGTGAGGTGCCTCCTCCTATTATGTTAAGTCCAGCAGAGAACTCAGTTTTCTTTACTGGAGGATGATTTTGGTAACCTACAGTATGCAGAAGGCAAATGGATTTTTTTTCCTCCAGGGACCTCATCCAACTTTTGATACAATGTAATTTTGGAAACTGAATGCTGCAGGTTTTATTTTTTAACACCTTTCTGTGGGAATCTATATGGATTTTAAACATGTTAACATCAACATCATCAGCTCTCTAATAACTTCTGTGTATTTCTTTAGAGTGCACTGTCATTGTGTGACAGGATAGTGTCATTGCAAGTCTTCTTGCACATTACTCCACCTCCTGATTGTAAATAAACTTTTTTTAACCTTTTTAACACTTGGTTCAGTATAAGCTGGATGTTTTCTTTTGGTGCACTTTAGGGTTGTGATGAAAGTTAGTAAGTTTTAGCTACTTCTCCCACTGTGGTCACAGTAGTCAGTCTTGACTGGTTCATAAGAAAGCATGATTTTTTTTCTCCTTTTCTTTCAAAAGCTTTTGCTGAAGTAACTATGCTATTACTTATAAATGTTTTATAATTTGTGTAGACAGTTATGCCAGCAAATGCTTGTTACAGCTTTGTTTAAAAAAAAAATAAATAGTTTGGTAACACCAGGCCAAATTTAAGATGTTGCAGTTTTAACTTTGCTAGCCATGAACTTTTTAGTTTAGATGGTGTGTGGGTTATAACTTAGCACTTACATTGTGGGGTGGCTCTCAGGAGTACAATATATTGCTGGTTATGGGCTATACTGCTGAGCTCACGAAAAGCAAAGCTAGAAACAGGGTGAACTGTTACCCTCTTAGTGATGGTTCCCTTAATATCCCATTGCTATGTTAGAATATCTTAAAGTGGGTTTGCTCACATATGTTTTGTGTGCATTGAGTTCTGTGTAAGTTTTGGTGGGTTTTTTTCCTGGTGTAAATGCATTTTAATAACTATTCTCTATGTTTGCTTAATGTGTTTTGTGATAACTTGGTTATAACACCTACTTCTTATGAGTCTTTTGCAAGGGAAGGCAATCTTCTAGACCAGTTTTTGTGATTAGCCATAAGTTTCACAGAACAGTTTGTAGCAGTCTCTTGAGTGTTTCTAATGTGTTGTACATTGTGGTAACTTAACTGTAAGTTGTGTTTATCTAAAACATAGCTGTGATGTAGATGGAGACTCTCAACATGCTCAGGCTGTTTGTAGCATGGAAGAAAATTCTGAAGCACAACTTTGAAAACTAAGCCTCTTTCTAAAGTTCTCAATATTTATTAATTCCATATTGTGGATTCTGCATCACAATACTTGTGTCTCACATGGGGTTCAACCTGTTTTTTGCAGCTTAATTAGGACACAAGTTATTCATAGTTCTAGAAAAGTAAGTTCGTAATTGTGGACTACTTCCTGAGGCCTTTCATTTGGTATCTTATCTCAGGCTCAACTCAAAAGTAAATATTGCGTCAGGTGTTCAGATCAAGTGTCATTTAGTGTATCTGGAGATGAATGTATAATAAAATGTGTGTTTTTTAGGTCCAAGAAAACTCCCCAGCTCAACAAGGAGGACTGGAACCTTTCTTTGATTTCATCATTGCAATAGGACACACTAGGCTTGTAAGCCTCAAATGATTTTTACTCTTTTATATTTTTTCCACCTGCATGAAACATGGGTGTTGTAATGATGAAAGGGAGAAGCCAGTAAATAGAGCTTTCACAGTAAATAGAGCTTTAAATATTGACCATTATATTTGGCACTAACAAGAAAGTAAAACTTGGTGGTGTTCAAAGTCTCTTCTCTGGCTGGATCCAAACTTGAGGAAACTCTTAGTTATGCCTTTAGTCACCTGAACCTGTTAACAAATCAACACCATATTTATGATATTACTCATCCATGCATGTTTTCTGCCTCAAGGTAAATATTGAACTAGTGACTCAGTGGCAAGGGCTCAACATTGTTTAAACAAACTTATTTCAGTGCTTGATAAAACATTAAAAGGAATCATGGCCTGCCTGCTTATGCTTAAAACTGGGAACACAGTTCTTGTGCATTGAGTTATGAGAGAAAGGCTGACTTTTGGTTTAAAAGCTGGCAGCTTTCCTCTGCTTCACCTTAATTTACATACAAGCTGAAGTCATTAAGTCTGTCTTGCTTTCATTAGTGGAGGTGTCTTTCTGGAAGTGATCATTATAATGGTAGATTTTAATCCTTACTGAGTAAGGACTGGGAGCCAGAAGTATGAAGTAACAAGTTGCTGCATTTGTTACAACTACATAGTTGCTGATGTTATTTAATAGCAGTTAGGAAGAACAGGAAAGTAAGTGATTACGTGGAGTAATTACTTCTGTAAAGGGACATGGGCTGACATGCTGACTTCTTGTGAATAAAAGAAAATTGAACTGCTGGGACAGGTGGTGAAAGCCCTAACTTTTACAGTTTTGATTCTTTGTATTCAAATTCTGTCACAGATGTGAGGCCTGTGTTACAGGTACAAGTAGAAGTAATATTAATATTAATCTTGTCTCTTTCTGTGCCCTACAGAATAAAGAAAACAGTATGTTGAAAGATCTGCTGAAGGCAAACGCTGAGAAAGCAGTGAAGTTGGAGGTGTATAACATCAAAACAATGAAAGTAAGAGAGGTGGAGGTGATCCCCAGTAACATGTGGGGAGGACAAGGTCTTCTTGGAGCCAGTGTGAGGTTCTGCAGTTTCCAGGGAGCCAATGAACATGTGTGGCATGTTTTGGTGAGATGGAATTCTTTGGTGGCTCATTTGTGCTCATACAACCTTGTTTTAAAGTGTAATGTTTAGAAGCAACCTGTGTGTAGAGGCAGAATGCTGGAATCTCACAGAAAGGGACAGTCTTAACACTTTGTCTGAGCAATTTGAGCAGGGGACAACACAACAAGCGTTGTCTGTTGCTGTGCAGAAAATTAACTTCATCCCAACCAACTCACTCTCTCCCAGTCAGTATGTGATGGAGAGGTTTTCTCATCTTAAAGAATCAGCAAAAGCAAAGTCTGTCTGAGTAAGTGTCTCTGTGTTGCCTACTTCATCAAAGTAACATTAATGTTGCAAAAAGATTACTTCAAAGTTAAGAGAGAGAGCAGAAAGAGAAGAAGAGTCTAGGGAAGACTGACATCATCTTTTGTTGTCGTTCTGATTGTTAAAAAAATGCAGCTTTTCAATGTCTTCTGAGTATCTTGAATTAGTAGTAGCTTGGTCTTTCTTACTCAGTGTGGATCTGGATGATGCAACAAAACTCCTGTTCAGGGGCTTCTGTTTTATCCCATTTAAAAAAAATGCCTTTTTGTTTTTGGAGCTAGCTTTCCCTTTTGATGCTGGGGTAGTTCATCCTTCTGCAAGTGTAAATCACACATGTTGCTCTTTCACAGGATGTTGAACCTGGATCTCCTGCAGCTCTAGCTGGTCTCCAGCCATACACTGACTATGTTGTTGGATCTGATCAGATTCTTCAGGAGGTAGGACATGTTCCTTCAAGTAGCAATGGTTTTCGTGCCTGCTAAGTGTGTGTAATGTTGCTGTTTTTTTTTTTAATTCTAAATTAAATAGCTGTACATGGGGATAGTGTTTGGGAACTAGAGGAGGTTGATTTTTATGGCTGAAGTAAACATCTCTTTCTATGTGACAATAAAAAAACTGCCCCTAAAGATCAAGCTACTCAAGTGAGTTTTAGTCTTTTCTCGGGGTTTTCAGTATCTTACTGTGAAGTAAATAACCATAAAATGCTAACTTGCTTCCAGCTTCTTGTTTGAGTTTAATACTACTTTTGTTTTTTTCTTAGTCAGAAGATTTCTTCTCACTGGTTGAATCCCATGAGGGGAAGCCCCTGAAGTTGATGGTTTATAACACTGAAGCAGATTCCATTCGAGAGGTAGTTGTGACTCCCAATGGAGCTTGGGGTGGAGAAGGAAGGTACTGACCTCCAGACAGTCACTGGCTGATGACAGGTTATATGCTCACTGTAAGTGAGCTCCTGTTAGGAGTGTTGTTACTACTGATTTTAAGTTAAGCCTTGTGTCCTGACACTTGCCACACAAAACATGTTTATTTTTCCATTAAATAAACTAGCTCAGAATTAGGAATTAGGCATGGTCTGGATCTAATCCAGCTTGAATTGAAACCCATGGCAAAACCTGTGCTGACCTCCCTGGTAGCAGATTTACTCATATTCAAACACTCAGTTAAAGCAAACAAAATCCCCATCAGGTCAGATAACACATTTTGTGTAATGTAAGCTCAGCTGTTTATGGCTAAATGTCAACTGCAGAGTGGTCCTTGAGTATGATAAGTGAAACCACTCTTGCAGGTAGGTATTTTAGATTTTTAGATTAGTAGATTTAGTAGATTAAAGACTCAAACTTTCATTTGAAGACTCAAAATTAAAAATACTTACTAGCTTTGTAAAGAACCTCTTTTTTTCCAAGTCTTGTTTTACTTCTCTTGTACAGCTTAGGATGTGGCATTGGATATGGCTATTTGCACAGAATTCCAACACAGTCAGTACTATCAAAGAAGAAGCCAGAAAGCAAACCACCTACACCCTTACCAGAAGCTGGAACTCCTGTACCAACTACTAATGGTTACACAGAGGTAAGAAACAAGTTCATGTCTTGCATGTTCTCTGGGGTTTCAAAACTTTCTACAAGTTTGAACACTCCTCTTACAGTGTATTTGAGTACAGCATAGGATTTTGCTTGAGTGAGATGGAGTGAGGTGAAGGGAAAGTGAGAGCTGATGACACTTAGCAGATGACAGATCAGCAGTGTTGGCTGATAAAAATCTTTGCCAGGTATTTTCTTTCTGTCTTGAAGACTTCCATACTACAGCTGTTATCAGTCAGTGAGAACCAAGTCAGAGGGAATACCTTAACAGGAGAAAAAAATTACACTTATAAGAGTTAAGTTCTAAGAACATACTGGCTTTAAAAGGCTACATTGGAACATGTCCTGATGAGTGGCATTGCTATGGTAAAGCTTTCAATATAAGAAGATGCTTTTCCCTCTTACTGTGTTATTCCAGACTCCATTATTGGCACCCACTTCTCAGGCTGGCAACTCTGAAATGCTTCTGAACTTGGATCATTCCACAAGTGAGGAAACGAGTGGTTATTCACCAGAAAGCTCACTTTCTCCTCCTCCCCCTCTTCAGAGAGTAATGGATCCAGGTATATTTTTTAGGTGCTTTTTTCAGCAATTCTTTAGAGGAGATCTAAGTAAACTAAGAAGGTCTTAAGTTTGAGGCTTAAATCACAGAACTACAAACATTGGTGGCTGTTTTCCTTGAAGTTTCTGGCTTCACTGGACTTTATAGCTGTACAATTTGGGTCCACTGAGCCTGGCTGAGGTTAACATTCTGCACAAGTCTTTCCACTGGTCTCAGCTCACATTAAATTAATCTGCATTCACTGGGAGGGGCCTGTCACTGACATCCATCTGGACAGAACATACCTTTTTTCATCTAGAGTTTTGTTTTATCATAGAATCATAGAATCATAGAATTGGCTGGGTTGGAAGGGACCTCAGAGATCATCAAGTCCAACCCTTGATCCACTACTGCTGCAGTTACCAGCCCATGGCACTGAATGCCACATCCAGTCCCTTTTGAAATATCTCCAGGGATGGAGAATCCACTACTTCCCTGGGCAGCCCATTCCAATGCTTGATCACTCTCTCCGTAAAAAAATTCTTTCTAATGTCCAACCTAAACCTCCCCTGGCACAACTTGAGACCCTGCCCTCTTGTCTTGATGAGAGTTGCCTGGGAAAAGAGACCAACCCCCCCCTGGCTCCAACCTCCTTTCAGGGAGTTGTAGAGAGTGATGAGGTCTCCCCTGAGCCTCCTCTTCTCCAGGCTGAACAGCCCCAGCTCCCTCAGCCTCTCCTCATAGGGTCTGTGCTCGAGTCCCTTCACCAGCCCAGTTGTCTCCTTTGGACCTGCTCCAGCACCTCAATCTCCTTCCTGAACTGAGGGGCCCAGAACTGGACACAGAACTTGAGGTGTGGCCTCACCAGCGCTGAGTACGGGGGCAAATATATCCAGAACAGAACCGTAATATTTACTTTCTCCTTCAGGATTCCTAGATATGTCTGGTGCTTCATTTCCTGAACTGACTGACTTAGCAAATGTGTCCAGTGTGTCTCCATCTGCCTCCCTCAACATGCCAGCAGCAGATGTGTCAGAAGGCTCAGAAAAGTTGCTGTCGAACAGTGAGGCTCCTGCTTATTTTGGTAAGTGTGTTCAAGCTTTCCTTTAGGCCTCTGACCTCATTTCTGGAATGGCACCAACTCATCTGCTCAACTGTGTCATGCTTTTAGGAAATAAGCCAACTTGAAGAAAAATCAGGAGGTTGGCTATAGTGAGACCGAAAAAAATACGAGAAATCAGCTTTAGAAGTGGAGAAAAACTAATAGAATGTTTTATAAGACCATAGGTTGTGTCTTTTTCTTGAAATGAAAATGTTGATGATGATCCAAATTAAAACGATGTTTTAGAAGTATTTCTAAAATCAGTGTGAGTTTTTGTACCACGGCCTTGTCTCCACAGTTACAAAGTGAAAACAAAATTCCAGTCCTCTTAACTGACTTTTTTATTTAAAATATGTTCACTTTGTGATTTCTCTCTTAAAAGGTGGGGTGACTGAAAGTTGTAACACAAAACCCCACGTTTTTATGTGTTATCTGAATGGCAGACCAAATGGTTTCTGGTCTCCTAAAAAACCTGCTTGCACCATCAGGTTTTTCTGGGTTTGTGTAGAACAGAGTAAACACAGCCCTTGTACTTGAGAACTGTGATCTGGTTATGTGTCTGTATGAGGTACTCAGCTGACTTCCTAGGTGTATGGGAACCAGAGGCACTGTCTGTTAGCCTGAGAACTTTTGTTTTTTTAAAAAGTATTTTCATTTCCCAGAGAATGCCAAAGCTTTGGACCCTGAAGATGTAACCACACATCCTGAAGGTTCAGTCAAGCAGCCTGAATTGGATGAGTCACTGCCTTCAATTCCACCATTACCTTCTTTTGCTCTCCCTACTGAAATTTCTTCAAAACCACCAGAAACTGATGCTGATAACCAAGAAACAAAGCTGCTCTTAAACACGATGGAGAGCTCCTTAACTACTACTCTGGAGAAAGGTGATGAAGCAGCAAGTGAACAGAAAGAAGAAGCAGCTGCACAAGGTCACGAGTGAAATGGATGCTGCTCTGCTGCTCCTGTTTACAGACTGCCACAAGCTGTAATACTACAGCTTGGAATATTTTTCTGATCTTGAAAGATTGACAGCTATTCTATTTTGTTAGACTAGACACTATTATATAAGAAATCATAGGGAATGCATAACCAGCTGTCTTTTTCAATTAATGTTTAATGGCTGGATATGTGTTCAAACTTTGAATGCTGTCCAAAATAACCAAATTAATGGAGAAATTAATGCAGAAATAAGTTGGGGACTGGCAAAATGTCAGGTTCCTGAATTTATGTTTGCCTACAACTGCTCCTGAATGTATTTATGAAGGCATGCTGCCTGGACAGTAATGATGATTTTAGCAGTATGATTGATGGAATTAAAAAAAATTATTTATGGTTTTGGCTTCCTGGAAAGCTTTTCTAATGGTACACCTCAATTTGATATGACAGGCTTGTGACTTTAAAGGCCTTTCCCTACCCAAAGACCTCTTTATTCCTACTTACTACCCTCCAAACATATTTTTCTTGTGTTAGAGTCCTTTCTTTAAGTTTTTCATGTATATTCTCTAAAACTCCTTTTACAGGAAAGGAAGGGCCACGTGGTTTGAAGTTGGAGCCTACAGACAGGACAGAACTGTGTAGGTGGAGCCTGTCATCCACTTCAGCTCTTGACTGAAAGAGGTGGAGGGCTGACAGTGAAAAGGGAGGGGGAATGTTGGCTTTAAAAACAAACAATGCCAAAGATGATTTTAAGTCAGGCCCATGTGTTTTCAGAGTAATTAACCTTTACAGGTGTATTGAACATCTTGGTTTCTGTAGTGACAGAGAAATGGCTTTGCTTTAGTTGTGCTTTTCTGTTTACCCACTTTTTTTTTTTTCCTACAAATCATTTTAGGTTTAAGGCATGGATCACATTAGTGTAGCATCTGTTGCTTTTTGTAGCTTCCTTTGTAATGAGCTTCTGAATGTAATAGCAAACATGAAAGAAGATTGGGTGTCTTTGTACCCCTGGGGGCAGTAATTTATGATTGGATTTTTAAGGTGTTGAGTGGGAGCAACTTCACTATGTCTGGTACACTCAGTGTAGTGAAAATCCTTCATAAATGAAGAGAACAGGGTACAAGGTTAGGTGTGCATTTAAGCTACAGCTTAAGAGTGTACTTAGCAGAGTACTGTTTGATTTCCTTTTCTTTGCCCTGTCTCCTGATCTGATTCTACCTTGTGCTCTGTGGAGATCAGGAAGGGACAGGACTGATGGGGCTGAAATCTTGTGAAGAGAGAGGATAGAGAGTCACAGGGAGTCACTTGAGAGAGCTCAGCTTCACCAAGGGTGCAGGTGAACTTGCAACACAGGTTTGCTGATAAGTCTACCCTGAGATACAGTCTGTCCTTTATATTCCTTCACCTCTGCTCTTAGTCTTAAATACTGTTCTCACGTAAAACACAGTAGCTCTGAACAGGATGGTCAAAGCACCTGCTTTAAAGGATTAAGCCCTACCTACAGGTAGCACAATTAAGAGATTTGAAATGTAGTCTGCTAAATCATCTGTTAATTGTGATTTATCTTTTCTCCTGTATTGCTATATTAAATTTCCTCTTTACTTCCCCCCAATTGACTGCTAAAAGGGTGAATAGCCAAACATTAAAAAGAAATAATTTAGGCCTTTGGTAAGTTTGTTAGGTCTCAAATGTTGACTGAAGACATCTAGGTTTTGTATTTGTGGGGTTTTTTGTTCATTTAGGACATTTCTAGCTTTACTCACTTGTCAAAACTGTCTTTAAGCTGGTAGTAGCTGGCTTAAGTGATATTGTTACCACAAGCACCCTTTAAAAATCTTAAGTGTAGGGAATGCCCAAATTTAAGCTGCATTTCAACTGTCACAGGAATAAATGGCTTAGGACATTTGGCAGTCTGTGTCCAGCCTACTTTATGCTAATGGATCTGGGGAGTTCATGGGGATTTTTTCATAACATCCACTGAATGATGATCTGACCTACCTGTTCAGAAAACCAAAGAGAGATTTAAACCTCTATCAACATTATGTTGTACTCTTCTAGCCTGTAACTTTCATTTAAATGCTAAATGAGGTGAAGAATTTAACTGCCTTATCAAATTCCTTTACTCTTGGCAGTGTTGAGAAGATGACCTTTTGAGATGCCTGAAGTTCTCCTTGCTGACAGAAGTAGAAATTACTCTATTACTTATGGGTGCATTGGTGAGAAAGCTGATTGGAGTTTCTTATTTTTAGAATATAACCTAAAATGAGTGGTGGAAGTTCTTGAGTGGCTGGATCCAGAGCTTTGGCTCAAATGGTCTACTTCTGTATTAGGATTTGAAAGAAAACCAAAAAAAACCCCTCCCCAAGTTGATCAAGCCTTGTCCCAGGCACTGCTAACTTCAGAGGGTTGGGCCCAGCCCTTCTGAAGTAAACTGCTTGATTCATGGGAACTTCAGACAGCATAAACCTGTACTGGGAATGATCCTAAGCCCCCTCAATCATAAGGAAAATAATCATCCTAGAGATAAACATGGAAACCCCATTGACTGCAACATGGATGCTGAGCTCATTCCAGCTGAACTTGGACTTGTGAATGATGCATTCAGTGCCTTTAAGGTGAGAAGCTACAGGCAAGAATTGCTGAAATAGCAAACTCAAGCAGAAATTACTTTGTTTTCCTGCTTCAGCTTTCACAGCAGGCTTGCTCATTTACCACATAACCCTATTTTTTACTGAATGTGCAAAAATTGCTGCTCTACTACTCCAGGCTCCATTGGGAAGCTGCTCATCCAGGCTGCCACGCTTGACTGAATTCCCCTTAACTGTAAAGGAGAAATGGTGTGGGCAGAGAGGCTGCAACAGAGCAGAGATCACACTATTCACACCTCTACTGAGGAGCTTGAATTATGCAGTCCCAGCTGCTTGGGGGTTCTGAATTTCATCTTACCTAGCCCTAAGGATTACAGCACCAGCTGGGGAAGCCAAAGAATATTCCAGCATCCCTGTCCTCCTGGCACCAGGAATGTAGCAGAAATGGAAAGCAGCAGAGAGCAGCCTCCCAGAAAAAAGGCTTTTAATTCAGAATTCTCCTCAGCTCCCTTACTCTTTTCCATCTTCCCCCTAACTGGGCAAATATTCTCACCTCCAAGCACTAAGGAATGAACATGGCCCCATTGCCTCTGGCTATTAATTGAAAGCAGCTACAGATTATAATTGCATTTGACTTGACTTTGCTAATCTCTTATTTCCTGGGCATTGCCACTGCTGTGCACACAGCCTCCCTCCCTGCTTTTGCCTTAAGCAAACACTAATTTGTATTGGTTTTGCTGTAAAGGCAATTGCAAAGCAATTGTTTGGTTTCAGTTACATTTCTAAGATACAAAAAAGTGATGAAGCATTCAGAGTCCCCATCAAAAGATGGCTACAACAGTGCAAGGATGTCCTTGGGAGAGAGATGAGGCATCTCCCACCCAGTACCCAACCAGCACCTCTGGTCTGCATAATGTTTGTACAGCTGCTGATGAAAAACCTCTGCCACCCAGGACAGGGAACTATTTCTAGTCAGTCACTTTCTTGACATTTAAATGTGCCTGTGCTTTGAAGAGTTCTGTTACCTGTGTGCTTAACTCCACCTGGCTCCATTCTGGGGCCTTCAGCACCTTTACATGTGTCCCATCAGGTGTTTAAAGCTCTATATTTGCATATTTGAGCCAACAGATAAAACCAACCCAAAGCTCTTTTAACTAAAGCCTTTTATTCTATACAACTGTGAAACATCATTTATCCTTCTGGCATTGCAGACACTTCTGTCAATCTTTTCCTGAAACTGCATTTAAGGGGTGGTTAGAGAGAGAAAAAAAAACCACAACCTTGGCTTATTTCAAACAAAATTAACTGGGAGCAATTCTAATGTGTACAATGGGACAACAAGACAACCAGGAAAAAACACCCAAAGAAACAGTGCCTATTTGAACAAGCATAAACCCTTTGCTATTAATAAATATAAGTCAGGACAGTTTATCAATAAAAGTTACAGTTCTGTTTAACCATTTAATTCACAAATAGCACTAAAACTGTGCAGATGTAGAACAACTGTGTCAAACTGAGCATACACAGAAATGGGAATTAAAAATGGAACCTGACTCTCAAAAGACAGGGAAAAAGACATGCTAGCTTAGTTCTGAACCATAGTTTTGTTGAAGCAATGAGTTTATTTAGCTAGGTTAAGAGTGCAGAAGGTAATGATTTGACTATTTTTTTCAAATAAAATACAATGAAAAATATTTTCCTTTTTGTTTCACCAATACAATCCCAGTAATATAATTTATTGGGACTTTCTTTAGGCCTCAACCTAAATCTTGATACCAAGACACAGGAAGGGCAAGAGCATATGTCTCCTGAAGAAACTCAAATAATATACTGCCCTTTGAAGGCACTTGTGCTTCTGTTTCAGATGAGGAATTCTTACACAATTTCTTTACGAGGATCTGTAAGTTTTTCTGGTTACAAATATTTTTCTGGGACAGCCCCACATTTTCTCACAAAAAACTGAATGCCTTTACCCCCTCCCCCCAATAAGTTAAACTCTATAAAAGACTACTATGAGTCTCTGACAATCACAAATTTTTAGAGATAACAGTGAAAAGAAGATCTGCACAACTCTGTAACAAAAGAACAACTGCATACAAAACTTTGGAAAAGAAAAGTATTTTTATATCATGAATATGAAATCTGCTGAGAAGTTTCTAAAGTTAAACATTAAACACATGAAGTTATTTGCAGAATGGTCTGAAGTTTTAACAAAATGTCACATAGTTTTGGAGCACAGTTAGGAAAAATCAGACTAGTGTGTCTTCAGAACACCTAGGACACAGTGCAGGAAGTAGTTATACACATATATATATATTTTTAAAAAAAATCTTTTAAGCTGCTGTAAAGCATGTTCACTCTATTATGATGCACAGCATCACTGGACTGACCCTGCTATAATATTTATCTAGTGTTCTTTTTCTGCATGTCAATAGCTCTCTAAAGCAAACATTTGCAGTATCAAAACAAGTCTAATGTTAACCCTTGTCTGCAACTAAACGGGGCCAATTCTTTAAAGTGTGCAATACCTATTTTCTGGTTTCCAAATTTAAGTGGTAGAAATGTTTGAGTAAGCTGTGAGAAAACACTGCAGGAAGTTTATGAATGGAATGTACTAAAAATATCTTGTGTGCAGTTCTGAATGATGTTGTGAACACAGTGACAAACGTGGCCAAACCGGTTTCATACCAAGCATGAGCGGATGAGGATATTATCTGGAAAAACAAAAGCAAAAAGGAGGAAGCAAAAGTCTGCACTGGATTATCATCCATTCTCTGTACATCTCACACAACATGAACCACTCAGGAGCTTCCCATCTCATTGGCCAAGACTAGGACAGACTTTAGTTTAAATCATATAGATTATTTTCTTCCTCTATATTACAGATCTATTAGTCACTTCAATTAAATGTATACTTTCTGTCCATACTGAGTCATTACAAGTCTCATCTACCTTAGGGGTTCAGTGGGCTTCTATAGCACTACTCTTGGAACCAGTACAGTATGGTCAAGTAAATAAGCAACCATTTGGGTCCAGCACACCCTTCACGTTGATTTCTGGCGATAATGAAGCGTCAGATCCCCACCACTCTTCCAGATGAAGTGCTTTACCGTTCGAAGGTCCATATTCGGATCCAAAACCTACATGGTAAAAATTCAACTTTTAATCTGCAAGATTGTCAGAAATTCAAAGCTAAAACACAACACACTGGTCGGGCAAAACAATCCTATGGGTGAACTGGCATAAAAAAAAAAATTAACCGTGCAGAGGCTCAGATTTTTCTACTAGCAAGCAGACCCTCTGCATTACTGAATGATTTTAACAATGTAACTTCACACTACAATCACCTCAATATTTAACCTTCATGCATTGACTACACTTACTAGAAAATTCATCATTTTGGACAAACTTTTAACTCTGCCAGCAAAGTGATATTAAAAACATCCCAAAAATGCTAGAAGTGGAACTAAGGAATTGCATTAAGTCCATTTGTTGGATACGAGTAACTAATCCTACAAAGGCTACTACTCAGACCATAACATGCATGCTATAGAACTTCCTTGGTTCAGCTGTCTGCAACTGTCTGAAGTTGAGCCAGCAGTCTTTAAAGTTTGCTTTGTCAAAATATTTACACAGTTTTTATAACCCGTAACATAACTTCAAGCTCAGTATTCAGAAATTCACAACTGATTCACTGCTAAACATTCCTTTTGTTTACATGATAAAATGCCCAACTAACTGACCTGGTCCTGGCACAGAAGTTCAATCTTCTCCTCTGCTAGCACAGCAATATCCTCTTCTTTTTCTTGTTCTCCTGCTTTTTCATTATTGGAAGAGCTGGTGGTCTGAGATTCGTTATCCAAGTTTATGATTTTCTCATACACGTGTTCCATCACTTTCCTCACCTGAAGCATATCACTTGCTGACAGTCTGTCTCTATAGAAGGTAAGAGAAGTTTGATAGGAAAAAACTTGAGAAATTGTATTTCTTGTCTTCACAATGCCTTAATCTGAAGCAAACTATGCAAGTATACATATAAACTCTTTATATTTTAATAGTAAATTATCAGAATCAACTGGAATACCATGATCATAACAGTTGTTTATCCAATGATTCAAAAGCAGGAGAGACTCTGAAAATTGTAAAAAATCTCAAAAGAAAAACAACCAAGTGAAAATCAACCTTTAGATTAAGAGTGCTGTACACAATCCTTACCCTTTCAATAGAAAAGGGCTTAGAAAGAGAAGGGCAGAGGGTATAGAATAAAAGCAGTAAAACAGAACATGCTGTTCACTCCCCTACACTAACAGAGAAGCATTCTAAAGAAGTAATCAGCAGCAGTTTTTCCTCAAAGTACACAAAAAAGGCTATGAAGCTCCTCTTTCAGAAATTGGCTCTGATGTGAAGAACTCAATGAGACTTAAACAGGACCTAGGCAATTGTGGAAACCACTCAAAATTGTTCCTTAGACATGGTAGCTATATAGTCTCCAGCACTGACTTCCTATCTGAGGATTTACTTGGATTTCTAACCCACATAGCTCCCAGTTACAGCTGACATGATGGCAAGACCATCTTGCACTCCCTACTGTCATGCTTTGTACTTTCCTCTTTTAAAATGCTATTATCCATCACTGTTAGCAACATAAAACATAAAACATAAAATTGTGGTTCTGAATGGTGTAACAATCCATAAATTCTCGTTTTCTTATAAAATAGCAAAGACAAAGTTTACTATCAGTAGTTAGTTCTTGGACATATCTCAGCATAAATGTAAGCAACTGCTCACTGAACCCAGAAGAAAACTGCAGTTCTTTCAAATATTCTAATACAATTCAGTGCTTCACAGTGATGCTGCTTACATGACTTGAAACTCATACAAATTCATCAAGCCCACTGCAATTCTCTAGCAAATGAGATTGTTGGGATTTTTGAGCTTGCAATTCTCTTACTGCATTTTTGATAGTCAAAGATGCTTTACTTACTTTTTTAGAGTTTTTGCCCCTGATGATGAATGAGGTTGGAGGTAGAAGGGAATCTTATTGAATTTGGGCATATTTTTCTAGAAGAAAACAAGTTTGAAATGTGTTAATTTAAGGCTGAACTATCAGCTCCTACTTCCACCAGCTGGTATGCGAAGTATATTCAGCTCCTAATTATCAAAAACCAAGAGAGATTCTTAATCAACACAACCACCACAGCTAACTTCCACATTACTCATGCTCCTGAGATGCTTCAGTTTAGACTGTGCATGTATCATCTGGCTTTGAATATAAATTATCATATATTTCAAAGGAAAGTAGATAGCTCCACACTTGAAGAGGAAACCAATTATGGACAGTACTTTGAATTCTTTTTTATGAGATCTTTTGTAAAAGGAATATAAGCAAAAATACTGTAGCTGAAAACAAAAAAGAATCTCAAAGGGTCTTGAATATAGACCTTGGGACCACTTATCTTAAATACAAACAGAGCAAAATTTTTAAAAGTCATTTCAGATCCTGTACAGTTAAAGGAAAAAGAAGTTCACCTTAAAAAAAAATAAAAACACACCAGAAAATCTATACCAATAATCTGTACCAATGATACTTACATCCACAGTGATGTCAATTACCCATTGTGGCACAGTTTCATTCAGAAGCATAGATTCAGTTTCACCACCTGAATCTCGACACAATAACCTAAGACATACAGAAATAACCTTTGTGAATAAAACCAATTTTTGTAATGTGCATTAAAAAACTTTCAGGAGAGGTCCTGCCCTCTTAATGGGCAGGGAACTTCGACCTGGTTAGCTGGCCCTTCATATCATCAAAATTACTGAGGAAGCCATCACATATTTTCTGTAAAGACCAGAAAAAGTAGCTACAGGAAGAAGACAGATCCCTAGAGCAGAAATGGGGAGAAACATCTCAGGAGACAACAGGCCCACAGAGAAGTTTAAAAAAACTACTTTGCACATGGATTGTGTATGTTTGTGTCTTGAAGTATTTAAGTGTCAGGAGAAAGGGAAAGGCACCTGGCATAAAGCAATTCTTTTCTGCTTGAAAAAGATGAGCTTTGCATTTAAAGCATTTGCTAAACCCCCACTAAATAGAAGGAATAAAAACAATTTTTAAGAAATGAGCACATACAATGGTGAAACAAAGCCACACAATATTTTGTAAATTCCAATTAAGCATTTAGGCAGGGAATCATGCAAGCCACCTCTTGCTCCCTCCAATAATGTCTTCTCAGTGTTCTGAGAACAAGCTGTATAAGACACAACATCCACCAGTACACAGAATGAATTCAAGTATTAAGCCCAAGTAGTATTACTTGTAAACACACTGATACTGTAGAAAAAAAAAATCAGTTTTCAAAGCTGAAGAGTTGTCCTGTCCAATTCTTGGACTGGAAGTTACATAGATTTTGAGCCTATTCAGCCTGGGAAACAAAACGAACAAATGAATCATCCCCACCCATCAAATTTAAAAACCAAAGTTAAAATTTTCTGTCAGTAAATATTAAATGCTTCACAGTATTTGAAAGCTTGGTATTTGTTCTGCAGCACTATTAAACTGTCTCTGCTGTGTCACACATCACACTTTAGCTTTTCAATGTAGAATGAAAAGAAACAGAAGAGTAATCCATGTTACACAACGGAACCTGTACTCCTACCTTCTAAGTTTAGGACCTTCTAATGGGTCATCAACCCTGTTTCTAAGAACAGAA
The DNA here is from genome assembly GCF_003957555.1 of Calypte anna. NCBI lineage: Eukaryota > Metazoa > Chordata > Aves > Apodiformes > Trochilidae > Calypte > Calypte anna. The sequence continues at coordinate 6,084,917 of NC_044245.1, forward strand.
GTCAACTCTCTAGTGAATAGAATCACCTGAGTCATTAATGCTCAGAGACCAGCACAACAGACCCATATGAGAGCTTCTACAGGAATTAAAGTAGCACAATTTCATTCTAAAATGAAGTTCAGTTCACCAGAAAGAGGACATCCAAAAAGATCTCAAAGCTGTAACATACAACTAAGAACAACATACAACTCTTACCATTGTAAGCCCCCCTACACCTTATTGATGTTCAAACTCACACACAGACAATGCAAGATTATAATTAACAGCTGCTTATTTTACCTGTCAAAAGTTTGTCTTGAACAGAGCACAGAACAGATGCCAGTGTTACATTTTTATACCATTTCTGCTTGCACAAAGGAAGTGATTGCACAAAGGAAGTGACTGCTAAACCATCTTCAGTTTTTATACCTGAACAAAGTGCGTCCTCCAGCCTCACCAAAAATAACTGGTGTGTGTGGTGGCACTTGAAAGTAGCCATTTCCTTTCTGGACTCTATTCTCCTGCTCACCATTCACTGTTGGAAAAAAATATATGCAAACAGTAAAACTGCACTAGACCTTAAAACTGAGTATGCATAGTCCAAAAAGTGTCATTTCCATATGCAGCAAATGTATGCCATAAATTAACAAAATCATAAGCTTAATTAAGAAAAAAAAAATCCCCGTTTCCAACACAAAGCAGGTGTATCAAAAGGAACACTTAGTGTAATGAGATCAACACAGGATGTTTGAAGTAGTCCAGTGTGAAAGGACTGTTTCAAAAGCCTTTAAGAAAAGGGCAATAGAGCTCCTGAATCAAAACCTGATTATTAGATTTCTCTTGTTCCTCAACAGAACTGAGGATTTGTCAAACTGCACAATACTATTATTAGAAACCAACTATAGAGATTCTTCTAACACAAGACTATTTTTTCCCCTCTACACTGACAGATGTCAAAACAGTTTACTAGTAAGAGGACGTGAACAGACTCCCATTTCCTTGAAGTTACTGCATTCTAAATTCAATTTATTTTTAGCTAGTTATGGCATTAAGGTCTTCAAACCCTGAAGAATCTGATTCCACATCAGATGCTTAGAATATGATTAAAGAAAAATCAGCATTATTTATGCACCTCTTGAAGAAGCCAGCTCCTAGTCATCATTCAGAAACCTTGAAACACAATATTGAAGTATTTAGGTACCCTCCTTGCACTTGAGAAAGTTCATCTTGATTACAGTAGAGCCATCTAATTACTGCATCTGAACATGATGTTGAATTCAAGCAACAAAAGAAATAGAAATGGCAGTCTCATGAAGTCAGTAATTTCTTAGCTTTCTAGCCAGCAACACATGCAGTGCAAGAAAGGTCCAAAACTGTATCAAGGAAAAGCACCCAATAAACAACACTTAGCCTATTAGAAGGTGTGAAATGAAACTGAAGTTATAGCAAGTGAAAAGTTCTGTATTTGAAAGATTTCCTTGTGACTATTAAGAGGAACCATAGTGCATATATATATATTTATATATACACACACACACACATATACTTAATTTCTTGCCTCTTTACACAAATTTTGGTGTCCAACAGGTGCACTTTATTTTCTTAAGTCACTGTTCAATGTCAGTTTCTTAACTGCTACTTTTGAAAGGGAAAATAAAGGCTGATTTTGTAGTGAATGTTCTAAACATTCCACTAATCCACAATTATTCACAGAAATAAGCAGTGCAGCAGTGTTCCAGCAATACTGAAACCTGAGTTATGCTTCCCATATATTTTCTGGATCTCAAGCTGTAGACTGTGAACACGTAGAAGTGTGAGAATCAGCATCTTTACCCTGAAAAGCCTGCCAAGTGCTGGAAGCCTCCCTGGAGATAATTTTTGATAAAAGAAAATAGCTAATTCTTGGCACAGTCTTTGTCATAAAATAGCAGGATGTTGCTGGACTTAGTTTTCTTAATTGCATTATCTGTAAAATGTAATTTCTTAGTTGCCAAAGATAAGACTTTTCAGTCAACTCTGATCTAGGATGAATTAATTTTAAAATAATTCACAAATTTTAGAAGTTACACAGTCTTTTATTCTGCCAAATACAAGCACTATCTTACATTTTACATAGCTGTGCAGTTTCTCATGCATAATTACTTAGCATTATTGCTGCAAAACACCCTCTTCAAGGTGGTTTTGTATAGACCTACCCCATATATTGTATCTACTGAATATATATTTTCCAAGAAATCTTTATTTTATCTTGTTCATAACACCTAGAAGCAAATTGTCAAGAGAACACTGGCTAATGTTGAACAACTGAACTATTGCTCTTTGCTGACATTAGCTAGGGCTGTTTCTTTTCCAAATCAAGTCTTATTTTTGCCTTTTCCATCAAGGTCTCACGTTTCTGTTAACTTCAGAATCATCTGTTCACCTCATTTTTTATGGACTAGGGTTCTTAAGTTTTTTGCTGACTATTTCAAAAGAAGAAAAGTACTCAGCAAATTTTGGGGTAAAGCTAATTAAAAGCATTAAAAAGCAGTCAATGCAATGAGACACCCGCAAGACAGCAAATCAAGTTGTATCTGTTAAAGAAACAGAATCAAACAGAATGTATTAACAAATCCTAAAAAAAAAATAAAAAATATTAAAATGCTAACCATGATTTATTTCATTTTCTTCTTCATCCATTGGATTGATATGTGTTCTAGGCCAATACTCCAGAAGTGCTTGTAGCAGAAGCCCTCCAAGGTTTACTGTCAACACACAACAAGGCACAACTCCAGTTACACAAAAACTTTTGCCACCCTAATATTCTACATTTGATCCACAGCTGAAAACTTTCCCAGAAGTTTGAGTGGTTCTGTTCCCAAAACAAACTATGCAAGGTCACAGAAATCTCCTTATCACAGAGCTGTAAGTCACAACTCTTCAGAAAAAGCTGATTTTAGAATCACTGATGCTGGATCACTCACATGCTATAACACTCTCTAGAACAGGTAATAGTTCCAAATTTAGCAATGTTACTTTTACCCTTTTGATTCTTGAGGTTTTAAAACCAAGGTAAATAGAAAACCTGAACATGACTGAAATGTTACCAAAAAAAAAAAAAAGGCAAATATTCTTTCTGGAGAATTCTCTGCAGAATTTAGTCTCAAGAAAATAAGCTCTAAAATCCAACCAGCTACTGACATATGTGTCACTGGAATACTTTCAAACATAAATACTGGAATTTATTCTACTTGCTTGTCTCAACAAAACACTAACATTAGTTAAAACTTACATTTTGGATCAGAGCCATCTGGACTGCTAAATCCAGCATCCTTTGCTGAAACCCAGGCTGCAAAGCAGTCACTTTCGTCCAAAGTAATTGTCAACATCTGTTGGAAAAAGGCCACCAGAAAAAGGAATGCAGTAGTTGTTTTGTATTAAACAAGGCTAGAAATTTATTTTGTTCACACTTAGCTGAGAATACAAACCAAAGAATTTCTAAATACATGAATGCACACTTTGTTTACCAAACTAATTCATAATTGGTATTGTTACCTTTATACTGGCCATACCATAGGAAAAAAAAACCCCAAACAAATGAAACCAAACCCAAAATAATCTGTTACTCAGATTATTAAGGACTGGGGTAAAAATTACTTTTTGGCTTAAAAAAAAAAATCTAACCCATCAGATAAATGATGTGTGATGTATACCACACTTAAACCTTTGTGAACAGTCTATGAAAATCTATGAAATGTGACATTGGAACAACAGATGGAAGAGTTCTATCTCACCCCAGTTTTCAAGTCTACTGAGAACCAGTTTGGCACATAAACCATTTTAAATCTCTTCTTAATTTCTTCTTCAAAATCTACTTTCCCAAGGTCTTCAACTTTACATGCCTGTACACCAAAACAAATGGAAAAATTTTTAGATTCTGAGTATTGAGTCCTATCAACATCTCTGATCTTTTCCTTGACTTTCATATACACTTGAAATGATTATGACTTATGATTTCTTCACAAGTACTGTTATACAGAAACAAACAAGTTAAAGGTTCCAATTTTTCAAGTTTCCCCCATCAGTATCAATATTTCAGTGAAACTTTCCAGCAAACACCAATATTTGTTACAGAGGGAGTAGCAAATTCAGCTTGACATCAATACCCAGCCTCATGTCTGAAAAAGATGCAGAAAAAAAAAAAAGAAAGCTCAAAAATGCCCCCTCCCCTTTCAAAAAGCAATCTGAATTATGTCTTGGGATAGAAAGATTTAATTTCTACCATAGGAGTCTCACACAGTAAATATATATAAAAAGAAGGCAGAGAACAATTAATCATCCAACAGTACATGTTTAATCTGAAATCATATACTTACCTTCAAGACATCCCAGTATGCCACATTATTATTTGTGTCTTTGGTTAATATGTGTCTCTTGTCATTAAGAATGTGGCACTGAATAATACTAGCACCCCCTAGCAAACAAACAAGAATTAAGGTCACTACAGTGAATTTTTTTTCCCTAGTATAACATTATATTAAGCTTTAAAACATGACATGTGTGATTGTTCTTTGGTTCCACTATTTTATGTAAGAGTTGGATATCACTAAGGTTTAAACACCATTTTAATTGTAACTAGCACTAGCTATATGATAACCATTTGTTTTGGTTGAAATCCTAAGTATTAAGTACCTAAAAAACTTGAACCAGTCTTAAGGATCTTCCATTTCTGTTAAAGACAACAGATTTTAGAAGGTATTCTAGAAAGCAGCTGTTTACCTTTTATAACTTGGTCAGGCTGTGTACATAGGGGTGGTATAGGATTGGTACAATCATTATCATAGTCTCCAGATGATCTAAAATTATGAATTCCCTTCAAGGTCTAAAGAAAGAAACACAATAATGACCCATTCAGAATAATCTATAAACTTTGCTTTTATCTGTAACAACTGCCAGTTCATGCTGCTATTTAGATGCTAAGTGTTGAGTGCCAATTGAGATAATTTATTTCTCCAACCAGCACGACAACAGAGCACAGAAAGTAATTCAAAACTTAATGACTTTTGATCAATTTCATCGTTGGCATTTTACAATTTTTTAAAAGAGAGCTTAAAGATCATAAGGAGTCACAGTCAATTTGCAAGCAACAGTCCAACAGTTCCCAAACAAAGACTGCCAATGCCATGACTACTTAATTGAATTCATAGTATAAAATGTATCACTTACCCATTTATTCACAGAGGATTTAGTTGTTGCAACCCAAAGAGCTGGAGGAGGATCAGCTGATCTATCAAGTTCCATCTAAATAATGAAACCACAGATACTTTCAGGAACACTTAACCTAATTTTCCTTTGTTTTATTACTATTGGCTCTGTGCAGACCTACTCCCACATTTGGATGGATCTCAGAAACAGCACTACTTTCAGTTTACTGAAGAGATCCTAAGTCTAAAGGAAAAGTAACTGAGATACACTTTTTGAAGCTCCAGAAAAATTGTTTCAAATATGCAAGCAAATAAATTCTGGGCACAGGCAATAGTAGATGCAATGTGCCTCAACAACAAGTATTTAAGTTATGCTGCAATCCTCTCAATGCACAGTTTGATAAGTACAATGTTTTCCGAATTACTTTGCCTTCAAATACTTCACATGGTTAGAAAGAGAATGCAAGAAGTTCTGTACCAATAAAAAAAGCAGAACTTTATATATTTGGCTTTTTCTTACATTTCTTGGACTGTAACTAAGTTCAGTCACATACTTTTTATACACCTACATGTTCCAAGGTTCTGTCATCTGGAGTTACAGAGAGCCAAAACATTCCCCAAAGCAGCCTTTTTCAGAAGACTCAAACATGTGCATGCAGTTTTCTCCAGTTCAGAACATATCATGTTTAGGTGTTCAAAACACCTACAGTAAGTTTTATTCCAGGTTCCCAGGAGTACATAACAAATTATAACAGTCCTGTGCATACATGTTGCTATTAAGAAACATGAACTTTTGTCTAAAGACTTGGCAATTCCAGTTTAGTTCCTTAAAACCATACTCGAGTCTGGTAAAAACAACTTTTCATGCTTGACTCATACTCAGTTTCAGTAACACTTGAATTTACATATTTTAGGTAGCTGCTGGGCATTTATCTTCTTCAAACAACTAAATTTCAGGTGTAATACAGGAGACAAAGCTAATATCCTGAAGATGTGGTGTATTAAACACATCCTTTTATCCCTTCTACCCTAAGCCACTATCTCATTAGACACCATGCAATACAATTAAACTTTCATACTGTCATTCCAGTATGACTGAGCACTGGAATAAGTTGCTCAGAGAGGTTGTGAAGTCTCCATTGCCTGAGATATTCAAAAGCATCTGGACCCAGCTGTAGATGGCCCTCCTTGAGCAAGGATACTGGTCCAAATGATCTCCAAAAGTCCCTTTCTGCCCTCAACCAGCCTGTGATTCTTTGAATTGAAATTAAATACCTTAAGAACTGGTGCCTTTTCTTCACAGATAAGCACACGGATATCGGGATTTCGTAAATCTGTACAATAAATCTTCCTGTCTCTTCCTCCTGAATAAACATGAGTGAAGGCTTCATTGGCCTGAAGAGCCCAAACACCTTCATCATGGACTCGGTACGTGGCTATGCACCTCTGCTGCCCAAGGGACCACAGGCGGATGGTCCCGTCAGAGCTGCCTGAAAGACACTGAGCAACAACCACCAAATGTCAATCAAGCAGGTATTTAAGTCCTCTAAAAATTATTTTTTCCATAAAGAGCTTTCATCATTCTTGTGAAATGGTTATATTTTTCCACTAAGACAGTGCTAAATGAAGACTGGAAGTTAACTCCAGTCACAATTTGCAGACATTTTATGGAAAACACCCCCTCTATACCTAGATGGACCTGTAATACAACACAGCTTTCACCAGTCTCCCTCCCTTAATCACCAAGGATCTGTAGAATACTTGTTAAGCTACTTCCTGTGATCTATGACACAAAATAATTCTGAAAAAGACCAATGACACTACTGAGTTCTGTAAAATGCCCTTGTCTCAAGCTAAAGCACAAACCTGGGTGCCATCTCTGTTCAACAGCAAAGCTTTTACATTGTCTGTGTGCCCTTTCAGTTTCATTAGTTTTGCACAAGTTCTCGGATCCCACACCCTTAGAACCTGTAAAGACAGACATTGGAAAACTGCCATCAGCATCATTCTTCCCAGCAGCTCATTTTCTCTACAGAAAATCAAGCCCTTCAGAATAAACTGACCCTTATTCCAATCATGCAGACATCTGCCACCAAAAATATACTTTATTAGGACAAGATAGACGTAACTAGATCATATGCATCCCTAATAATAACATGTGATTTTCTTTGTTGATTTTAATTTCATTTGTTCTGTTTTTTTGTCTTCTGAAGAAATTAAAGAGTGAAAGCGACAGGAAAGAGGACAGTGTGATGTGGGTTAGAAAAATAAAAGAGATTCAGAGAATCCTCTCAGATGCTTCACTGATGTACCCTATTTTCATAGTTATATTAACTTGGGAATAAAATTCTCTCAAGGTTAGAGTAGGTAATAAACAACTTGCAAGAGACATGCAGGGAATTTGCCTTCCTTTACAATATGGAGCATGGGCAACCTCTTGGGAACACCTGAACTTCATTAGCTCGCTTCATTTCCCATCTCCTGCAGGAGTCTTAAATTGCTGGCACCACTTCTTTCTTACCTGTGCAACTGCTTCAGTTTTTGTGATCATCTGACTAGTATATCCCCAAAATCAGAGCTCTTGTGGTGAAATATGATGTCTTGATAGAGAGATCTGATTGTCTGTGTATTAAAGCTATATGGATATACACACATCTTGAGACTGAGGCAGATATTTCTATCCTACACTTACACTCCTACCTCAATGAAGTGTCTGCCCTCACTATTCAAAACAGAAAAATTGCTACAGACAGAACATTGAAAATTAAAAGAATTATCTCTGTATACTAAGCTTTGAACAGAAGTGGAATGAGCCTTACCTGGTCTTCGCTTACCTTTTCAGTGGACCCCGATACAATAACTGTTCCCATTTGATTCATTGCAAGGCTGTAGATAGAGTCTTTGTTCCCACTCAGGGATGAAGCTATTTCAAAATAAAATTTACATTTTTCAATTTGAATTCTCTCATTTGAAAAACATAACCTAAAATACCATTTTTGAGTGAGTAATTATTTTAATATCCCCTTTGATCCATGAAAATACAGCCACTCTACCCATACATAGAGTTGCTTTAAAAAAAAAAAAAGACAATAGTGAACATATTGCTAGGAAAACCCCATCCTAATACTTAATCTGCTGCTGCATAAAAGCAAAGTAAACCCCCAGACTTATGGTCATTGGAGTCCTTTCCCCTTTTGGCTCTACAATTCAGGTCCAGGGCCATTGGGGTACTTTTGCTCTTCAGAACCACTTCATTAGAGAATGATACTTCCATGTGATCTTTTACACACTGTTTGGATGTAAGCACTGAGATTTTTTTCCCACCTGAGTAGCAGTAAAAGTCTCCATTATATAAAAATGGCTGTTACTTCAAAGAGATCTTACTGAAGTTACACAGCAGTGTTGAATTATGTTACTTGAGCAGGGATGCTACCTTTCTGTATGGGAAAACCATATGGCAGCTCCTCTCCTTAGCACCACTACTACCATCAGAGTTGAGGAATTCTGCACCATCTGTCCCAATCTACTTTTGGACAGATTAAGGGAACAGTCCCTCAAGTGGGAAAAAGACAGACACAGTAAATGAAAATCCCCTCTTCAGAGAGCACCATTAGGCATTTCATCAAGCCTCCAAACCACATGAGCTGGGAACAGAAATGAACTGTATTGCCAGCAAAAATGTAAAACTTTATATAAGGATTTATGTATATTATGGAAATGAGTTTCTAACAAATTATTTGTGACTCAGTATCATAAATATTTTGTCATAGTGAAGAATTATGCAGCTTTACTTCAGGGTCCTCTTAACCACTAGCTATGGCTTTTCGAAAGTAAACTTAGAAATCAGATCTATTCTTTGAAGTCAAAATAAAGTGACGGTCTACCACTGTCCCCAGATATTAGTTGAAGATAAAAATCAGAACTGAAAACTCTTGAAGGTTACTACACTGTTCAACAACCATGATAATTTGTGAAAGGATAATGTCCAGACTTGTCATAAGCTGGAGATCAGGAATGAAAGAGAATCTCAGGAAAACAGAAGCAAAATCCATGTAAGAATAAAAGGAAAGCTCAACTACACCCCCTTCTGGAAGGGACTACCTCTCAAAAGCAGTGTCTGTCCACTCAATTAAAATTATGGCTATCCTGCCTTGGAGACTCTTTAAAAACAGGGTTCCTTTTAATGCTGGCTTGTGTACATTGCTCCCCTGTAATCACATAGGAAATAATGCATGGAGAACATTCTCCATTTGCATTCTGAGAAATCAATATTGTTTGAAAGGCATGAAGAAAACCAGCTTCTTTAAAGACATATACCATGTTCTTCCCACCAGAAACACTGTTAGTTGGGAGCACTGAAAGAAAAACAATGCCCTCGCTTCCTCTTCCTCCCCTTTATGAAGCATCACAGTTTCAATTCTAGAAATGCAAATTTCCTTCTGTTACCTTAGAGGTAATGCCTCCAATTCTGCTTGATCTTGGGCTCAAAAACAGCACCAGCCCCACAGTATTCCCTGTCGCCCAGTGATGATTCACTTGCCTCATTACTGGTGCAATGTTCAAGAAGTACTTTTTTTCTTTTTTTTTTCTTTTTCACTCAAGCCCAAATTTACCTTCCTTCAAAAACCCCCCGCTCAACCAGAAGACAGCACAACAATAAGATACAATAATTCTGCTTTCATTGAAAGAAAACTTCTGGGAAATATAAGGTAAGTCTATTTAGTTATGTGCAGTCATATGCCATCTCAGTACTATCCTGCAGTCCAACAGAGCTCAGCAGAAGCCATCTCTTCTGAAGGCTACAGAGACATGCTAGCATGAGGCTTTACTTAAATTTAAAAGTCCTGTAGAACCACTTGATGCCTGCCTCTTATTTACAGAATCACATATTCCTGAAATTTCTTCCAAGTCTGTTGTGCCAATTCCAAATTGTATTTCTGAAGCTTTTTCTTAAGTCATTCAGTATCCTTATTTAGAAAAATCAATTGTAGCAGTGTAGCAAGATGGTCTGTTCTTTCTCAGAGCATGCACCTGAGACTCTGCTAATGCTGAAACATGTATCAAACAGGAAGGATAAAATGAAAGAGATCAGTCTCTTTGAACACTATTTTTCTAACTGACCTACAAGCAGCAAACCACAGCAGTCAAACTGGATCTCTTTCTGAAAAGATACATTGTAATATAGGCAATACAAATCAGGATGATGATGAACAAGATTTCTGTTATTCAGTCAGGCAATTAAATCTAACTGAACTTGACAACAGGTGTCATACTCCCCAGAAGACAAACTTAACAAGCTCTGTCTTGACTACTCTAAGCAAGCAGGGCTGGAATTGCTCTAGGGGGAAAAGACCTCATAATTTATTGTAATGTTCTTACTGGGACAGAGATGCAAGACAGATCACTTCTTAAAATGAAATTATGACATTAGAGATTAACACTGGTAAGTAGAACCTATGGACAATTTCCCCTTGCATTCCCATATGTAACTAGGGAGTTAGATCTCACCATTATGTATACTTACATGTAATTAGTGCTCAGAATTAATTTGCACATTTGTTAATCGAAATTTATCTAGTAACTTTGTTTTTCTGACAGGTAGATTTGATAAATGTATAAGGTTCTACTTCAGAAGGTGTACTGCATTTTTTACAGCTTGTCTAGAAACAAAACCACAACCAAATTATAATATCCAAAAAAATGTACTGACAAATAGTCTAAGGGAAAATGTATATAACAGGTTAGTTGTGAGAAGTTCCTAAACCTAGAGCTCTGTCCACTTTCAGAGAACACCAGCACATTACATTTCAGGAGAAAATGTTCACAGACCTCCTCTCTATTCTAATTGCTGTGGCTTTTGACTGCTCTGTATTTTCAGCTGTTACATAATGAAACTGAATACATGTTAATTCCACCTCAAACTTTCTTGCATATTCTTTATGTACACATAGAAACACTGGTATGTACTGGCATCTTCCAGATTATGCTACTCAATAAAATGCATTGTGTTTGCCTTCCTTCCCTGGGTACCTACTTGTTACGGTGTTATTTGAGGCAGTCAGTGCTGTCAGGGTATTTACATCCCAGAGGAATATCTGTCTGTCCAGCCCAGCAGAGGCTACCAGTTCCTTATCTTTTGCATATGCCAAAGCTTTCACATAATCCTACAATAAATGCAAAGACATCAATCAACATTATTATCCATCTGAAGTCTACATGTTAATATTTAGAAGACTGTCAATGATAACATGAAGTATTTACAGATGTTTTTCACCTTATGCGTCCGTAGTGTTGACATGCAAAATCCCTTATGTGCATTCCACACCTTAACAGTAGTATCTGAAGAAGCAGATATCACTAAATTGGAAAGAATAAAGAGTAAACTTAAATGAACTGCATATTACTGTAGAGAATATCTGTACTACTCATCAATTTTCTTCTCAAAAAGATTAAAAGTATGATATCTAAACACGTTTTTCAGTAAAACACCTGTTTACATTATTTACCAAATTTAGAATACACATCACAGAAATTCATCTTTAACACAAAAAGATGGAAAATAATTAATATTCTTAAGTAGTTAATATACTTCATATACACTATTTCTAAATACTGTACTTTTCAAACATTTAAGTACTTACATGTTTTACCATTGCAGCAGAGCACAATATCATTTACCCAATCTGTATGATGTTCCATAGATGCTATATAAGGGTCTTGCTGCAAATTAAGAAAACAAAAATCATAAGATCCCTTCACAAATTGAAAATGTGGTGACTGTCAGATCCTGTTGTGCCCTTTCTTCAGCCTTCAAATAGATCAAAAGTTGCCTAATGTAGTGCTGCTTGGAGTCACTATTCCAAAATTTTATGTGAAAAAACTATGCAGCTATGCAAGGTCTCAGTAATTAGTTTTCAGTGGAACTCCTATTTTAAACTATATATTTTAAAATTTAATTTTGTGGATAATTTTACCTTGAAGTGTTTGGTTTTGTAACACAGAAAAACAGGGACTGCCAAGCAAATATTTTTCATTTATGGGATTGGACTTGTTCTGCTAGAAAGGGGAGCAGAGCAAACAAAATACAATGATGTCTCAGGATCTCTCCAAGTTATGAACTTCATGAGGTTTTACATTCTGCACTTTTCACATGGAAGCAATGGTTTCCAGTGATCTGCTCAAGTTCCTAACACTGGCCTTTTGTTCAGTGGGACCCATTCATCAGTATACACTGGGGGAAATGTACCTGGAAAGCAGCTTGGTAGAAAAGGACCTGGGGGTCCTGTTAGACACCAAGATGAACACCAGCCAGAAATGTTCCTCTGGTACCCCGAGCTGCATTATGCAAAGCATGGCCAGCAGGTCAAGAGAGGGGATCTTTCCCCTCTACTCAGCACTAAAGGGGGGCACATTTGGAACAGGAGGTCCATGTCTGGGCTCCCCAGTACAAGAGAGACATGGAAATACCAGAGAGAGTCCAGTGAATCACCATGAAAATGATTAAGAGCCTGGAGCAATGCATTTGAATACCTGAAGGTATGGAAAAAGGAGAGTTAGGGTCTTTTCAGTGGTGGCCAGAGGCAGGAACAGAGGCCATGGGCACCAACTGAAACACAGGAGGCTCCTTCTTAACACCAGGAAACACTTTTTCACTGTGAAGGTTCCTGAGCACTGGCACAGGTTGCCCAGGGAAGTTTTGGAGTTTCCATCTTTAAAAATACTCACAAGCTACCTGGAAGTGCTCCTGGGAAATGAGCTCTGGGTGGCTCTGCTTGAGTAGGGGGTTGGACCAGATGACATCCAGACCTCCAACCTCAAATGTTCTGTGATTCTGTGGCCACTAATTTTGCTTTCTCTCCTCAACACAATACATTTGGTTGGTGAAAGTAAGCAAGCCAACAGGATCTGATAAGTGTGTCCTTTTTTCCTTCAAAGGAAGAATAATGAAGGGGAGATGACTTAGGATTCTCCCAAAATATCAGAATATACAAAATACTCATTGACTAAAGTTAATGATCCATCAGAATGTACATTCATAACTAACAGAATATACACAAAGTGACTGTATCTATGCCTCCTTTATCACTGGAAATGGCATCATTCTATATTTAATTTTTTTTTCTTTCAGCTGTGATGAGTTCTTAAGAGGATCAGCCTAAATGTAGATTTGTGAAATCCCACTTATTTTGTAACAATATTTGCAGCATCAAAATTACCTACCCTAATAATTGGCAGCTGCTAGAAGAGAGTACCCTATGTATATATGTAGGCAGCTTACTAGCATGATAACTTGGAAAAAAGTAGGTTTAGGGAATCCTTCATAGGAATCCTCTCTTGACTTACCTTGTGCTGACTGACACTCCATATCCTTATAATAGAGTCTCGGCCTGCTGTGAAGAGTCTGTTTAATGCTGGATCCAGCTGAAGTGCATTTACCCCATTCCGATTGTATTTCTCCACTTCATCCCTAATCACATAGGAGACCTAAAATACATTTACACAAATTTGATTAAGGTACCAAGATTGACTTGGCTGTAAAATGCTAACATCTAATTTCATCTTCACGAGGTTCTCAGGGAGAAAATATTAAGAGCTTCACTAATAAGCCTGTTAGTTTGAGGGTAACCAACAACACCTCAGTCCTTTCAGCCTTGAAAATGGGGAAGAATCATAGAGAAGGTATGAGCAGTGCTGAAACTGAAGCCCACAGGATTATTTAATCTTTACAGCTCAGGCTTAGACCCAGAGAATCCTTAGTTCAATTCTCTGCTCTGTGAAGATATTCTGGGTGATCTTAGAGAATGCACCAAGTTGATGTCTCACTTTCTAACCAGGTTTCACAGTTTCTGTGGTTGGGAAAAGAACATTTCCCAGGCTCACAAAGGAGAGGATACTGTCACTAAGGATTATAAAGCACTGAAGGACTACAGACACAAATTTGAGATACCTGTTTTAGGTATCACTACTATTTTGAAAACAATTTTTTTAAACAACCAACTTTGTAATATACTAAGGACAAATATTCACCACTCTTTCAGATAAATAACTCCTTTCTTTCCTTCTGTATTTGACTGTACTGTGTGTATAGTTTATTTCATCATTTTATTCAGAAGCACTAAAAGCAGATTTGAAGAGACACACTGCAAAGACTACAGTATCCTCCACTACCACTGTTCAGTAAACATGATCATAAGGCACTGCAGCTTCTTCAGAACTACCCCATTCACTCTGCTGCATGTCTCCTGATCACAGAGTTTGCAAAAGTTTATGCTTTATTATCAGTAAAGCTCCCACACATAATGAAGAGGAAGCTGGCAGCTATGCTCCTTCCCAGATTCTGTAAAATATAACCAGAACAATGTATAATTTTAGGCTTGGTATAATCCCATCTGCCCACTGCAGGAATCAATTGGATACTTAAGTACCAGTGTTTTGAAAAGCTTTCAAAGAGTAATCTTGGGCTAGAGATCTAAAGGTAATTTTTCACTCCAGTAACTGTATTAGAGAAGCATAAAGAAAATATTTTTCCAGATCAGATCTCAGTTACACAAAATAAAACCAACAAATTATTATAATTGAAGAAACATTTTGCAGCATCTCAAATTCTATACCACAAGAACTGACAGGTCCATTTGGTGAAGGTGGGCAACACCTCAAATGAATTATCCCATCCCAGAGCAACACAGTAAGAAAACTGATCCTTCTAGAAAGCACCAGTCCAGTCTTACAGTACATTTTAGAAACAGCTGCAACAGCTCTACAGACCACCAGTGGAGGACCAGCTTCCTGAATCCTTTTGCCCTAATACTCTCTATTACCACTCCACAAGTCAATTTACTACATTTATTATGTGATATCCCAAAGCTCTTAAAGAAATTCCTGCTCAGTCTTCATTAGCCACTCACAATCCTTGTAGAGCCTTAGCTCTTCCAGGGTTTCAATTTGTCTCCTAATTTCCAATTCTCAGCTTCCCTCACTCATTCCAGGCTCATCCATAACATTCTTGCTATCCACACTCAAGTCTCCACCCCCCTACACACAGCTTCTGAGACATTACTGAGAGAATTAGTTGTCAACTATACATTTTTATGTTGTTATTTGGGTTTTGTATGTGCAACTCCACACCTGGGTTTGATCCTATCATGTCCACATTGCTACAGATCCAGACCATTCCAGTAAAAGAATGTTATAAAGTGAAGGTCTAACGTGACACAAAACAGAAGGCAAAAGGATGGCCATCAAACCCACCATTTTCAAACTCCTTGAATAAAGCCAATGAAAATATTCAGTTACAAAATACTTAAGTACGATCAGAAAATACCCAAAATTAATGGAATTCAAAACCAAAAGGCTAGCAGGTTAGATTGGGTGTTAGCTGCTAGGGAGAACAATCTCTTCGCAGATGACACTAAGCTGGGGGGGAGTGCCGATCAACTGGAAGGCAGGAGGGCTCTGCAGAGGGACCTGGACAGACTGGAGAGTTGGGCTGATTCCAGTGGGATGAGGTTCAACACGGCCAAGTGCCGGGTCCTGCACTTTGGCCACAACAACCCCATGCAGCACTACAGGCTGGGCACAGAGGGGTTGGAGAGCAGCCAGGCAGAAAGGGACCTGGGAGTCTGGATTGACAGGAAGCTGAACATGAGCCAGCAGTGTGCCCAGGTGGCCAAGAAGGCCAATGGCATCCTGGCCTGTATCCAGAACAGCGTGGCCAGCAGGTCCAAGGAAGTGATTCTGCCCCTGTACTCAGCACTGGTGAGGCCACACTTTGAGTACTGTGTCCAGTTCTGGGCCCCTCAGTTCAGGAAGGATATCGAGGTCCTGGAGCAGGTCCGAAGGAGGGCAACCAGGCTGGTGAAGGGACTCAAGCACAGACCCTATGAGGAGAGGCTGAGAGAGCTGAGGTTGTTCAGCCTAAAGAAGAGGAGGCTCAGGGGAGACCTCATCGCTCTCTACAACTCCCTGAAAGGAGGTTGGAGCCAGGGGGGGGTTGGTCTCTTTTCCAAGGCAACTCTCAGCAAGACAAGAGGGCACGGTCTTAAGTTGTGCCAGGGGAAGTTTAGGTTGGAGATTAGAAAGAATTTCTTTACGGAGAGAGTGATCAAGCATTGGAATGGGCTGCCCACTGAAGCGGTGGATTCTCCGTCCCTGGAGATATTTAAAAAGAGACTGGATGTGGCACTCAGTGCCATGGTCTAGCAACCGCAACGATGGTTCAAGGGTTGGACTCGATGATCTATGAGGTCCCTTCCAACCCAGCCAATTCTATGATTCTTCCCAAAATACAGTGCCAGACTCAAGACCAGCAGGGGCCCTTCAGTTCTTGCTTCTCCAAGCTGCTAGCAGGATATTTTTTGACAGTCACCCCCCCTTGATTTGTTGTATAATGTAGAGCTCTTTATTCCTCTCATAAATAAGACTGTCAGACTATGTTAGTCACCCAAGTATTTTAAGGAGCTTTTTTGCTCATCAAAATGTTACTTTTTTAATTTACAAGAGTTCAAGTAAAGAACAGCCATAAATAACTATTTTTAAAATGCAAACAAGCAAATGTCAGCTTCCTTGAGTAAATAAGGTACTTCTTATATGTAATTCTTACTTTCATGGCCCTGCAAAAGCTGAGAGCTGTATTCCTATGTTGATCTCACCAGAATTAAAGTAATTTCATAATTTCTTAAAATGCAACAGGCAAAATATTTTCTTGCTAAAGAAAATAACTAAATATTGTTCTTTATGCAGAAATGAGCACTGGAAAAAGACCACAGAGATTAGATGTAGTAAGATAATTTATGGAATTTGCCCAACTCTTTAATATCTACCTGGAAGACCTTGAAACCATGGCTGTCAGCTCCACTGGGCACTTCTTTTTCCATCAGTCAAAGACATGACTGGGGAAGACTGACACCCATTTCCCACTGCCACCAGTACTGAAATACTCAGCTAAGGTGAACTTTAATTGGGCCTTTATTCTTTGTCATAATTTCCACACCTTAATTTAGTCAAACACCTCCTGGCAAGTATTGTTTATATTTCAAGAGAACTGAGGCATAGAGAAGAATCAAGGTTCTTTCAGGGTTAATGAGTCTGTGGTAGATGTAAGAGTAAACAATAGATCTTGGTACCAGTTTAGCATTAAATATTATCCTTTCTTCTTCTGTGAGAAACTTGACAAAATAAATCTACTGTAACAACTGAATTTTAAAAATCAAAATCATATTTCTTACTGTTCCATTTTTGTGTGTGTGTAAATACATGACAGCTTAGATGGAAGAAAAAAATGGCAAAAAGACAACATAAGAGCTTGATCTAAATTACCCAGCAGTGCCTGCTACAGAATTCAAGCAGTTACTCTTGCCTCTCCTCAGAACTATAATTCTAACAAGTTTTACTTTCCACCCACAGAAGGAATAGTGTACCTTCCCTGATCAACTGCCTTAAAAATTTAAGATACAAAAGAAGGAAAATAAATTCCTATTGTATAAGAAGAGGTAACAATAATGTTCTTCACATCATGGTAAGAAACTCTGACAGCCATTTTTCAAAGATAAAGGTGATTCTAAACCAAACTAAGCATATGCTCTTTAAAATTATTTATTTTAAAATTGCTAATACTAAAAGCACAAGGGGAGAAAATTAAGATGAAAGAAAATTATTTTGAGGTCAGCAAGTTTATTGGATACCAGACTAACATTTCAAATGAATTCTGCTATTTGAGCAGTTTGTTAAGGAAAAGTCAAACCACTTTTCATGAACAGAACATGAATGGAAAATGATAACTATGGCACAAAAACAGGCTCCCCAAGTCCCACTGGAAGCTCATCCCAGTGACTGTCAGTTGCTTGCATTAGAAATAGTTAATACATTTACTTTCTCATCCAAAATAGAAAATGTTAAACAGTCCACTCTAGCAAATCATTCAAACTAAAATAAACATTTTATATTTAAAATACCCTAGAACAAGACACACAGAATATGTGGTTGAACTAAAAATAACCTCACAATACATTTGCCATACATCATATGGAACATATTAGAAAGAGAGTTGTAACACCAGAAGCATCCAGGTTTGTATGCAGAGATATTAACTACATAATAACAAGGGGACAAATGAGGGGTCCATAAAATCTATTGAAAGGATGCTGAAATGCCACTTAACACAGGGAGCTTAATATGGATCTACCAAAGCAGTAGAGGGTTGATTTAAAAGACTTGACACTTGAGTAAGAGTGGTGGGCAGCAAGCAAATTCACTAAACCCAGAAGTTCACTAGGTTAAACAGAGGAAGATTGCTGTTAATCCACATTCCTATTTTGTGGAAAAAAGGTCAGAAATTGTTTTTTTGTTTCTTTAATTTTCAAAATTTGAGTGTTACTGGGTACAGAATAACTATATAAACACCTATAAAAATATAAAGCATGAGTCTATGATTCTTTCTACACACACCCCTAAGCAATGTAAAAGCAACAGGCTTCAGAACAGGAAGAAACTGCTCTGAAAAAAATCCAACAGCAGCACAAACATCCTTATTGCTTCAGATAAAGTCCCGTGCTATGCCTGGAAAGGACTGTAAAAGTCCCCAGGACATTTATGACTCCTGGCACCAGATGGCATTCCCTGCAAGCATGGAAGACCAAGAGCACAGCTCTGTGCACTGCATTGATTCACCAAGTCAGCAGCAAACCACGAAGAGGGTGATGACTGAGACAGAGCACTGTTGTTTTATTGCCATGAAGGTCTGGGAGAGGCAAAATTTGTGGGATAAAAAGATATTTTAATAACCACCAATGCCTTTTACATTTATGCTGCTGTAGCTTTCATAAACTCCCACAATGAGTAAGAATCTTTCACTGCAGTACACAAATGTTACAAGGTGATGGATCCTCATTACAAAGAATTCATGGGATTCAGTACCCTAAATGGATCAGAATTAATAATTTTTATGACTAAAAGCTCCAGAGATAAAGCTACTGTCAACAAATCCATTTTAGCCCACAAGGCCAAGTGAGTTTCTTACAAATTCTATGATGTCTCCTTCATGAGGAGTGCATCAGCTGATCTGACACCTTGCAACCCGTGCTACATTACAGCCCTTCTAACAGATTTTATCTTACTAGATGGCTATAATTTGCTTTGAAAAATCCCATCACACCCTCATGTTGGAAGAGATAGTGAACAGCCAAGCTCTGATGGCAGCCATTACTTCTCTGTAAGTAGGGAAAAAATCCAGACACAAATGCTATTGTGAGCAATTAAAAACCTGGTATTTCTCAAAATCACTGGAAGGATTCCACAAGCTCTGACAGGAATTGCATCAAAAAATGACAGGAGCAGCAGTCAACCACCAAGGAAAAACAAATTTTAAAAATAATCCATTGCCTTTGTATCTTGGCAGAGCAGATGTATCCCTTAAAATAAGATTTTAAGTGAAGAATATATTGATGTTTGAATTTTTATCAGGTGCTCCAAGCTCTAGAATACAAGTAAAGGAAGGCATGAAAAAGTTAATTGTATCCTTATAAAATGGAATCAAATTACTGGCTATATGTTTCCTTATGATAAATATATTTTATATGCTTACTACACATATAATAAAAATAAAATTTATATGAAACCAAACAAATTATGGCCTACAAAATCTAGTGCTTGTGCAATAAATGATACTATTAAAAAATTCAGTAGTAGAAATGTTTTGAAATATAAAGGTTTGTTTCACTTGGTACTTGCTGTCACAATGCAGTATTAGTGCATAAATATGGCAGTCAGTGAAAAAGATCACCTTATTCTGTACAGGGCAGAAATGAGCCAAAATGCAATCAACAATTTTATAATAACAATGCTGATGCAAATAACTTAAGGCAAAATTCCTCTGTTCTGTCAACAGTCCTGGAGCGTGGGGGTGAATTTATTCTGGCCAGGCAGCAGGTTTGGGGCAGCAGATACAGTGCAGCCCCTCCAGAGCAGCTACTTTTAGCCTCCTGCTGAAAAGCAGCTTCATCTTGAATTAACTCCCAGTATGATCTCCAAAAGCTACAGAACATGCCCAATTGTTTCTCATCACCCAGCAGTGTCTCACACACACCTCTGTGTCCCCATTCTCTTCCCAAATCAGACCACCCTACAACCCCAGACTTCATACCTGCAGAAGCTTCAGGAACACCAAGAGCCTGTCACTGGGTATTTCAAATGCCTGACTTACATTTAAATAATTAAACTTCTTCCCTTTTTAAATTTTTTTTAATGCATGGGATTGATTTTGAGATCTGAACCACCTATTACAAACATACAACTATATGCAGAAGCACCCTACACTGACTGCTATGGATAGTTCTGCTTACCAGTAAAACAGGTGCATCCAAGATAATAATAGTTCCCATTTCCATAAACTTCAATCAGCTCTCCTGTCATGCAAGGAACTGAGTTCCTCCATGCCCAAGAGTTAATTTTTTTAGAAAGCTTCTCCCCCAGCCTCATGGTTTTAGGAGAAATTTCTCCCCTTCTCACTCTCTCTAAAGCTTGATGCAGCAGAACCCTAAATGCTCAGCCATTGGGAAGGAAAATAAAATATTAGTGGTTTTAACCTTCCCTCAGCAGCTGATGGTTACCAGAGCCACTCAGAATTCCATGGCATGAAAAAAACCTGTCTGTAACCCAGTAGGTGAAATGAGTGCAGGAAAATACTTAGCTTCTACTCAAGGCTTTATAGATGCTTCTAATCTAACCAAGGTCACCCTTTGTATTTCTAAACTTACAGTGCCCTGACTGAAGCAGAGCTCAGAGTAACAGTACCTGAGGTGAAAAAAAGAAATCATGAAACGCAATGGAAGTGGAAAAAAACATGAACCAGCACACTACCTGCTTGTAAATACAAGGTTTTGAGCAAAGCAACCACTGAAAAAGGAATGAAATTATAAAAAAGGGAACAATGTGGTCTTTGATGCATGCTGCAGGGAAATGATACTACATAAAGAAGTAGGGCTACATCAAAGAAATAATATTGTTATCATTAAAACATCCTGCTTAGGAGAGCAAGCTGCAAAAACTTGCTTATGGCACAGGCAACAAAGTCAATAAAGGGAGATTATATTTTGAATTCTTTGTATTTTAAAAGATGTCACAGTGTCTTTTTGGAAGGGCAAAGGAAGTCTTTATGCAGTACTACTGACTGAGTGCTTATCTTAATTGTGAAAAACACTAAAGGCAATAAAGAAGTGCACACTTCCTCTGTGTGACAAAACACAGAAGAAACATTCAAAAATCAAACTTATCACTGTTGGGAACGTTCCTACTGCTATTTCAGGCTTAATCAATATCTCTTCTGATCAAAGTGTACAGATACAGCTGAAACTTGCACTTCCCACTAGAGGCAGGCAACTTGGCACACTGATAAAGTATTGAATCTTTTCCACAGTGAAAGCTGTAAAAACACTTAAAAGTGCTGGCAGTATCATGAACAAAAATAAAGAAAGTTGGGGACCATAATTAAGCTATTTTCATGACTTTCCTATAAAGAGTCAGGACTTCTTACACACATTCCACTAACTCCAGTCTCCACCGAGGCTACGAGCAGGGCACTGCCCGCATCAGGACGACCGAGGAGCTCAGGGGAGCTGAGAAAGTTGACACCCACCCGAACAACGAGGCCCGAACCTCCCTTTTAGAGACATTGACCAGAGCGGGAAGCAGCCGTTCATCTCTGCCTCTGCCGGGCTGGGGAGCCTGACCCGGTTCGGCAGCGAGCAGCACCTCCTCCCTCTCTCCCCCCAGCCCAGCCACTCGCCCTCTCCACGGGCGCCAGTGGAAGGAGGGGAGCGCCGTGGGGGTTTCTTTCCTCCTTCTCAGTACCGTGGGGAAAAAGAAGGAGGCGACGGCGTCTCCACAGAAACCCCTCAGCCTCCCAGAGCAGCCGCTGCCACAGCCCCGAGAGGCCGCAGCAGGAGCAGCCCTGAGGGGTGCCCTCCCCTGCTCGCTGCCCTCCGGCCGCCCCTCCTCTGACTGACCCCACCCCCGCCACCGCCTCTCTCCAGGGGCCGCTCTCCCCCTCCCGTCAGACCGTGCCGGACCGTG
Organism: Calypte anna; assembly: GCF_003957555.1. Lineage (NCBI taxonomy): Eukaryota > Metazoa > Chordata > Aves > Apodiformes > Trochilidae > Calypte > Calypte anna. Next base: position 6,107,143 of record NC_044245.1, read on the forward strand.
CCAGAGCCCCATAGCGCCGCGCATTCCCCCTCAGCCCCACGCCGGTTCCCGCTGCCGCCTCCCCCCTCACCTGCACTTTCCGCCGCCCCGCCGTGTTCTGCCGATGATGCGCCGCCATCTTGCATGTTGACACTCTGATGTCATTTCCGGAAGAAGAAGATGGGTGGGGAGGAACATGCCGGAAGTCCTGCCCCTTCCTCACTCGCAGCCCGCGCAGCCGGCTGGGTGGGGAGCGGTCGCGGCGTTGCTATGACAACGATCCCAGGGGGCGGGGCCAGCGCTCCCGCCCGCCCCCCGCCCGGCGCCGTCTTTTTCCCTTCGCTGCCTCTTCGCAGCCTTCCCAGGAGGGGTCTGGGTTTATTTCCTTGCCCGTGTTTCTGCTCACGGGCTGTCTGCCCTCCTCGCTGTGCCGTGTTACCCCTCGACAGCGCAGGCTGGTGGTGTTGTGGTCCCTTGTCCCCCCCCTCTCCGGGGCTTCGCTGAGGTGTTAGGGCACGGTTGGGTGCCAGACCCCATGGGCTTTCGGTCCAAGCCTGAGGTGAGGTTTTGCAAGGAGTGCTTGTGAGGTGCTGGAGGCGGGACCCACAGCCTTTTACTGACAACATCCACTAGTTTCGTGTTGTGGTGTCGAATAAATGTGTCCAGTTCTGGGCCCCTCAGTTTAGGAAGGATATCGAGGTCCTGGAGCAGGTCCAAAGGAGGGCAACCAGGCTGGTGAAGGGACTCAAGCACAGATCCTATGAGGAGAGGCTGAGGGAGCTGGGGTTGTTCAGCCTAAAGAAGAGGCGGCTCAGGGGAGACCTCATCACTCTCTACAACTCCCTGAAAGGAGGTTGGAGCCGGGGGGGGTTGGTCTCTTTTGCCAGACGACTTTCAACAAGACGAGAGCAGGGTCTCAAGTTGTGCCAGGGGAGGTTTAGGTTGGATATTAGAAAGAATTTCTTTACGGAGAGAGTGATCAGATATTGGAATGGGCTGCCCAGGGAAGTAGTGGATTCTCCGTCCCTGGAGATATTTCAAAAGAGACTGGATGTGGCACTCAGTGCCATGGTCTAGCAACCGCAACGGTGGTTCACGGGTTGGACTCGATTATCTCTGAGGTCCCTTCCAACCCACCCAATTCTATGATTCTATAAATGCTTAAAAGTGAGGTCTTGACTTTTTGGGGCAGCCCCGTTGCTGAGCATATAGCAAAGACTCAACTCCTTTCCTCAGGGGATGAAGGAAGATGGTATTATTTTGGCTAGCGAAAAAGGATTCCTGAAAATACTGTATGGTGGTATGAAATGTAACATGATTTTCCAGAGATGCTCCTCCACAACTCCCAGATACACCTTGGACATTTTTCATGCAAAAAATACCGAGCTGTGGTGTGTTCTTGGTGAGGATCTGAATAAAGATATCTACAGGACTGTTCTTGGCACTTCTTTTTGTTATGTAATTCATTACAGTAGAACAAAGTTTTTTTCACAATCAGTTAAAAAAAAAATTAAAAAATGTAAAAGGATGGGGAAAAGGTACAGACAGGTATTCGCATTCTTGTTGAGTCTTCTCTGGTACAATATGTAGAAGTGACCAATTCTGCTAATTTAAACTTAATTTATTTTGATATAGATCATACTTTCTAGCATTCTTGAATGCCCACTGTCCATCACAACTGCAAGTTTTGGGCATGATTCTTAAGCGAAGTCTGCCTGGACCCAAGTCCTTCCTTAACTGCAGTATTTTTTTTAATATTTTATCTTGTTACAGCAGTAGGAAGCACATGATTTAATACCTCTCCTAAGGAAAATTTGAAATGCATTTATTGTTTAATTTCTTTTTTTTTTTTTTTTTTTTTTTAAGTTTTAAAGGTGCTTGTTTTGTTGGGATTTTTTTGTTCAGAGTTTAATTCTGTCCTGGCTTCAGACTAATGGTAATTTTCAAAGTGTTTCAGATGCTGTTATGCATAAAGTATGTAATTTTATTGGATTTGGTACTGAAGAACAGTGAAATTCTCTCTGTGAGTAAATAATGAGCCAAGTGCCTTACTACATTTCAGTGTGCATTAGTCCATTAAAAGGCTGGTGACTTCATAACAATTTTCATGCATACTGCAAAGTAAGTTCTTGTTTTCTCTTAAAGATACTGACATTCTTTATTATTTTTGTTATTCTTTAGTAAAATTAAATAATAATTTAATGTGTAAACTGTAATAAAAATTTCATTTTCCATAATCACCAATGGGTTATTCATTTAATAAAGTTAAATTGTGTCTTCAAGGGCAGTCATCATCTTTTGTACATTTGATTTAAAACTGGATTTGTTTATGGACAGAGAGCCTTCCCTTTTTACATTACTATGTAATTTGTTTTTTTTTTTCCTTTTTTGTGCATCACCTCTTTGTGGGTGTTTCTTCAACGTTTCAGATCAACAACTCATTACTTGATGGAGAAAAAACTACAGTGATCCCTTTGTATCAGAGTCTTTGCAGTTGGAAGGCATCTCTGGGGACCACCTGGTTCATATTTACTAAGGACTGCTAAAAATATGAGTGTTACAATAATGATAATTTTCTGTGTGTTTTGTGTATGTTTTTCAAGCCTAAAGACAGTATTATGCAAAAAATATTGTAGATAAGATTTTCTTTGATATGCAATAAATCTTTCAGACTTTATTCATGTGTGTGTTCCTTGGGAAAGTGATCTAGTTTATTATGTTATCTTTTTACTTTTGGAAGAGAAGAAACATAATATATACATGAGTCTAGGTGTTCTTTTTTAATTTAATTTAAAATCTGATTATCTTTGGTTGAATTCTGAATTTCTGAGAACACCAGAATGAGCAAACAGCTGTTGAGCCACAAAGGCAATTGTGGAGAAGGACTGAGGAATTGAGGAGTGAAGGCAGGATGTTGAGGAAGAGAGAAATAAGGATGGAAATGCCCAGAATACAAATGTTTGCTGGCTGTGTCATCATTTTAATAAGTTAGAAGAGTATAAAGAAGATACATCCTTAATAATAGTGGCTGTAGGAATGCTATAGAATTTCCCAGCTTTTTCTGTCTGCTGCTCTAGTCCCCTTTTATCAGGTGCAGCAGTCACAGCATTCAAAGAAGGCTTCAGGGCCTCAGAAGCATAATTAACAATGCAAAGTTTAGGTGGATTTTGTCTACAGAGCAAAAGATGAAACATGCTAGCAGATTGCAACTAATTAAGGAGAAATGTGGAATAAAGTAATTTTCATGGCTGTGAAAAAGCAAAACAGGACGTAACAGGCTGAGATTGTTCAGGAAATCTCAGGAAGATTCTGAGTTCAGGAAATTCAACTGAAGCACGAGAAAAACCTCCATTTTGTCAGTGAAAATAGTGAAGTACTGGAATATGTTGCATCTGAAGATTTTTTAATCACCATCTGTTCTAACTAGAGACTAAACAACTATCTCCAGGACTTCCATCAGTAGAGTTGATGCTGACTTGGACTCAAGTATGAACTACTTGGCTTCAGGACATCACTTCCAGCCCCATTAAAAAAAAATATAATTATATAATACAAGTAGAAAATGTTTTTCTTAAGTAAGGGCCTCTTTAATCCTCCAGGAAATGCTGTAATAGGATCTGTAGTTGGGATAACAGCTACATTAATTCAAGATAGGAAGAAGCCATGCATTTTAAGAACAGCTAATCACTAAAAAAAAAAAATCCCCAAAGGACAGGGAAAATCCTATGTAGCTTCAAACCAAATATAATATGGTTTATATGTAATTTATGGACATGACTCAGATGTAACTTGTTGAAATTATTGTATTTCCTCTATTTTATGGGATGCAAAACTTGAGGATCTTGAATCCTATTTAATTTTATTGTGTGACAAAATTTTCCTGGGATATCATATTCTGTGTGTCTGTGTAAGCAGGGCATTCCAGCACTGTTTCAGACTCTTCCATGTCTAAAATCTGCTGCAAAAGCTCCAAAAAATACAGTCACAGAACAATGTTCAATGTCTTCACTGTGGTTCTTTGGAAGTGCTGTGTCTGCAGCTGCCCTGTGCTGCTTGATCAAGCCCTGAAGAGCTGCAGAACATCACTGGAATAAAGTTGTGAGTTCAGACAACAGGCAAACCCCCAGCTGCCCTTTCCCAATTTTTCTTGTGCTGTTTACAGTGGGGAATATTTGTAGAAATCTAAGGAAAATACGGTAAATGAGTTTACAACTGCTCTGTTTTTCACTGCTGGGTGGAGCATTTGCTTTTCCACTGGCACTGAGAAGTGAGAGAGCTGCTTGAGTACCTCAGGCAGCTGTCCTGAGGCTGTGTCACTGCCAGGCCACACAGAGCAAGGGGCTCTGCAGTGGCAAACCAGTAATTACACAATTATTTTTATTAACTGACAGTTGTTCTAAGTAGGTGATACAGAACCAATGTGATGGCAACAGGAAGCAAAGTAAAAAAATGAATTTCCAAGCCATGTTGATAAATCAGATACCCCAGCTAGCTAGAGGGGACCAACAGGCAGAGCTGAAATCCAGGAGGCTTTGGAGGAAGTTGAGAAATTATTATTTCAGCATTAACTTTGTTTTAAATTTTCTTTCTCACATTAACTACTAGCTACTGTATTATAGTTGGTTGGCTTGTTTTTAATTGTGAAGCTGTTAGGCACTATATGATTAGTATAATAACATACATTTCATAATTTCTATGAGTTGCATTCTTGGCATCTTGAAGTTTAGACTTTAATCTCTCAAGAAGCTACAGATTTGAAACCAAATGGCTCAATCTTTGCCAGTGCTCTTGCATTTGTCATTTCATGGTTTCAATAGGAGGTGCAATTTCAAGAATAAACTGTGTTAGCACAAGACTGCATCAGAAATCCTGGAAATCTTTCAGAGACTGTAGTAGCCACATTTTGCATTCTCTTAGCATCTTACTTTTGAGAAGTAGAAAATAATTTAAAAATACTAAGACTATTTTTCAGGATACTAAGAGGAAACAGATGGAATATCTTGAACTTGGGGCACTGAGCTAATTTTCAGACTTACTCAGTGTACATTAGGTCATTAGGCAGAAAGCTACTTTGTGTAACTGTGTTTAATGTGTACTTACCATAAAAGCTTTTTCCTGTTATTCTGTAAAACCAATTAGCTATTTACCAAATACCAAATTTCATGTCCATGTAATTTCTTTTTTTTCCTGTGCAGCATGAAAAAAGTGAAAGGACAGTCATAAATTATTTTCTTGATAAATAGGTCATGTACTTTACAGTATTAGATTCTTTTCTAAGAAGGACTGGGGCACACCTTTTATCTGTCCTATATTACCCTTGTTCCGGGGATAAGATATTTTACAAGGGGAATTCCTGGAATCTCATTTAGGTCTTGAAATTAAGGAGAATCCTGAAGCTTCTGGCCAGCAGCTGAATTAATTCGGCCTGTGATGGACTCATTTGAGTTCTCATCATAATAATTGTGCGTGCATTACTTAGAGATAGGTCTTAGTGTGGTAAGTCAGGGGTTATAGTACTTCCCAGACTGTGGGCATATCTCTCTCCCTGTCTGCCAGATGAGATTTCATACAGGAGGGAAGGTTGCAAATTCTCTGAAATTGCAGCTGTAGTAAAGAGAAATCTCTACAAAGACTTTGTTCAGTTACCAAGGAGTATGAAATTTTCTTGCTTAGCAATCAACTGTCTCCATCACATAAAGGTGTAAGAAATATCATTTATGGGCTGTAAGCATCAGAGCTAATAGCTGCTATACTGCTCCAAACACAGGTTATAGTATAAATATATATTGCAGTAAGAAAAGCTGCTCTCAGTTCTCAAACCGTGTACATATATGCACACAGAGGTAAGTGGGGATTAGAAAATGAAGAACTAATCTAGTGAAACACTAATGATTTTGAGTATTTGAGAAGGCCACAAGTGTTCACAAGTTGTTTTGATGTTTAATTGTCCATCCCATTGAATATGTGTGCCTGTATTTTAGTCCCCAGTTGACTAGTTTCAGCTTTCAGCCTTTGTTGGCTTGAAGAGCCATCCACTGTCAAAACTCTCACTCATCAGTGTGTCCTTATGATGTGATCAATCCAGAATTTTTCCTTCTTATTTGTTGGATTGACTAGGATGGGAACCATCCTGAATTTGCTGACTGTTTTATCCCATACCTCATTTTTCAAAGATATCTACCTGAAAGAACAACCAAGATGCTTTGATTATCTTGTCTTTGTTTCAAACACACAAGCTTGTTTCCCTGAAAGACTCCTAAAACCCATACACAGAGTGGGAAGTGTACTTAGTTTATTGCTCTATTTGGCATCAGTGCCTTGACAAAGGGGCTCGTATTTGGGCAATTAACTCTGTGTTAATTGATGTTAAAGAACTTTTCCAGGTGCTGGTCAGTGTTTTGAGCAGAGGCAAGGAAACCGTGTGGTTCACACTCTGAAAATTTGGATGTTGTGCTTCTGCTCCAGGGCAGTGTGCAGAATTGAGGGCTTAAGAGAAAATCAGATTTTTAATGTACAAAAAGTAGGATATTCTACAGAAAAGTTCTGTCTGTTGTGATATAACCTATTCAGGTTTACCAAATTTCACAAGTTGCATTAACTGGGAGGAAATGTTTATTTTTAATTGTAAGATTAGTTGGAAATCTTTTTTCATTGCATGTGGTAAGGAGGCAAAGTTAACAGCTGATTTCTGTTAATACCAGCTTTTTTGCTCTGATTATTATTTGTATTTAGTTTTATTATGCCCCAAGGAGACATCCTCTATTCCTGTCATGTTGCTCTCTTTAAATAAACTAAAATTATGTCATACCTATGCTCCATCTGAAGTGATTTCTATTCCCTGACTTCCAGAAATTGAGATTTTGCTTTCAGGAAAGTATTTTGATGTCTGTGTTCATATGTAACTGCTGCTATGTACACAGATGAATTTTCTGTATTCTGTGGGGTTTTCTATGTGAAACCCAGGTGTGGGTTTGCTGAATGTAATGGAGGATCCTCAGCATCACTGTGTTTGTCTTATACTCACTTTATTGTTGTCAGCTAATGAGTAATGAACAATAACCAGTGGGTGCAATAATAGTCCTAATTAGCAGCCATTATTTGTCTGTGTGAGAATCTTAACCTAAATTAAAGCAGACAGAAGGTACTTTCTATCAAATTCAGTATCAGTTGATGCCATGATCTAGCTTTGTACTTTATGACTTTATTTTTCTGGATCCATTTTTTAAAAATATATAATATCTTTATCAGGCTTGAGAACTTCCAACTATTATGATTAAAGCTACCTGATGTTTTTAGCATGTAAGCAAAGTAATGTTGATTTTCCTGTTGATATTTTGATAAATGTTTGTTTTCTCTCTGCAAGCACTTTTGTATTCAGTCTTTCTGTGCATGGGTCTTATGTGAATGAGAGGCTATTAAATAGATTTTTATACAAATTTCAGAATTAGATTTACAGCTAAATCTGTTGATAATGATTTATTCATTTGAAATTTAATTTCCATTCACCATTGTATCTTTTGTCCATCTTGTACTTTTAGCCAGTTGTAGACAAACTATCTTAAATGTGTCTTAAAGGGCAATATAATGAGAAAGGTTTGGTTTATAATGCTCTGAATTTCAGACAAAGGAACTGTGATCAAGGGGCTACTTTCCCTATCAAATAGGGAAAGGAGGGAAATCATGCTGAATTGAAGTTAGGAACTTAAGTAGCATTCTCATCCCTCTAGGTGGGAAAAATAGGAAGAAAAATTTTTATATTCCCTTTTGCCTCTAAGACAGAGGCATCTGTTGTGTGTCTATTATCCCACTAAACATAGGAAACACAGATTTCTAGGACTTTACCACAGAGTATTTCTCAGTAGCTAAAAGCTGGCAGATGAGGTAGAATTTGAGAATAAGAGGACCAGGCAATCTGCATGAACTTTTAGATGCCTTGATGTCTTTAATGACTGTATTTATCTGATCAGTAATTTTAAGCAGTGTTTAGAGTTATGGCACAGACACAAGTTACTTTTAATTATGCAAAAATCTGTTTTCAGCTCTTGACATCTGCATGCTCTTAGTCATTAGACTAATGGCTGTGTGCTAATGCTACCAAGATGTGCTCTGGAAATAAAAAGGAATAAGAAGAGTGCTATACTGTGCAGTTAATGGGAGAGACAGATCCAAGTCAAGATCACAGTGACTAAATTAACAGAGTTAGTAATTTCTATTGTGAAAATTATCTTTTTGTTGTTAAACTTCAGCTTTTTTTTTTTTTTTTCCTGATATGCTGAGGTATAATGAATGAAATTGAGAAGAAAACAATGTTACCATGAAGTTAGTTTTCTACCTCAGCTTGAAGAAACTGCCTTCCTAACAGGACAAAGTAAATTTACATAATAATAATAATAATAAAAAAAAGTTACTTGTCTAACTGTTCTTCTCTTTGTTGCAAGTCTTAAGACTTTCATTTAATAGCTGCAGATAAAAATCTTGTTGTTTTCTATGCCTTCCTCTTATTAAAGATATTAGAGCATGAAAAAAAGGGAGAGGAGTGCAACTCTTTGTGCTCATTTGAGTTCTCTCTTTACTCCCTGTGCCCCATTTTTCACACGGACAGATTGGTAAAGAGCAGACAGCAGGAAAAATACATCCAGGTAAGGATCCTTTTTTTATTTAGTGGTATGAGTGGGTACAACATTATAAATGAGGCTGCTTTTGACTTTTGCAGATACAGTGCCATTATAGAATGATGTTTTACTGATCTTTGGAATTCTGCTCTCTTAATTGAACACTATTGCTTTCTGGAAAATAACTTACACTGGAACACAAAGTGGCTTATTGTTGTTTGCATTACAGAACACTTAGAGTCTTTATTTCTTTAAAACCATCCTTAGTTGCTTCCTTTGCTGGTGATACCTATCAAGCAAAGTGTCTGATCACAGTTGTTTTTCTGATTGCATGCATTAGGGCTGCCTGGCATTTAAAGACAGTGTAGTTCTTTAAGTAGATTTCTTCCAGCAAACCCATAGTAACTCTCTTATCATCAGGAAAGACTATAGGAAAGACTTAGAATCTACCCAATAAAGACTAAAATAATTTTTGATCAGCAAAGGATTTTATTGGTGTCACTGTAAGAGAAATAATACTTAGCAATTTTATGGATGTTACTACCCAATACCTGTTGCTAGCAGGTTTTATGGACAGTAAATTCTCCGTGGGTCAACAATGTGCCCTTGTGTCCAAGAGAGCAAATGGTATCCTACAGTGCATCAGAACAAGTGTGTCCAGCAGATCTAGGAAGGTTCTCCTCTCCCTCTGCCCTGGTGAGACCACACCTGGAATACTGTACCCAGTTTTGGGCTTCCCAGCTCAAGAGAGATAGGGGTATACTGGAGAGAGTCCAGTGGGGAGCTATAAAGATGATTAAGGGAATTGAACATCTCTCCTATGAAGAAGGACTGGGAGAACTGGGGCTGCTTACCCTTGAGAATAGGAGGCTGAGAGGGGATCTTAAGAATGTCTATAAATATCTTGAGGGGTGAGTGTCAAGAGGATGAGGCCATTTTTTTTTCAGTGGTGCCCAGTAATAGGACAAGGAAAAATGGCTTTAAACTATAACATAGCATGAGGAGAAACTTCTCTACTACTCACTGGCACAGGTTGCCCAGAAAAACTGTGGAGTCTCCTTCTCTGGAGACTTTCAAAACATTCCTGGATGCATCCCTGTGAGGCCTGCCCTAGGTTATCCTGCTTTGGTTGGACTAGATGGTCTCTAGAGGTCCCTTCCAACCCCTAACATTCTATGGTTCTATGATTTAAACAAAACTTTTGATAAATATAAACTATTTCAGATGCAAAGATAAATGTTATGGTCTTTATTTTACTTAAACTGGGTTTGTATGTTTTAATATGTTATGAAATACTGAAGGTATTTTGAGTTTTTGTATATCTGAGTTAGTACATTTGCCTTTGTCTTTGCCATTTGCCTGAGATTTTGTCTTTGTACGGTATTATGAACATAAGTCATGATCTGGGAATAATAAAAACTAGGGGGTGGAAAACAAATACGTAACTCAAATTAAGCTTTTAATGTAGGGCAAAAATTGTGACAATATTTAATGTATGCTGGCAACTTCATCTGATTAAAACCTCAGAATGAAATGTGAACAAAGCAGGATAGGTATCAACCTGTCGATAGATTTTACAGATATATTTCCAATTGGACACAAATACCTCTTTGCTTTTAATAAATGTAACTATGATTTCATCAGAAAGAAAAAAATTTATATTTCAGTGATTGTTCTTCAAAAGTATCACCCAGGCATTTTTTCCTTTTTTACTGTGTTCCCAGTGAGATGACAAAATTTCCTTAATTGCTGTTGGAAGAGCAACAGAGCTCCTCCTCCCTCCCCTCCCCCAGGCATCACAGTGCAAAACAAAACTTTCTGCATGGGAGGTAGCTCTGTAGGTAGGATGTTGCTTTGAATGGAATGGTGAAGGGGAGAAAACGAAGACTTTTTATCTCTTTGAAGATGCAAGCTACCCGAAATTAGCATAAGAAAACAGTCTGAAAGTTTTTTTCTTTTGAAGGGGGTGTTGTAAGTATTTTGGTTTTGCTAAATATTTGTATATTGTGAGAAATCCCAGTTGCTATTTTTCTTAACTTAAATCTATATGTGTTTGATCAAAATATTTAGGGATTATGCATACCTGTGTGAGTGTATATATATTTACAAAAAAGCACATGCACATGCTTTTAAGTTTTAGCTGTGGTTTTGGTTTAGGTACAAGTAGCATGTACATTAGAAAATGTGCCTTTGATGTAGGACTGCTGTATTTCTGTAAACATGCAGCTCTGCCTTTAGTTTACATGTTGCAATATAGCATTTTACTAAACATTAAGATATTCCTCATATTTATTACTGACTTTGTCGTGTTGATTTGCTGTGTTGGATTATGCACAGCAGGCTTCAAATTTCCTTTAGTACTACCTGAGCAGAGCTGTACTTAGTCTGAGATAGTGGAATTTCCTTACCTACACAAATCTGGAATGTTTTTCTCACATAAATGCCAATTAGGTGGTTTTTTTCAGGATGTTTAAGTAATGCACAGTGTAGCCTGTTGCACAGTTTTGTGATTTTGGAGGTAATTTTATGGTATTATATTGTAGTTAACTTTTTATATGACATTTGCTAATAAACCAAACCAAGTAAAAAAACCCAGTGGTGGATGTTTATTCAAACACAAAGGTTTTACTGGGGTAGGGACAGGGAGTGGGAAGCTGAGAGTGGGGGAGAGTTACAAGTGGAAGAAATGGCCATCTATTTTAGGAACAACAGCAGTCCAATAAAATGTCCAAGCTTGATTTTACAAAGGACTAAAATCTCTGAATCTGTTGATTATTATTTTTAGTTCAATTGAAGAAAATGGTCATCAGAGATCAGAAGTATTTTCATTAAAACTGAGTTGGTGATAGTAGCATTTTACAAGAGCCTGTACAACACTGAAAAATACAGTTTCTGCCTAATTCATAAGGTGTTGCTGTGATCTGCTTTCTCAGGTTTTCTTATCCCAGATGAACAGATTAAAAGTGATCATCTGATAGAAAAATAAGAGCTCCATATAAAATAGTGGTCTGATTCCTTTTTCAATCATCTGTGTGGAACAGAAGTTATTTTTTTCCTGTTGGGAATTCATTATAGTACACTTGTCTGGTGCATTCATGGGGATGATGAACTTGGGATTGCTTATAATATTAAGAGTTTTCAGATTGTTATTTCCTGTTGTATATGGTGGGTTTATTGACTGTAAAGTTTGAAATCTGAAATAGCTTAATGCAGACCATTGGTTTTGCTGTCATCCAGTCCTGCTATTCTGGGTCATATAAAAAGGTGACTCTAGAGTGTTAGAGGAAAGTTTGGCAGCTATGGAATTATTCATTCCAAGATCAATAGTTAGGTGTCTAAATGAAGCTGTCTGTCTGTGATCTAAGTGTTTAATTTCCCATCACAGTCAGTGGACATTTAATTGAGGTCTGGAGCTTGTCTCCCTTTGGTCATTTGAATATCTGTGTCCACAGCCTTGTTGGGCTGTACCTACCACTAAGTATCTGCTCACTGTAATGGGACTGAAGATGCCTTCTTCCCATGAAGGACCTCAGTTATCTTTATCTTCAAGCAGCAACCAACCATAACATTGTTGTATTTCTGCTTATCTGGCCCATGTGTTAATATAAATATGTTTGTTTTAATTTTTTTTAGGGTACTAAAAAGGCTACTGATTTTGCTGATAGAGCTGAAAAGACCATCTTGTTCCCTGAACCCAAATTGTCTGTGGTATATGCACTTCAGTGTGGTTAAGTAGCCCTTCCTGAACTATTTGGAAAATCATCTGGTTCTGGATTTCTTGTTATTCTCATTGCCTGAACTGTGTATAAGATGTATTAAAATTTGATTTTGCAAATGCCCTCTTAAAATGAGTTTTGACAAATGCAGATTGATCAAAACAAGCTGTTTGGAAATACTCTGGATAAGGGCTGAAAAAGGAACAGGGCTCTCATTTGAGCATAGATTTTAATAATTCCAGTCGTGTGGTGGTGAATCTGACAGTAAGCATTGCTACATATTTTATTTATTTTTTTATTTATTAATTTTAAAATGCTTCCTGACCTATGTCATGCAGATATTTGCCTGATTTTGTGCTTTCAAAAAAATCCTACCACAGGGACATGTTTTTTATTCTTTATTACCATAGCATAATAAAAATAAACAAAATGCTTTAACCTTTATTTTTTTAGATCCAGGTGCTCACAGAAAATATTCAGTGAGTGGCTATTGACACGAGAGTAGACAGAAATAATTTGAGACTCAGAACTGGTTATAATGCATGCTAGATTGAAATGAAAATAAGGACATTTTTCTATTTACATTCCTACTAGATTTTCTAGATACTCCTCATAATTCTTTTTAAATAATATATCTATGCATTTAAAGAAGATAGACATAATTACAACATATTGTTGGTTCTCTATCATCATCCACATATGGGGTCATAAAACTGAAGTACCACAGCTGGACTTTGGGTGATCAAAAATACAAAGTGTTTTAAAGACTGGTGCATGACCAGAATTGTTTTATTAGATGGGAACAATTTATTTAACATTAGTAACAAAGGGCAAGCCATCCTGTAATGGGTCAAAATTTTCTTCCTCTTTTGTGGATGAGAACTGCAATCATGTAAAGTGCTGTTGTCCACAAAGTAATGTGGTAAATTTGGGCCAGGAGTCATTAGTAACTGAATACTTCCAGTGATTTGCCTTACATCACTTCAGTGCTTCTCATTACCTTTTCACCCTTCCTCATTGTCAGTGATTTAAACTCAAGCAGTATAATTGAAAAGAAATTCTTGCAGGTACCCTGCCAGTCCCCAGAAGAATTGCAGTATTTTTGAATACATGAGGAGATGAAATGGCTTTATTGTACTTTTCTTTTCCCCAGGAAAGGGAGGCAGGATAGATCCATACCTGTCAGCATGCAAGTCAACGACTTGGATCAGAATTTGAGTAGTGAGTAGTTCTTAAGCTTGTTGCCTCTGATGTTTGGAAAAGAGTAGTTATTAAACAAAGAGACACTCTAGTGCAGAGCCACAAATCATTTAGGCACCTGGAAAATCCTAGGAGTGAACTTCCTATTGACCTGCAGCTGTGAGGAGGGTCACACCTGACTGAATTTATAATTTGGTTTGTAGTAATCCTTTATGGTGTCTTTGCATTGGTTAAATTCTGCATAACAGCCAGTGGGTCTGGGGCTTCCCCAGGGTTGATCAGTGGTCAAATCACCTCCTAGTGAAGTTTACTTTAAGGGAGTGCAGGTTCTGAGCACAGAGAACATTGGTTTTCACAAGCAGAATTAAGCATAGCAACTATCCCAGTTCTGTCACTGGTGTTGCTGTAGTCTTTTAGAAATGTGTACTAAGTAACTCTTAACTCACCAACTGTGAAAGTGTGCAGGACTCATTGTCAGCAAAGTTAGAGAACTAATACCAAGCAGCATGCTATGATTTGCAGTATGCATCAAAACTTTTGTAAGCTGTGTGGTAAGTCGTCAGATAAAAATAATTTCAACAAATATATGAAATCTTCAGGATATCTGAAGGTGAATTTGAAACTCAGATGTTTCCCAAACACTACATTCTATTTTCAGACAGGGTTTCACAGAGGAAATAATTTATCTAATGGGTATTTTTCTTAAGTTATGGGAATTGTGTATTATGCTACCTAAAAGTTAATATTTTTTTTGTTTTTCAGTTACAAGCACAGGAAACAAAACTATAAAAGGAAAAATGGACCCCTTGTTTTGGCCGTCAGAAACAAACAGCTTCCGACGTTTCACGCCTGAGTCCTTGGCAGCAATTGAGGAAAGAATTGCCCAGAAAAAAAAGGAACAAGCCAAAGTCAGGAAGGAGCAGAAGGACCAAAACGCTGAAGAAGATAAACTTACTCCTCAGCTTGATCTGAAAACCTGCAAAAAACTTCCAACTCTGTATGGGGATATTCCTGTGGAGCTCATTGGGGAACCCCTCGAAGATTTTGATCCATACTACAAGGATCACAAGGTTAAAACTTTCAAAAAGCATTTTTTAATTTAATTTTGTCTGCTGATCTCTTAAGAGATAGAAAAGCACTAATCAGGAAATGGTGGTTTTTGATTGTTCTGTGGACAGATCTTTGAACATTATTGGTGGTTTTGGGGACAGGAGCTATGAGGTATGCTGCAGTATTTTAATTCCAGTCAGCAATCAGAATTCATTATGAAAACAAAATACACTCGATGGATACATTTAGATTGGAAATTTATTGTGGGATAATTTACACTTTGCTTTGTTTTCCAGAACAGTTTCTATGATATCTGTGGGCTGCAAATGAGTAGATCAGATCTGAATTATTGACTTAACTGCACAGGCTTTTGATGAATTAGAAATATTACAGAAATTAGGGGAGACGTATTTGAGATATTTCCAGTACTCTGTGTTGTGTAAACATATTTTCATTATAGTAAATTAGTTTTCTGTGGTTTTATGCCTTATGAGCTTTGTTTATTGTGACATTTATGTTGCATATGCTTCATAGCATTGCAGATTGTTTTGTGTTGTTGCCTATAGGTGTGTGTGAAGTGGAAGCTCTGGGATTCCTTCTAAATGAAATGTTTACTGTATAATTACTCTACTATTGAGGGGAACTTGACCTGAGGAAATTTTGGGGGAAAATTTTGTTTCATTGAAATATTTCATATACTATGAATATTTTTTTTAATAGACTTTTATGGTGATAAATAAGAGGAGGACTATTTTCCGTTTTTCTGCCACACCTGCCCTGTGTATAGCTGGCCCTTTTAATCCAGTCAGAAAAGCAGCAATTAAAATTCTTACCCATTCATATCCTTTTATTGGTTTACCTTATTTCAGTTTTAAAATGTGCTAATCCATTTTCTGTCATTCTGTTCCTCTAGTCATAGTACTGTAAATGTAAACTCACATGCCTGTGATACTTTTAAAAAGTTTCATGGAATCTTCTTTTACAACAACTAGGATGTTTACATGGTGATGGTACAAGTAAAGATGTGAAAAAGTTTGTATTTAAAGTCAGATTTGCAGGTACTGTTATGAAGCAGCACTTAGGGCTTACTGTACAATGTTTTAGCCCTTTTTCAGAACTTCTAAAAAATACTAATTATGGCAGAGCTTAGGTATCTCTTGGAAGAATGATGGACTACCATTTTCAAAGAACAAAACTATTTCCCCATGCAGATAATTGTTATTTTCACATCATGAAGTTTACCCAGCTGAGTAGAAGTTTGGCTGAATATCCCTTTCTTTCCAAAGCACATGAAAACTCCTGAGTATATTCAAAACCAAAGTAATTACCTGAGTATCTGTATGGTGTTTTTGTCTGTGTAAATACTTTCCTGAATGTCATTGTTTTATAATATAGCAGTTTTTCCTTAACTTATTGTTCACATTATTTGTTGGCTTTATTACATGTACTGTGGTACTCAATTGTGTTTCCATGGCTGTAAATAAGATTCCAGATGAATTTAACTGGACAGAGTAAGTATCTCAGCTGCAATTTATTCACTTTTTTTCTAAGGATACTGACATGCTGAAAAATTTAAATGATGTGGTTTTCTAATTCTGGGGCTTGAAAATTCTTAAGACAGACCTCTGAGGAAGATTGAGGATGATGATGATGATGATTATTATTATCGTAGCACACAGTCTTCTGTGCAGATTCAGGGCCTTTTCTCAGAGGCTTACACCATCTACCCTTTTCTCTACACTGGTTAATTTTTCCATCTGGTGTAACATAGAAGGTTGCTCTATCTTTAAGAATTAAATCATTTAGAGAGACTGTGCAGCAGGTTTCTAACTTCGTATCTTTCATTCTAAGGCAATAACCTGGATATCTGTTATGGCTGGCTCATGCAAAAAGTATAAGAGATAAATATTCATTCCATTCTTTCTTGCTGTTTCCTGGGGACAACCCAACTTCAACTGTTGACATTAGGAGACCATCTATTTATAAGGTCTTGTTAACTTTTGAAATAGAGCACTGGATCCATTGTACTTAGACTTAAGATTCTAGAATTAAATCCTGAAAATGTACCTGGAGCCTGAGAGGTTCTCTAGTTTCAAGTCCTCTCATTTGAGGTAGCATGGTTATAACGATAGCTTAATTTTATGTTAAATTCTTTCAGCAATAGTGTATTTGCCAGAATAAATGTTCAAAATGAGCAAAATTTACAGGCTAGAACAAGTCTCTTATTGCTGTGCCAAAATGCTGAGGCCTTGAAATTTTTTAGCTTGCTTTAGGAACATAAACACAATCTTAAAAATTTTTCATAAGGAAATATGATCTTTGCTTCATTCAGAAATAGTAAGGTATGCTTAAGTGAACATTTGTGTTTATAGATTTACATGGAAATTTACTAAAATGCAGGAAGGTATCTTCTTATACCCGTGATGTTTCTGAAAGTAACGTAACTTGTCCTATTTTACTTGATGATACTACCTTCATCTAGTGACTAAATCATAGAAAAGATTAGAATTGCCTGAATATGTCTCAGTCTCATAAATATTTTTATTTTTATAACTGTAATACACGCTGTCCTTCTCAGATATGTTTTTACTGGCATATATACTGGTGAAATTGTGATAAAAGTAGTAGCAAGAGGATTTATTTGGAATGAATTTACCTTTCTTCGAGACCCATGGAACTGCTTGGATCTTGTTGTTATTGTTGTAATGTAAGTAAAACTCAGTTGTTCTTTTACACTCAAGGAACAAACATGTAGATAACATGAGATTTGACAGTGCTGAAGTTCTTTAGTGTGGTTGACATCCTACCTGGGGAAGTCTTACTGTGGCTGAATCACTCTTTGCATTTCTGCAAAGTGAAAAATAGTCAGAGACCTTAAAACAAGGCATAAACCCAAAGCTCATCTTAGAACTGTTGGAGTGTTCTCAATTTAGTATGCATTTAAATTTTGTAAAGAGGTGGTTGCTGAAACTAAGCATGCCTCTTTATGTTGACTTGGTTGTACTCTGGATCAGATGAAATTCATTTGCAAAGGATCCAAGTGGGTCACAGGTGTTGAATGACAGGGTGATAATTAGCAGATGAAAACCCAAGAATGTGAAGTGGTGCACAAAGGAAAACAGAACTAGCTTAAAAAACACACCTATGGCCTCTGAAATAGTTTTCAGTTGCTGAGAAGGCAACACTGAATTGAAAGTAGACAAGCCTGTGAAAACACCATTCCAGTGTGTAGTTGTGGTTAGAGAAGGAAATAGAAATAGAAAATGAGGACATTCTGGGTAAAAAAATAAAAAAAGAAGTGGAATAGTTAGTTATTTTACTGTGTGGCCTGTGTTTTTCTTCAGCACTATCACTTCAGGATGTGTAGTTTTGCTCCTGACATCTCAAAAGATGACAGAATTAAAAAAGATACAGAGAAGAAGTGTATCTTGTATTGCACATAAAAAGAAAGTAAATGGAGAAGTCTTTAAAAAAAAATAAATAATACAGAGCAGAAGTACAGTTGAAATCTGACTCAGGTGCCAGACTTGGCTTTTGCCAAGTTTGCTCAACTTCATGAGGTGTCTTGTAGCTGGTAACTACTTAGTAACCAGCAAGTAGTCCAACAGCTGTATGAAAAATTTAATTTTATGGTCTGTACCCATAGTTCTAAGCAGTATGTGTTCAAGCAGATATAATCAGTTTACAATATATCATCTCCTTGTGGTTTTGGGGTACTATCATGCAGCAAATAAAAGGATTTGGAAATTAGCTCCACAGTTAACTCAAATGCAGTTCTTACATTTGAGAATTACTTGATCAGACAGGCTAGGGAAACCTATAATGTTCTGATCCATTGCTGACAAAAGTCATGCTTTGAGTGGTAGATCACCTCCAAAGGTTCTTTTCAACCAATGTTTCTCATATTCTTTTTATTTTAAGTAATTCTGCTACCAGAAGTGACCTTGTCATAATGTGAGTCATAATTTGTGTCCATTCTGACATGAAATAAGGGTTATTATTTTATGAGGTAACCTGTTGAAGATAAAGTGATATTTAGAATATGCAATTCTTAAAATCTTCATTTTCTGAAATATTCAAAATATTGATATTATTAAATGGGAATTAATTTCAATACTCAAATTCAAAGCTGACTGTTAAATCTAACTTAGAAAGACACCCATGTAGTACAGAATTAACAATAGAAACCTAGTTATTCTCAACTCCCTTTTTCTAGACTATAGATTGTGTACTTTTGATATAGCTAACATATATACTTCCATGTGGCCTAAATCAGATTAGCCTTAGTATGAGAAGGTGTGGTTATGAAATTGAAAGTTTTATATTTATTTGACACTTCTATAGGTAATGTTTTGGGAGTTAAGTATCCAAATCCACACTAAGCAAAAATGTGCTGTGTTTCTTTTCTTTTCAGAGGCACTAATGAAAAGTTGCATTATTTTATATCAATAACTACAGATAAAGCTGGATTCCTCACTTTAGACATCTGCCTTAGGACATATTTGACACATTTATCTTTTGTAACTTATTCATTACTGTATGCTTAATATGCATCTGCTCTGAAAAGCTAGATCTTTGTCATCCAATTTTATATCATTTTATAGGTATGCTACTATGTGTAGAACTACAGGCAAGGTTTCAGCTCTTAGAACTTTCAGAGTACTGAGGACTTTGAAAGCTATTTCAGTAATACCAGGTAAGTAACAAAATGTCTGGCTGCTTTTCTCTCTTCTTTAGCAGTATGGAATTTCCAATTGCTCTCCTATTCTTGCCTTCAGTTTTCTGGACACTTTTTGTGATGGTTAATGGGGTCCAAGGTGTGAGTGTTCTGCAGTCAGTAAGAACTCTCAGCAGCATCCTAGAGGATTACTTTTTATCATCTTTCCTCAAAATTATTTCAGTGTAGGAAAATCTTTTATTTTCTGCTTTTTCTGTGCCATTATTAATGTTCAGTTTTACTTAGCCCAGTGCCTGTGTCTTTTTACTTTTGCCTTTCCTGACCAGCACCTTACTCAATATGTTGTTTTAACATAATATGGCCATAACAATGTATTTCTCTGTTCACATTGTGTGTCATTATTATATTATTTATATTTTTTCTGTCTTGCCATGAATTAGGATGCCAAAGCATGAATTTCAGAATCTAACTACAAAAACTAATTTCAAAATCTATAAATGGTTATGTATCCTCTTGTCACAACATATATTAACTTTACAATTTCTATGCAATTAAAAATAGATTTTTTATTTTGCTGTGAAAATAAAAAGAAATTAAATATAGGAAGTGTTTAATTTTTACTGAGAAAACTACCTGACAATATCGTTTCTTTCATATTCACCATGGATAACAGAGATAAAATGTAATTTTTTTTCCTTATGAAAGATTTACATAAAAATCTCAAAACTCAAAACTCTCTACCTATTTCATATTTTAAATTAAGTTATTCTACCAGAATATTGGTCTTCAGTTTAGATATATATATGATTTATTTTCACATTATCACAGTTTAAGGTTGGAAGAGACCTCTGGTATGTCATCTGGTCCTACCTCCTTGCTCACCTAGAGCTGGTTGACCAGGACCACCTCCAGGTAGCTTTTGAGTATCTCCAAAGATGGAGACTCCACAACCTCCCTGGGCAGCCTGTGCCAGTGCTCAGGAACCCTCACAGTGAAAAAAGAACCTCTTGTGTTTGGAACCTTGAACCCAGATACAGATGAACTCCCTGTTCCAGATGTGGCTCCCTTAGTGGTGGGTAGAGGAAAAGGATGATTTCCCTCTACCTGCCTGCCATGCTTTGCCTAATGCAGCCCAGGCAGAATATCCTTTGCCTTTTTTGTCAGGGCCACATTTTTGGCTCATATTCATCTTGGTGTCCCTAAGGACCTTCAGGTCCTTTTCTACCCAACTGCATTCTATGCGGATGGTTCCCAACCTACATTTTTTTCCTACCCAGTGTCATAAAAATTCTTTTGCTTTTAAGCTGGTGACATGTAGAATTTCCTGAGGTCATCAGAAGGTATCCTTTATTGTCAAGCTTATTTGGCACAATGTGAAGAACATATTTAAAGTTAATCAGGCACAGAAATCTGTCTGTAGTCATTAGAGTTTGTAAGAGTTTGCTTAGATGCTATCTTAACTTAGAATTTTCAAGTTAAGAAAATTGGTTTTAGAAGGGAGTAAAAGCCAACTTTTATTTAAAAAGCCAAGATGAGGAAATTTAAGTAAAACAATTTACTCCAAGTTAAAAAACCATTTACACTAATTGTTTTTAACATATTGCATCTGTTGTATATTGTCATATGGGAATGCTACTGTTTTCCTCTTCTCATTGTGCATATTATTGATTCTTATTTTTCTAGGTCTAAAAGTCATCGTAAATTCACTTATTGAATCTGTTAAGAAACTTACAGATGTGTTGATCTTGACTGTTTTTTGCTTGAGTGTATTTGCTCTAATAGGCCTCCAGCTTTTTATGGGCCATTTAACATCCAAATGTGTCCTCAGTAGTAGAATTGATTCATACGATGACACCTTATGTAAGGACGCCAAGATATATAACAAGAGTGAGGAAGGTAAATTTTATTCTTTTCTCTCTTCACATAATCTGTGCATCTTCCTATGTCTGGTTTGGTTTTTTTCACAGAGATGTTGAAATTATCACTGCATGTGTATCTCACAGGAACATAGGTCCTTCCATTCGCCCAGTAATTATATAAAGTCTTTGGGGCAACTGAATATAATGATTAATGAATCAAAGAATCACAGAATGGCTCAGGTTGGAAAGGACTTTTAAAGATAATTTAGTTCCAACCCCCCTGCATGAGCAGGGACACCTTTTTTAAAGTGCAGTAATGTATGATTTACAGCCACAGTGCTGTAGGAACTGACAACTTCTGATTTGATGGCTTTTTTTTTTTTAATCAGATATCTGCTACAGAATGAACAAATCTTCTGAAATATTGCTCTGTGGGTTTAGTTCAGAACCCAAGTAAGTGAACCCAATAGTTTTAATACTTTCTTATTTTTCCCCAGATTTACTGAGGGATTATTAAATTAATAATTAGATATTTGACATCAGAGAATGAATGATTTAAAGTTCTAGGATGCAAGCAATTATATATGTGCTTTGCTGCTTACTGCTGGTAATACAATGGTAATGTAGAGTGATATGGGAAGAGGAGCAATACAGATCAGTAAAGAACTGAACTCCTCATCTTGGCAAATTATTTAAAATTAAACAGATTTCCATTTTTCCCCCCTCTACTTGTTTGCATGCGTCCTACATCAAGCAGAGAGTTTCTGTCTAGTTTTTTTTTTTGACTAAACTTTCTAGAACTGTCTGATATTAGTCAGCCCTTCTGGCAGAGTTCTGTTGGGGAATGTTGAAAGGCATTTTCAGACACTCTGAACAAATCTGTATTTGGTGTTGCCTGCTGGATATTTTCAGGTACAATCTCATAGTGCAAATAAAACATTGTTTACCATATCTTTTGTGGTTAGGACAGAATGCCCTCCAAACTATACCTGCATAAATATTGGGAAGAATCCTGATTTTGGCTATACAAGTTTTGATCATTTTGGGTGGGCCTTCCTTTCTTTGTTCCGTCTGATGACACAGGATTGCTGGGAGCGCCTCTACAGACAAGTAGGTCCTTTTATTACCTGCTAGAATGACTTTAGACATGCAGTTTGGAGACTTATGTCCACTGGAAATATTAGCACCTGTTCTAACATTCCTGGTACCAAAATTCTTTTAAAATCAATATAAAGATGAAGTAAGTAGTTTCAAGTGCATGAATTGTGACGCCTTCTGCAAGTGACATGGGATGAGAGCAATTCAGGTGTGAATGCTCATAGTTTTCTTGGAGATCACAACTCAGTGACTGATAGTTCATACATAAGTACAGATGGATTGGGATATACATACAGTAGATCTGACTGTTGAGCTCACTGCTGCTGCAGGGAATATGAGTACTTGTCACATACTCTGTTTCTCTTCCTTTTAATCCTGACTGCTCACCAACCCTTTTGGCTCAACATATACACTTATATTTTAGGTAATTTTTGACAACTGCTACTAAAGAAATTGGAGCTAGAGAGTTGAGTGTAACTTTTAAATTCTGGTTTTTTATAAAAATTCTACAAGAGCTGCATTTAGAGAACTCCCTGTAACTCCTTACTTCCATTCAGTTTCTTTGCTAGGAGGGAATTTTCCTCTGCCTTATTCTATAGTGTTCATATGGTCCATTTTAACTTCTTTTCAAGCAACTTGTATTAACCGAGATTTTTAAAAAAAATGGATACATCTTTTTGCCATTTGGTGGTTTTTTAGTTCTTAGTGTCTGAGCTCAGAGCTTAATTTTGAACTACCTCCTCTGCCATTAAAAAAACCCCCAAAACTAAGAATAACCCATCAGTCTAAATATTGCATCTGATTCTCTAATTATAGCACCTTTCATGATATTTAGATAACTGTAATGTTCATCCTCTTTGCTTAATTTCTTCTGTGGTCACCTGCACTCTTTACAGCTATATTTGTCTTGTACCAAACTCTGATGATTATTTCTACAATTTGATTAGAGTTATTTAATTTAATTTTAAGAATGGATTTTGGGTTTTTTTCTGTACTGTTCATGGCATCATTGTAAATTTTTTGTGGTCAGCTACATAAAGAGAAAACATTGTATGATCATGGAGAAGTTATTAAGAGCTGAAATTTATTATTTGAAAGCCAGGGGAACTCCTGACTCAATTCTATTTCTATATCTTCTGTATAACTTAGACCAGAGCTAGATCCTACTGTTATTAATAGAAAACAGTGCAGTAAATTGTCCTTTTATATCGTATAGGAAAATATAAATCATTTAAAGTTAGAAATTTTATTGCACATGTTAGTTTGTTAGGAATTTGTTACAGTCTTTTCCTTTTCCTTGCAGACCATCCGTACATCTGGAAAGAGCTATATTATATTTTTTCTTGGAGTCATCTTTTTATGCTCATTTTATCTCTTCAATCTGATCTTGGCTGTAGTAACTATGGCATATGAAGAGCAAAATAGAGCTACTCGTGCTGAAACAGAGGCAAAGGAAAAGTTACTTCAGGATGCCAAACAAATTTTAGAGAAAGAAAAGGTCTGTAAATTATGTATGTAATATGTGGTTCCTTTTGTTTTCTTCTGTTTGTGAATTAGGGAAATTAGGATTTTAATTAAACATGTGCTTCTTACCATACTTTCATTTCAGCTTCCATCTCTTTATACATGTGTATGTGTGTCTCTATATTTATGCAAATAGATATAAACACTTCTGTGGTATAAACAAACACCATGAGTCCAAATTAAATCATTTTAACTTTTAGGATGTGCAGACTTGATGTTGTATAGGAATAACTTGCTGGTAAGTATATAGCTTCTATGGTATTGCATAGGTGCCTGTGCTCTGTGGTTTGCCCCATTCTTGTGCACTACCCCTCTTGCTGATATCCTTTCTCTGGATATCCCTTCTTGGTATTCCTGCATACTCTACTGAAGGAAGTATGAGTGGATAAATTCCACAAGAAAAGTTGTCATTTCTACAGTTCCATGAGACTGGAAGTTCTGGTGCTGATAAATTTCAGGGTTGATTAAAACCACAATTTGTCTGGGAGCCACTGTGCTCAGCTGTCTGAGGGGTGTCATACCTCTTTTTGAGTGACTGCATGCAGAGGGTCCACCAGGTGACAAACACCAGTCTATGCAAGTTGCATATTAATGTGGAAGGAGATCCAGAGACTGCTTTGGTTTCTTTGCTGTTGGTTTAGAGATCTAACAGGCACACATCTGATTTCTATGGTGTTCCCTCTTGGCACAGCATTGCCTAGATTCAGTCATTCCTTGGCCTGTACAGGACCAGGGGTCACCTTGTTGTTTTAATTTTATTTCTGAGAAGTAGAGGTTTAATGTGAGGCAACAAGATAGACTGAAAATTATTGGTAAGATATTTTGTCTTCTAACCTTTTATAAAACATACCTCTGATTTACTGCTAATAATCAGAAAAGCCAGACTTGCAAGAGGACATATAAATATTCTCTAGCAACTATCCAATGTCATTGTTAAGGTGAAGCCTTATTTTACCATTAAATTACATAAAAATTACATAATACATAAAAACCCATTTACCAAATTCCTCCTCTGCAGCTGTCAACAACGCCTGTAATATTTCTCTGCCTGAAATTCCATCTTGCTAAGCTTTACTGAGGTTTTTCTTCCTTTTCTTTTTTCTTTCAATAGTATTAGTAGTTAAAAAAGGTTTAACATGATAGGATTTAGTTTAAGCCCTTAGTCTTGTATTGGTTTGGTGCTTAAGATTCTTCCCAAAGCAAGAAAAGAAGAGTAAAAGGAGACATCATTATATTCTGTAATTCAGAGACAAAATACAAAATCTAAAGTGGCAAGGAAAGACTTTAATTACAGTAGCTGATAAGTAACCCTGCTTTATCTTTCAAACTGGTGAATGTGATTTTGTACTCCTATCTTCTTATTGTAGTTTAATATTTGAAAGAGAGGCATTGTTAGTGCAAGGTGTTCAAATAGTGTAATTAAACTGTGTATGATCCTAGTCCATTGGCCTTGTATTGATAGACCCCTTGATAGACCCCTTACTGTTTCTTTTACAGATGCTGTCTGCAGGAGAAGATAATAAGGCCTTAGAGGTCAGATCTGAAATGTCATCTGGGGGCTTGAAAACTTCAGAAGAGATGAACACAGAAAGACCTGTTTTAAGGCAAAATTTGGTTTTAGGTGATCCTACCAATGAGGAGCATATATTTAATTCACAGCCTGGGCGCTGCCACAAGAAGCTTGTAAGTATTTGAAGTAAAAGATATTTTCATTAGACTTGGCATATATGACAATTGGATGAGGAAAAGCTTTCTTTATTTGCAAACACTAGACACAGCTATATGGATTTGAAAGTTCAAAGTGACAGTAGCATACATATGACACATTATAGCCCTCTGCACTTAAATCTGTGGTAAGATCTGTTAGCATAAACAAATATAAAATCCTGTAAGTTTTTAGAATTTCCCTCATGACCTGATCTGGCTTTTATTTGTACACACAGCTAATTCTATGGCCTAAGTATTTAAATCAGATTTAGTTCAGTATGAAGACTTCTAAAGTTAGGGGAGTAACATGGGTGTCTGTCTAGTGCCATTTTAGATGTTCTTGGTCAAGTTAGATATGTAGTTATCTTTGGCATCTGTGGGACATCTTCCACCACTGTGTGGATATCTCCCAGAGGCAAATGGAGATTTAATTTTTTGGGTCACAAATCTATACCTAGTGACACTAGAGGATTTCTAGTGTCTGATATGGCCACCACCTACTCCACAGAAGTGGACAGACATGGTGTGTCATGTCTACTTAATCTAAGACTATGGGTATCTCAGACACCAAAATGTCTCAGTAGACAAATTCAGGTGGCCTCAGACACTTACATTTAAGTTAATCAAATTTACAAAAGAAAAAACCCAAAACAAGACCATCATTTAAAGTGGGATTTTAGGTGTATTGTGCACAGGGACATATTAAATGTGGATGTCTGAATATTAGGCTGGATACTACATGTGCTTTTTCAAATTTTGATTACAGCACCAGCTTCTGGCTTTGCAGAAGTTTCCTCTGTTCACTCATATCTAAATCCATTTACAAAATTGCTGATTTTCAACAATATATAAAAAGAAAGCTTTTAATGCCCTAATACTGTTCCAGCAGCAGCCAATGTCCAGTATAGGTTTGTGACTTAAAACAAACTGGGTCCACTGGAAAAAAGTAGGTGCAAAAAGTAGGTGTTTGTTACTTGACTGAAACCCTGATTCTCAGCCACACCTTTGATATTGAAGGCCAGAATTTCAAGCCAGTCTTCAAACCAGGTGTGTTTCTTCCTTCCATTTCCTTGGTGATGATTTACCATGACTGAGCAGGGTCTCTAGATGTTTGGTTTTTTTTTTTTCTCTGCCAATGTATTTTCTATGACCTGCCACATGGTGATCTGTTCCATCTCATGGCAGATTCTCTGTTGCCTCTGAGAGAATATCAGAGTTGTTCCTACCCATCTCATAGAAAACGGAAACTTTCCAGAAGCAGAGCTAAGGGAGTAATGACCCAACTTCCTTCCTTTTGAAAAGTGTTCCTGTAAGGGAGTTTTTATCAGACATGTCAACCTACCTAAAATGGATTAGGTTTTGATTCTGACACTCTGCATCCTCAGAATTTCTTCTAAATTCTGTGATCCTAGCTATATTAAATTATGTGTCTGAGCCAAAGGAGTCAAAATCATCCACTTGGCAGCAACTGCCATCTGTCATCTCCTTTACTGTAGTATTTGCTCCTTACAGGGTCTTTGCTGTTTCCTCTGCTGTTAAGAATATTACAGTGTTTTGTGACCTAATTTGGTTCTGCTGTGCTTAAAGGGAGCACTCTGTCCCATTCAATGGTAGTGTATTACTATACATATTGCAGAAAGAAGATGTCTTTCCATAGCAGGTGTCATATCTTCTATAAGTATAAAAATCACCTCTTATAGCTGATTTTCCCTCTTTAATTTTTTTGTCCTCTAAACCTGTGACTGTGTTGCAGGAGATGACTGAGCCAGGAGATGAATTTGGCTTAGTTCCTAGACCTTAATTCCCCAAGGCTGCAAAACCTGAAGTCTGGATGACAAGTGCAACCTGTATTTTTACATTTCAGAAGTAAAATTTGCAGGCCTTTGCAAAGGTCCCTTTCCATCCCTGTGTGCAGAGAATGGCAAAGTTTTGGATATCTCTGTATAGAAACGTTGGGAAACAGATAATAGATTGCAGCAAAACCTTGTACAAGAAATGTTAAATGGTACCCATTTTTCAGGAGTATATTCTGCAGAGCTTAAACTACATTTCTGTGCTTGCAAACTGATGCATGTACACCATCTGCATGAAAAATTCTAAGACTCAGCTCCAGGTAATTGTGTGAGATCCTGGCTGTAGTCTTATGCTGTCTCACTTGACTTACAGGAGGTCATTTGACAGCAGAACCAATTATTTATCAGTCATGAGGGTTCTTCATGCATAGTCGACCTGTATGCTCACTTACTCTCACTCTCCTCCATCATAGCTCTCACTTTGTCCTACAAATACTGATATTTAATATTAAAGGGAAAAAAAAAGACCTAGAGCATGATATCTGTGAGAGCTGCTCTAATGCACAATTTTACCATAAGTCAAATAAATACAATCTGCAACAAACATGGCAGTTTGTTTCATATTATGACAACTACTGGTAGTATAAGCTTTGCTACAACTGAGAACCCTTCAACCAAGCATATTGGGGAGAAACGTTTTTGGCAGGACATAATCAGTTCTATAAAAACTTGGACTATTTCTCTAGTACAAATACCTGCTTTAAATCCCAGTTTGTCAAAGGACTTCTCATCACCAATTATTCACTTTAGCTAAAGATAGATGAACAGCAGTATTCAGTTCAGTGTTAATTAATACTCTTAATTTTTCTAACAACACTGATTCCAAACGCTTCTGGACAGAGGTGAATTTCAGCAAGAAGATTGAGGACTTCTGTTAGACTGTTCACAAAATTTCTAGGTTTTTCTCCTCTGAGACACCAAACATTATGCAAAGGAATGAAAGGAGAAGTTGCACTGGTAACTGGGTTGTGATTGGAATAGTATAATTGAATCTTTTACATTCTTAAAAAGTACACATAGAAAAATGAACATTTTAGTGCTATTTTATGAATTAATTCTGTGCGTTTATTCTGTGACAGTTCTATCAGCTATTTTTGCTTAGCTTTTCAAGTCATTAAAATACCAGAGAGACAAAGAAATAATTACTACAAAGAAGTACTACTACGAAACCCCTGAGGCCAAGGATATCAGCTCAATTTCCTGAATTAAAGTTTTATAGAATATGCTAATAAAAATCATATTATTGTACAAGACTGAAGGAATGGTGTGACATCTTTACACATATACCCCCTCACAAAAAGAAAATGAAACAAATCAAGTTGTGCTGAAAGGGGACATTAAAGTGCTGTGCACTGAGATATGGTCATTCAGCAGCTCCCTGGTAAGACCACACCTTGAGTACTGTGTTCAGTTCTGGGCTCCTCAGTTCAAGAAGGATATTGAGGTCCTCGAACAGGTCCAAAGGAGGGCAACCAAGCTGGTGAAGGGACTCGAACACAGATCCTATGAGGAGAGGCTGAGGGAGCTGGGGCTGTTCAGCCTGAAGAAGAGGAGGCTCAGGGGAGACCTCATTGCTCTCTACAGCTACCTGAAAAGAGGATGGAGCCAGGCCGGGGTTGGTCTCTTTTCCCAGGCAACTCTCAGTAAGACAAGAGGGCACGGTCTTAAATTGTGCCGGGGAAGTTCAGATTGGATATTAGAAAGAATTTTTTCACGGAAAGGGTGATCAGACATTGGAACGGGCTGCCTGGGGAGGTGGTGGACTCTTCATCCCTGGAGACATTTAAAAAGCGACTCGATATGGCACTCAGTGCCATGGTCTAGTGACTGTGGCGGTAGTTGATCAAGGGTTGAACTCAATGATCTCTGAGGTCCCTTCCAACCCAGCCTATTCTATGATTCTATGACTGGTGGTTCTAGTTATTTCCTCCCTGATACTGGAATCTTTGTTCTTTCTCTTCTTCTCTGCCTCAGTCTCACCTTTTCTGTGCAGCCCATGTTTTATTGTTGTCTACTTAGTCTTTAAAATGCATGTGTGTGGGTATTAATGTGTCATGAACTCGGTGTTCTTTTTGTATGTGCTTTTCATCAGTCACTGGAAAGATGGAATGATATTTTTCATTCCCTCTCCTGTTAATGGGTCTGTACTTCTTATAGAATGGGATTATCATTGTTATTAAACCTTCTCAGAAGAAAACAGCTCTTGAAAAATACTACTGGTTTTGATGAAATGTCCTTTGCCTTCCAAGGCAAACACATGGTTCTGTTGTTTTGTTTTGCATTCTTTCAGCAAGGTAAGGTTTCATTACAGCATGTAGTTAAAAAGGCATATTTATCTCATGCTCAACAGAATTTTTATACTGCCATTTATTCATATTCCCTTGTTATAATCTGTTGTTTTTTTTTATGCAAAGAGGCAGATTCTGCTGTCCTATGAATTGTCAGTGGACTCTATTAATGATCCTCTTCGAAGACAGAGGTTAATGAGTGCAGCCACTATTATTACCGATAATTTGCGTAAGTCATTCTTCAATGATTTCCTTGTGGTCATTATGTAAATTGACCTAAGAGAGCAAAATGTCACAAGCAGCACTATTTGAAAAGTCTCTAGGGGAAATTATGCTACAATCAAATATAAATGTCAGTAAAATAAATATTCTTGTATCTGATGTAGCTGTTACTGTAACTTGCAATTACCAAGGGTAAATTGTGCCTGAGCAGCCTGGTTGCCCTGTACAACAAAGTGACTGAGGGTTGTGGGTGAGGGGAGAGCAGTGCTTTCATTTACCTTGACTTCAGCAAGGCTTGAAACGTTGTCTCCCACAGTATTTTTTCATTCAAGTTAGGGTTTTAGGGTCTACCACAGGTGGGCCACCAGCTGAACAAAACAGTGGCTGGATGTTTGGGGTTCCAGTGCCTGGTGTAGAAGTCCCAAGTGGGGTTCCACAGAGGTCCTGTAGGACACATCCTAAGTGACCTGCAGGAAACAACAGAGAGCCTGCTCTTCCATTTTGCAGATGACACCAAACTGGGGGAGGGAGCCACATGCCTGGCGGTAAGAACTGCCATGTTAGAGGGACCTGGACAGGCTGGAGGAATGGGCCGACAAGAACATCACAAAAATTGTGCCAGAACAAACATAAATTTATGCATATCTGCAAGAACTTGGAACAATAAAGGCTGGGGGCTGCCTGGTTGAGAAGCAGCCCTGCAGGAAAGGCCATGAGGTCCTTATGGGCAGTGAG
Organism: Calypte anna; assembly: GCF_003957555.1. NCBI lineage: Eukaryota > Metazoa > Chordata > Aves > Apodiformes > Trochilidae > Calypte > Calypte anna. The sequence continues at coordinate 6,137,664 of NC_044245.1, forward strand.
CTGAGTGTGAGGCAGAAACAGCACGAGCCCTTGTGGCACCACTGGCTAATAGTATCCTGGGCTGTATTGGATGAGTATAGGGAGGAGAAAAGTGGTTATCACCCTTTATTAACCACTTGCTAGGCCACATACTGTGCCCAGTTTGTCCTTCAAATACCACAGTACAAGAAATACATTGAGTTCAGCAGAGGGCCACCAGTGCTGGGCTAGTACAGCCTGGAGAGGAGGTTTTGAGGGAAAGTTAGTATCAGCCTTCCAGCATGTAGGAAGACATTACCAAGAAGGTGGAGCAAGGCTCTTCACAGTAATGCACAGTGGGAAGGTGTGACAACAGAAATAAATAGAAAGAAGACAGCTTCAAACTGTGTGTAAGGAGAAGGATAGTCAGACAGAGGATCTGCCTGTTGTGCAGTTTCTGACTTCATGGCTGGCCCTATTTTGAGGAGGGGGCTGCACTTGAGATCACCTGTGGTCCATTCCAACATGACTTATCTTACAACCCTATCCTCAGCTGACAACACCAAGAAGCGGGAGACACCCTTCATTTTCTCCTGGATTTTGCTCCAAATCCATGCTGATTCTGTAACTATGCAGATACAACTCACAGAAAAAAAAAGTTTTCAGTTTTCCCAGAGACATCTATTTGTCCATAATGCAGATCCTTTCTCATACTTCAATAATATAACAAATTTATAAAGAGGTGGGTACTATCACCTGTTTCTGTAATGATGAGATTGCTGATGGTCTGTGATTACTTTATGTAGAATAGGTGAAATAATTTTTTTCAGTGACATCATTATGCTCACATGACATTGATTATTCTGTTGCAATCTTTTCTTTGACTGGTTGTCTTTGTCCTCGTACTATAAAATTCCTCAGAAGTTTTTTAGTATGTCATTTTCTCTCTTGTCATTTAGATCTGCAAGAGTCAAAACTGAAATGCCCTGCATTCTTTGGACGTTTTGCTCGAAAATATCTCATCTGGAATTGTCCATTCTGGAGAGTAATCAAAGAGAAGGTGAAATTCGTAATTTTGGATCCATTTGTTGATCTCTTAATCATGGTTTGCATTATCGTGAACACATTTTTCATGGCTCTGGAATACCCTGAGATGCCACTCTATTACCAAAGTATGATTTTTATAAGTGACAAGGTAAGTCAGGTCTATGTTAGAATGAAACCATTTATACTGGAACAGTGCCATAAGAAGAAATACTTTTTCAGGGCCTTTTTGCTGATTTTTTTTTTTTCCTCATTACAGGTTTTCACCCTGATTTTTACAGCAGAAATGGTCTTGAAGATCATTGCTCTAGATCCTTACACCTATTTTCAGCAAAAATGGAATATTTTTGACAGCATAGTTGTTATGATTGGTTTAATAAACTTTGAAGAAAATCTGTCATACTTCAGGCTGGTAATTATCTCTTTATTTATGTGTGCTGTATATATTTGGAAAAGATTACAGTGGAATACCCACGTTATTTTACTTATGAATCTGTTAAATCAGTTCTCTTTGTTAGTAAATAGTAAGCCAACATGAATGTTTAATTGAAGTGAATATTAATATTAAACAATATGTTCAATGTTTTCATTACCCTGTGTATATTGGATACTACAAATCATCTGGCATAATGCACCCCCTTGGAGATTTGACCTTGCAAAGAGTTCACTGGTTCCCTGTTAGGTCTGCACAGTGGCACTGCTCAGCTTGGTTTCAGATTTTCATTTCAGGAAAGATAATACCTGAGTGGTTTTGTGAGCTGAAGGATAGCAAAGGTTCCATCACAGCTTTTCATTTTGAGTTGAGATTTGTAAAATAATGTAGCTTTTCTCAGAGCTTAGACTTAGCCTTGAGGTGTCCTCAAGTTTTCTCTTCATCTTAGGGAGAAGGAGGTGTAGCTTGGAGATGTCTATGTATAATGTTAGGGGATTTGCTCACAATTTTGCTGTGCATTTAGAATGCTAAATTTACTAATTGCTTCTAACATCCAGAGTCATTGCACCTAGAAGTTCTACTGAATTCTGTTCATCTTGTGTTTCATGACTGTGAGGTTTTAAGAGCCCCAAGTGCTAATTTAATTAAAAATGTCCTTTTTACACAGGAGAGTGCATAGAGTGGCTTTTCAGAACCTGTTCTAAGTTTGCTGCATGAGAAATAGAAAAAAATATTTTTTTCAATTTTTGTCTGATTGCATTTAATGTAATCCAAAGTGCAGTGATTTTGTAAGCCTTATCCATAAGCCATTTGATTATTATTACTATTATTGTTATTGCTATTAATATGAACAGACACATGGTGGCATCTAATTTGGCACAAACAACTTGAAAGGTTCCTTTGGCAGGTTTATTCTCAGTCACATTAACTTTCTGAGTTTAAGCACAGTGCTTCTGGATTAGAACAATTAAAAACCTTTATTTTTGGGAAAACTTGAGATAGTGTTACTGAAGTAAAGACAGCATGATAAGTCTGTGGGTTTTTTGTGTACTGTGATATCTGTTCATTGTTTGGCACTCATATTGTTCTGTTCTCTTGTGTTTTACTTACAGCTCAGGATCTTCAAATTGGCAAAGTCCTGGCCAGCCTTAAATACTCTTGTGAAAATAATTCTAAATTCAGTTGGTGCTCTGGGTAACCTCACTCTGGTTTTGATTATTTCTGTATTTATTTTTGCTGTAGTAGGAAAGCAGGTTTTAGGCAATTATTATGAGAAAAATTGGTTTAAAATAAGCACCGATAGGAATTTACGTTGGCATATGAAGAATTTTTGTCATTCATTCCTGATTATATTCCGAATATTATGTGGAGAATGGATTGAAACCATGTGGGACTGTATGGAAGTGGCTGGAAAAGGGCTGTGTCTACCCATTTTCTTGCTAGTCCTGGTGATAGGAAACCTGGTGGTGAGTTTCAAGTTCTTTTTGAGTCACTACTGAATGCATCCAGTTATATTGGCATATGTTTTTCCTAAGCAAACTTAATCATTTCAAGTGTATTCACACTATTTATTGTCTTTTCTGGATATTTCTGGGTGTTTTTCTTCTCTTTTTCTCTTCCTCGTTTTCTCTCTCTCTCACACCAAGGGTTGCTGTGGAGCAAAATACACAAAATCATTCCTTCCACCCACTACTTCTTTATTTCAGTACTTTTGATAATTTGGTAATTTTGATAATTTCTTCATCTGTTGTGTTGCTAGGATCAAATAACCAAACTGTTGAATGCTTTTAATGCTTACTAAATTATCCTTATATTATCAACTGTTTTGCAGTCCCCAGTATATCTGGTTTCTGATATACTATGTCTAACGTATATACAGTGTAAGATGAAAGCTTTTTCATCTCCTGAGTTTGTTGGTCTATACCAGTTCCTTTTTGATGGTGATGTTACTAAACTTAACTTTGCCTGCTTTTTCAATATATCTACCTCCTCATACATTATGGACACAGAATCAGAGTCACAGAATCAATAGAATCACAGAATGGTTTGGGTTGGAAGAGACCTTAAAGATCATCAAGTTCTAACATTCCGGCATGGACAGGGACACCTCCTACCAGCCCAGGCTGCTCAAGGCCCCATCCATCCTGGCCTTGAACACTTCCAGGAATGGGGCACCCAGAACTTCCTTGGGAAACCTGTGCCAGTGTCTCACCACCCTCACAGGAAAGAATTTTTTCCTAATGTCTAACCTAAGTCTTCCCTCTTCAAGTTTGAAACCATTGACATCAGTGCATGTGAAAATATGTTTGATATACCCAACCCCCCTTCCTTTTCCTCCTGTCCGTCTTTCCAGAAGGGGCCATACCATACTATATTAACATTCAGCTATAATAGTAAATTATTATGTGGCAATGGTTGATGAAAGTGAGGTTTGGTGGGGTTTTTAAGTTTTTTTTTTTTGGTTGGTTGGTTTGGTTTTTTTGTCTAAGGAGGATTTTCTGAATTGCCTTTTCTATTAGCAGTAGTGTCTCAAACTTTAACTTTTTGCAGGTGCTCAACCTATTCATTGCCTTGCTGCTGAGTTCATTCAGTTCTGACTCCCCAAATGGAGAAGAGGAAATGGGAGAAATGTCAAAATGTCAGATTGCAATTGCACGGATTCGCAAGGGGCTGCAGTACATGAAAGGCAGGATTTTTAATTGTTGTGGGAAACTAATGAAACGAAGCCTCAAAACAACAACCAAAAAGAAGACTTCAGTGAAAATTTCTGCCAAAGACATAGAGGAAAATAACTATGCCATGGCAGATGTCAGAAAGGATATAGACAACACTTGCTTTGACCCTGAGTGTTACAGTTCTGAAGAGAGTTCTTCAGTAACAAGGAAATATGGAGAATATTTAACCAGACATAGTACCTGTGTTTCCATTGCAGTAGCAGAGACTTATACCAGTGAAGATGATAGTGGACACAGTGTATGCACAGAAACAGAATACAGAAAACAGGTAAGAAATATTAAATATGAAAAATTATTCTAACTTATATCTCTAATATAATCTTTAAGACTCAACAGGAAATGTTAGTCCCTTGGGGTTTTTTCTGCCATTTTACTTTGTTCTTCTAGCAGTTTAAAAGTGCAGGACCTACCAAATAATTTGTTGTTCAGTAAGAGATGTTGCTTATCCACTCTTTCATCATTCTCTAAATTTACAGCCATAATTCTGTTTCAGCTCAGCTCAGTGCACTAGGACCTCTGGTTAATTTCTTTTAGAATCCTACCTTATTCACAGGCAGTAATAATAAAATGCAGCAGATTACAGTATACCTTCCCTGCAATGTTTTGTCAGAAGGTGAACGGAAGAGTATTAACCTTTTTTCAGACCTATACTAATGGAAGTAATAATAGAAGCTGTCTTGTACAACAGAAGAAAGAACTGGTTCGTAGGTTCTTGACATAAAGCAAGACAAAAAGTCTCTTACAGAAAGTAGCTTATGGTTTGTTTTTTTTATTCCTTTCTGTTTAATTTCTCCAGCTACCACACTGAAGTACAAATGAAATTTTCTGAGATGTTGCAATTGTGCTTTTTTTCTTCATAGGCAAAAGTGTTGGTGTAAGCATGTGGCAACGTGAGGTTTACTTCATCTAAAAAACACACCCAAATGTGTGAGCAGCAAGTCAGGTGGAACACCAGGTTTTGGTGACTATACTATACCTAGATTAGCTTCTTAATGGATGTGTTTTATGAGTGTTAGTTGTATTTGGGCTCAAAATGCAACACCTAGTGTTATGCCATGATAGAGACATCATGTACTATTTTTGGGGTGGATTATAATTTGGTGTCCTGGTAAGATCCATTTCCTACGTTTTTGGTTACAAGAGGAGGCATCATCAGTGGAATACCTTTAGACAAGTTCTCAAAGAAGCAGAAATAGATGATTACCTTGAATCACCCATAGCTAATTGAAATATGTTGTCTGTAAGCATTTGATGACAGAAATTATTTTGCTGCTTTGGTGGAAGGTGGTATTGCTTGGAATTGGTGTTGGCAAAAGGACCTCAAGCTGATTGGGATCACAGCTCTTCTGCCTGGAACTAGAAACATGAGGCTATTGGGGTTCAGCTGCAAAGGTTGCTACTGAGCCAGTTCACCAAAACTTTGTACATTGGATGCAGGAATCCATCAGTGGGTTGAATGTGGATTTTGAGGAATGATAAATTTCCAGAGGATAACCACAGGACCACAGTTATTAAAATGGAGGAAGAAAGTACTCTTCTTATGCCTTCTAGGCATGTTATTTAATTATCTGTAAAAAGACAAATGTGCTAAATTTTGTGGATGCTTTAGATTCTGTTAAAGAATTTTGACTTTTAAGAATGACCATGAGGAAGTAAAATGTGGAATATCGTCTGGTTTGCATTATTTCATGCAGAGAGAGAAGTTAAGGCATAGAGAGCATTGCCGGAGTTCAAGTGGCTTCAGTCAGATTTCTGGGACTTCTGAGACCATAAGTGGTTTTTCAGATACACACCAAAAGAAAGAGCAGAAAGAGGTAATTAGAGCTTTTATCATGTTCTAGAGATGAAAATTGTCACAACGGTTTTCTCATTCAGCAATGACAGGACAAGCTGGGTTTTTTTTCCAAAGAGTAGTAAGAGCAATCCCTTTAAAGATGGTACATCTTTCTAGATGTAATAGTAGTCTGAAGCATGGAGGTTTGTCTCTCATAAGCAGTCATGTCTAACAGTAATTAATATATTTGTACAGCACAAGTAAGCAGAAATTAATTAAGAAACATGCTTACTTTAAACATATCTGATACATATAATTCATTTTTATAGGTAGCTCGGTGTGCTGTCGCCCTTGGCTACAAAAATCTGTTCTCTAAAAATGGTTCCCAAAGCAATCATCTTTTTCTGGTGTAGAAACTTAAATTATTCTAATAGAGTAAGGTTCCACATGAAAAAAAGGTGAAAAATCATGGTTTGCCTCTAATGACCCAGAAAATTAAAAGTTCAGCAGCTTTCTGGGCTAATACCCCCAAAAGTCAAACCACATTAGCATTGTCTGGCTTTAGATAAAGTTGGGAAAAGTTTTGTTTTGTAGTTATATTTAAAAAAATATTAAATGCCTGTGAATTTAAATAATTACATTTTTGTCTATGTTGAAGATTCCCTTGGACCTTAAGTTTGCTTGGAGCAGCATGGCTGTCAACAGAGGCAGTTCTCCCTTCTTCTGGCTTCTAATTCATATTCCTGTACTCAGACCTTCCCTTTCCATGTCATACAAGGCTTTTACATTTCATGAATGATAGATTGCTTTATTTCTTTTTCTTTATACTTCTTTTCCTCATTGTCTTTAGTTTTACAAGTGTATAGGTTACCTACCAATAACTACAAAATTCTTTGGGATGCATAGACATTTCTTTCTTGCTAGGCCTTCTGATCTTCAAGTCTTTTGAGATATGGTGTGAATCTCTGATAAAAAAAAAAGGGGGGGGGAATTGGATTAGCATGAAGAAATCAGAGTTTTCCCTAAAATAAAGCTGTAGCCTAATGTAACCTATTTCAAACATTATCCTTCCTGAGAACCCAGGGGAATGCTCAGGCAGCGTCATCTTCCTGGGCAGAGATATCCCCACCCGTGGCAGGTTGTTCCCCACCAGCCATCAACCTCATGCAGGACAGTGATGACATCTCCCCCAAAACAATGCACCCCACAACCCCTCTGTGTCTCCCTGCTCTGCAGCCCTTAGGGACCTGGCACTGCCCCAGGAGGTGCCCCTCGACGGGACCCTCTGGGGCACAGAGTGCTCCCTGGCAACCACTGAGGAAAGGTGTTTCTGACAGACTGACATGCTCTCTAATCACAGTACCTGTGACATACTCTGGGGTTTCAAAAAATACTCAGAAATGGAAAGTCCAAATTAAATCATTCCAGAAAAATAAAAAACTTACGCTGGGATAAAGCTGAACTGGTTTAGTGTAGATGACTAAAAGAAAGCAAGAAATTTATTAGATTAAAGGCATAGAAAGAAAGAGTAGGGATTAACCTTTCTTCTCCTATTATTTGTAATTTTGTTTTGGTAGCAACATAGAGATAATTTATACACTGCAGATTTTTTTTTTTTTTTGGGGTGGGGGCAGGGTGAGGGGTGGGGTGATGTATTTCTTTTAAATATGATAGCCAGATAATATCAAGCAAATAAGTTCTCATCTTTGCCCTTCTCCTGTGCAGAAATATGATGCTGGTAGCTATTCTGAAGCCAGTACTGTGGACCCAGTTGCTCTTTTGGAGGTCCTTTCAGAGCCAAAAAAGTCTCACCTACCCAAGGACTGCTTTGGAGAATGTAAGAATCTTTTATGTATTGTGGTGACACCAAATGAAACAATATTCAAAGATACCTTTATGGAACGTTTCCAAAGTGGCAGGAGCTGTTTAGCTGAGATACTTGTTTATAAGCATAAAAACTCAAAAAAGTGTGCTTGGATCCAGCATGGGGCTGGAGCAGAGTTTGGGGTGCCTGAACGCAGACATTTAGTACCACGTGAGGTCCCTGAGAGCATGCAGCTTCATGAAGCTGGCAGGACTTTTACAGAAGCTGTAGAATACCCAAAAAGCCTTCAAATGGTTCTAAACACCTGTGTTTAGTTAGTAAAATGCCATCTTTGGAGTGTGATTCAGGGATCTGTACACGAGCAAAGGCACCCAAAGCCCCTTTGAAGGGTCACTTAGGGTATGTATGTCAGTACCTGGGATCTTAAATGCCACTTCTCCATTGTTTGTATTTGTTTGAGCTCCTGGTACCATGGATGAATATCCACTCAATGTAAATAATGGAATTGAGAGGGCTGGACATCTACAGACACCTGCATTTGATTGCCTGAACTGCTCTGTAGCCTCTGTTAATGTGATTCAATCCTGCAGCCCTCACGGCTTAATGGAAAAGAGGCTTTTTGGTGCATAAGAGTGAACAGAGAATCTATTTGTAACATCTCTGCAGTGAAATCAAGGGAATAATCAGTAAGAACAATAATTTGCCAAACCACTAGGAGGGCAAAATGAAATAAATGCAGAAAATAAGATAAGTTTGTTACATAGAAGGGGCGGATTTTGAGATTAAGTTTTTGCAGAAGGGCTTGTGAACCAAAAAGCTTCTTTGCTATTTCCATGTGTGACTTGCTCTATTAAAAGAGATTATTTTGTCCTACAAATGTTGTATTTTCTTTAGATTTAGATCATTTCAGCCACAGCACCAGGTAAAACGAGTGCACATTTTTTGTACAATCTGTAGAAGATAATTTTAAGATGTTTTATGCTTTTTGGATTCCACGTCTCTTACATTTTCCATGGAACCGAAACACTGTTGTTTCTCCTTTCAGATTGTGTTGAATGTTGCCCATGTTGTGGAGTGGATGTCACCAAATTTCCAGGCAGAACTTGGTGGAGATTTAGAAAAACCTGCTACAGAATTGTTACACATAGCTGGTTTGAAAATTTTATCATTTTTATGATAGTTTTGAGCAGCGCAGCACTGGTAAATTGGATTTAATTTCTTAAATTTTGGATTGAGGCTTGTCAGTAAAGGAAAAGAATCTTATTATTAGATTTAATTTCTTTATTTCGTTTTCACCTTTTTTTCTCCAGGAAGAGACAAGAGTATCATAAACACATCTCTTAGAAGTTATAAGGCTCTCTCCCCCTTGGATAAGTTATTTAAATGTATAGAAACATAGTCATCTTCATAGTTCTTCATGAAACACAGTTCTTCATGAACTTGTGTGTGTTTTCAGAGCCTGAAATTGCTTAAGAAAGCTTACAAAAAATGAAGTACTTCTAATTTTATAAAGCAGATTCAGTAAAACTGAGTAAAAGCTGAGTAAAAATTTAAAATAATTAAAACATTAAGGTGATCAGAATCTGAAAGTGAAGATGGTTGTAAATGGTAGGTGACTTAGTTATTACTCGGATTGCAACCATTTCTACAGAAGAACAAGTGGAGCTTTGTTTTATTTGAAAACATTCACTAAGTCTAGTGAAATTAGTGCACATTATGTAGTGCAGAAGGAAGATAACCAGTGTGAAAGTGATTTATGTGATAGATGGCAGAATTTTCCAAATAAAATCTGTTGTGTGTGCATTAAGTTTAGGTTTAATACTGAACCATAGATTTGAACTGTCTGCTTCAAAATTTCCTGGCAAAATCCCCGAGGTAACTCCCTGGGATTCCCATGAGAGCTTAAGGGGAACAAAACTGAAGCAAAGAAGAGAACTTTTTCTAAACCCTTATTGACATCCAAGTAGTCAAGTTTAGGTGAAACTCCAGGAATTACCAGTTCAGTTTTTATATTTTTTCATATCTGGACTGCAACTCTGCAGGCTGACTAAAAATGACTCCTTTGGAAGGTCTGTGTCTGCAAGAGGCTGATCAGTGTGTTTAATTCAACCTTTATTCTGAAGAATTTTAAACCCAACATCTTCAAACTATCTACTATCATGGGAAGCCCAAATGTTTGGTAGCCACAATTTGCCCATATCAGATATTTTTTTGAGAAGCATTGAGTGTAAACAACTGAAAGTATGTGATTTTTCAGCAAATCTGAAAATGAGATTGTGCTTATTTAACAATTTAGTTTTTTACATCTAAGTATAAACCTGAATAAGTAGTAGTTACCTATAGTAAGCCAAAATGTGTGTTCTTGTGCAATTTTAAAATAATTTTCCATAAAATTGTTTTAAAACTGAATTCTTAAATCTAGGCATTTGATGATATTCACCTGCAGAAAAGAGGAAAAGTGAAAGTGATCTTAGATTATGCTGATAAAGTATTTACCTACATCTTTTTTATGGAGATGCTTCTGAAATGGGTAGCTTATGGCTTGCACAGTTACTTCACAAATGCCTGGTGTTGCCTTGACTTCATCATTGTATGTGTAAGTATTATATTCAGCCTTACATTTTGAATATTGATCTTTTTTTAATAGAGAACTACATGTAAAATGTGATTATGAATAAACACAAGTCCAAAAGGCAGTTTCCAAAACCTAAAAAAAGTTGCAATCAAGACTTAGGACAAATGGAAATGGAAATTGTAAGCAATGATCTGAAGCTACTCAAGAAATTAAGAAAATTAGTATCAAGAGATTAGTATTGCTGTTATTGAGGACCATGTTGATTCTAAAAACTTTTTCAGGTGTAGAGAGTACGAGTGCTGATCAGGAATAAAACTAAGATAGATGAATCAAGGTGATAGAAAATTATAAAGTGAATGGCAGCTCTTACATTTAGAAACAGAAAAAAGTAGAGTTGCTTCCTTAAAGTAGAAAAACTTTAGAAGGTAAAGAGAGTTTAAAAGTATTGTTGGAAAAAATAATTTACCCGAGGATTAAAACCATAGAAAAGTGTGTTTTGCAACCAAAGAAATCCTAGCAGTAGGATTTAGCTATAAAGAGAAATGCTGAAATCATCACTAAGGGGGGATGTGTTTTTGTGTATCATTTAATAATCTCAGTTTCAATTCAATGAACACAGATATCATTCGTTTCCTGGAGACTAGATAGTACTTCCAAAGATCCAACACCTTGTTTCTCTGGGAATGCCCTGAAATCTCTCAGGACTCTCAGAGCACTGAGGCCTCTTCGAGCTTTGTCAAGATTTGAAGGGATAAAGGTAAGGATGCTGGGGCTTGTGTCCATGTCTTGTAATAGCTGCATTCTAAGTTTTTTGAGAAAATTTCAGCCTGAATCTCTGGTTTGGGATTTGATGGCATTAAGATAGTTCAATTGCCTACTTCTATCTTATAGGAGATAGAAGATACTTCTATCTTATGGTTGTTATTTTGAAATAATACCTAACACTTTTACAATAAGTTATAAATACACAGGAAATAAAGAAATTTAATTATAATGGGCTGTCAGAAGAAATTGTTAAGGGTAGTAGTCAGTGAAATTTGCAGAACAAATTAAACATGGAAAATGTCATCCAGTGAACTTGACAAGTTATTCTGAATAACATGAATATGCTTGAAGAAAACTGGAGCCTTTTAAAATTGCTTGTCAATAGAAAAGAAAATATATACATAGTTATTACAGAAAGCATTGATTGTGAATAACTGATTGTTATAATACATTTTGTTTATTTAAGGTTGTTGTGAATGCACTCCTGGGAGCTATCCCCTCAATCCTGAATGTTTTGCTTGTCTGTATTGTCTTCTGGCTCCTATTTAACATTGCTGGAGTAAAATTACTTGGACAAAAATTTTGGAAATGTGTACTCACAGAAGGAAATGACAAGAATATTAATAACAAAACTGACTGTATTTTATATGGTGGAACGTGGACAAACAGTGATGTAAACTTTGATAATGTTGGGATGGGATACTTGGCTCTTCTCCAAGTGGTAAGTTTTATAAAAAAATCAGTTTGGGTTTTTTCAAGGAAACGTGTTTGTCATCTCAGCTATAGGACACCAAAATGCTCATCTGAAAGCTGCTTGGTTCCTCCTAATGAAAAAATTAACATATGGAACCTTGTGTTTAAATCAAGCACTGTGTCCTGTGGCTTTTCAATTTTGTTTTAATTTTAATTAACACACTAAGCTTGAAGTTGTGTGCATGTCACCAGATTCATTGTTGTTCTCATTTTCTTCAGTAAAAGTTAGTTCACTGTGGGTGAGTAAGGAAAATGATGCAATTTATATTTCTATATTTTATTATATAGGTCTTGACATATTAGGATGCTAATTTATTGATCTCCCTAATGCCACAACAAAGGAGAGAAAGGCATTTTTTAAAGGTGACTGTTACCTCTGTAGCTTTTCTGGTTCTTTGCCTTGTGTTCTCCAAAGTGTTCTGTGATTCTGCAGGGCTGCTAATGATTGCAGGAAGTAATAATCTGCTGTTTCCTTAGAAGCTGTTTTTGTCCTTTTAGGATGTATTTGCTAGTTAAGCTGAACCTTTTTCTGCCTTTACAGAAAGCAGAGAACTTACAAAAATTTCAATTTAACAAGAGTCATCATTAAACCACATTTATGGCAATAAATGGCATAACTCCAGTGAATCATAATTCCAGGAGGATTTCTGGAAGTGAACATGCACATAGTGAACATGCACCCTTTTCACTTTTCTACCACTTTTAACACATTTCTATTAGTTCTCCCCAATTTTAAAATTATTATTATTTTTTTTTAGTTAATAACTTAATAATACTTTTTTTTCAGGCAACTTTTAAAGGTTGGATGGATATTATGTATGCAGCAGTAGATTCACGTGAGGTATGTCAATAGAATAAAGTTTTAGTTCTTTTCCCTTCTAGCTGTATGATCAAATTTTCAGGTTTGTTTGCTCTATCAAGTCACAAATATGAGCAAATGAATGCTGCACACTACACAGTGGAACAATAATCCTTGGCATACCAAATATCTGGAACTTAGACAAAAGAAAAGTAGTTGAAAGGGGAAGACATCACAAAAAACCTCCTGTTCCAAGTATGCAGAGGGCAAGGTGTTGCAAGTTTTGGACAAGTGTGTTTTGGAAACAGAGTTCTTGAAAGGATTGTGCCTGTGAAGCAAATTTCATTCTTTTAAAAATGTGTTGAATAGCTTTACAATAACAGGCAAGTTTAGCAGCTATTTTCTGGAGTTTTCTTTGCTGTATTTGACATCCTTACTATTTCTTCCATATTTCCATTTATTTTTTCTCACACTCTCAGTAGTACAGAGTATTTTAAGTTTTCTACATTACATTTCATTTTCATTTTTCTTATTCATTCAAGTTCTGTGACTACAGTGAAATAGCTGCTTGTTAAGAAAATCATTCCTTGATCAAAGTGAGGTGGATTTTTAAAACTGCTTCTTGGCTGGGCTACCATCCAAGGGGATGGTTGTTCACAGTTATGTTTAGTCTGAGCTATTTTTCTGGTCTAATAATTCAAAATATAATTTCTGGTTGGAGCTGTTTATCTATTACTTAAGAGTTTGCTAGGGCTGTGTATCTTTGGAAGTAGAGACAGAACTAGAGAGCTTTGCTTATGCACCTAAATAAAGGTTTAAATGTGCAGAAGTGATTTATTCCTCACCACTATAAAGATTTGTTATTATAAAAATTATCTGTGATTATCTGATTATTACTTTTTTTTTTTAACAGCTAAACGAGCAGCCAAAGTTTGAAGCTTTCTTCTCCATGTATATATATTTTGTGATTTTCATTATTTTTGGATCTTTCTTCATGCTGAATCTTTTCATTGGAGTGGTTATCAGCAATTTTAACCAACAAAGGAAAAAGATAAGTACTACTTGAGCTAATTCAGGGTCTTCTGTAATCCCACTTTGGTTAAGTGAATGCAAGTTTGACATTCAGATGTCTAATATTTTCATAAAACTGTTTATAAATAGTTTGAATATTTAAAATAATATTGAAATACCATGCTTTGAAAATAGGAGTCCTCTCTTCCTCTAATCTTTTAGTAATTTACCTGTAAATTCTATTTTCATACCAAGTCCTTAATTTCTTATAAGGAAGAGGAGAAGAAGGAAGGAATAAGTAGTTTTAGAAAAGAGAAGCCAAAACCAAATGGAAAAGCTTAATGCTAGGCCAGCTTTACCACAGTTGAGGATACTTAGTGGTGTTTATTTATTGTGTATTGTTTATATATTATATATTATATATTATTTTATTTAGCTGACTGCTTAAACTTCAGATGAACAACAGTATTCCTTCCCTTTACTTAGGTGGAAAAGACCTATTTTTGACTGAGCAACAGAAAAAGTACTATAATGCCCTCAAAAAACTTGGATCCAAGAAACCTCAAAAACCCATTCCAAGACCATTGGTGAGACTACATTAATATGACAGAAGATATAAAGATGACCATATTTAAACTCAGTAGCCACATATATCTAAACAAGCTTCATGTTAGAGCCTATCATCTTCCTCATTCGAAGTAGCATTTGCATTTTACTCTTTTTCTTTTTGCCATCTAATGCAATGTTTGTTTGTGTGTATTAATGTAAGGAAAACTGCAGCCTATTTATCACCCATTGAAATTTACCATGAATTTATAAAGGTGCCTATCAAGCATTTGCTATTCATGACATGATCATTATTTAAGTTGCATGATACTGCTTCTGCAGCCAGATTGCATTATTGGAGGTGAGAGTGAACAGTGAGTTGTACATGCTCCCTGGATGCTTTATTTCTTATGGTTTCTTTCCAAGCCTGGCTTCTCATATTCAGAATTTTTCCTGGTTATTACATTTTAACTGGAATTGCTTATCCCAAAATGTCTGCTCCAAGAAGTATTTCTATAAAAAGAGCTGTCAGTGTACCTTGAATATTTTTTTCTGCTCTATCATTTTTTTTAAGGAAATGTGGTTGTATGATACCTGAAAATAATTAGCCAAGTACCAAGACTTTTCTTTGACGGTCTAACTAAATCACCTAAAAATGCTTCTAGTATCTTATTGCTGAATTTATACTCTATTAAATTACTAAGCACAAACTACTGATCAATATTTTAATGTAGCCTGGGTCTTGGAAGCAGCATTAAGTGATTCTTCTCATTCTCTCCACAGAACATGTTCCAAGGATTACTGTTTGATATAGTATCACACAGAGCATTTGACATCACCATCGTGATTCTCATCTGTCTAAATATGATTGTTATGATGGCAGAATATGACCAGAAACAAGTCAAGGAAGTTCTTAATAAGATCAACTATTTTTTTGTGGCAGTATTTACTGGGGAATGTGTTGTAAAAATACTAGCCCTAAGACATTACTTCTTCACCTGTGGCTGGAACATATTTGATTTAGCTGTTGTGGTCCTTTCACTAGTTAGTGAGTAATCATTATTATATCAGATAATGTGTCTTATCAATACTAAGCCAAATTTCATTATGAAGTAACCACTTACATATATAAAATAAATAAATTCCAGATCCACTTTACATTTTCAAACCATATGCTAAGTTATTCCTTCTAAAAGGAGATATTTTTATTTTCCTTTATATTTGGATAAATGGATAAAATATATATCTATACATAATATTATATATATTATGTTAAATATATATATAATTTATATACATATAAGGGGGTAGTTTTCAATTATTTTTTATGAGTTTTGTTGAGTAACTAACAATATAAACTCAATGTAGTAACATCTTTTCTAAGTTATTTTATTAAACGATTGTCTCTATGTGTTTGATTTACATGTAATCACATCAGTTGTTGTTTCCAACAAGTAAAAGTAAATTCAGGTTAAAAATATATTTGTATGTAAAATGGGAAAAATTTATTTCATATTCCAAGACTTTCTCCTAGGAAAGAGGATCCTGAGGGCTGATTTAGAAAGCTCAGAAATATTTACTTGCTCAATACCATTCTAAATTTAGGCCACCACTTGTGACTGTGAAAAGTCTTATTAAATCGGCTTGGTTTTGCTTTTCAAGCAAGACTAGATGCTTATAATTTTCTCTTCAAAGGATCATGTATAAGCATTAGGTTTTTGTACAGTTTCTTTGGTCCATGCTTCCTTCTCAGGGTCAGATCATATCATGCAGTCAGTGATTGATAGGGAAGAAAAACTGATCTGTGAACTCTGCTTCATCCCTGAGCAGTTACCCTTTTGCTGTCCCATGCAACCCAGAAAAATGCTAACTTCTCAAATCCTCTGTTTGTAATAATTTATACTATTACTGTAATGCTGAAGGTATTCCTTACTCTGGTGGTAGGATTATACAACAAGGTGTGAGGGAGAACAGTTTTCCTTTATTTTCTACTTGCTCTTTTCTGATCTCAGCCAAGTACCAAACATTAATGAGAGTCACACATTTGGCATGTGAGACTTAGGCTTGGAGAAAAGGAAACAGTAAGGCAGCAGCTAGGAAACACGCCCTATAGCTTCCAGCAAAGGAGCTGAATGGATTTAAAAGGATTTTTAAGTACTTAAGCAATGTGTGATTTCATCCCCTGAGTCAGAGAAATCTGAGAGAATAGTTTCCAAACTATACATAATCTTGATACCTCTTTAATACTGAAAGGCCTTTCCTTTCCTAAGCTCTTTTGTAACCAAGTGCAGTATTGATGATAATGTTTGTGTAGAAAGTGATGTAATCAATGATCAATGTTACTTTCAACACCTGAAGCATAGAATAGAACAAAAATGAACATAAATAGTGAATTTCACTGGTATGGTTTGACAATATTTTGTTTGCTTTTTCATTTCAAAGGCATTGGACTTTCTGAGGGCTTTCGAACTTTGATCTCTCCTACACTTCTGAGAATTTTCCGCTTGGCGCGAATCGGCCGAATCCTGAGGTTAATTAGAAGAGCCAAAGGAATTCGAACTCTTCTTTTTGCATTACTGATGTCCCTGCCTGCACTGTTCAACATTGGTCTTTTGCTTTTTCTGGTTATGTTCATTTATGCCATTGTGGGCATGACAAACTTTGCCTGTGTTGGCTGGGAAGGTGGGATTGATAACCTTTTCAACTTTCAAACTTTTGATAGTAGCATCCTCTGTCTCTTCCAAATAACAACATCAGCTGGCTGGGATAATCTTCTGGTTCCTCTGTTAAAAGGATCCAATTCATGTGCTCCCAACTTAAATTTAACAGAGGAACAGAAGCAAAATTGCACTAATAGGGAGGTTGGTATTCTATATTTTGTTAGCTATGTCATCATTTCATTTCTCATTGTTGTAAATATGTACATAGCTGTCATTTTAGAGAACTTCAGTGTTGCCACTGAAGAAAGCACTGATCCCCTTTGTGATGATGACTTCGATATGTTCTATGAGACCTGGGGAAAATTTGACCCTCAGGCAACACAGTTTATTGAATATTCTGCTCTTTCAGACTTTGCAGATGCTCTGGCAGAACCCTTGCGCATTCCAAAGCCCAATAAAATCCAGCTCATATCCATGGACCTCCCTATAGTCAGTGGAGATAAGATCCACTGCTTGGATATCTTGCTTGCTTTCACTAAAAGGGTCTTGGGAGAATCTGGGGGTTTGGATGGTCTTGAATTACACATTGAAGAAAAATTTATGGCTGCCAATCCATCTGAAGTTACTTACAAGCCAATTACTACTACCCTTAAAAGAAAACAAGAGGAGCTATCAGCTCTCATTATTCAAAAAGCCTTCAGGAGGTATTTGAGGCAGCGTTCTTTTAAAAATAAATCCTTCTTGCACCGCCATAAACATTATAGCAGTGCTGACTTTGAAGAAGGAACACACGAGAGGAAAAGTCTTACTGCTTCAATGCTTCATGAAAATAATGGTCAGAAGTTAGATAGATCCCGGACTATATCTTCCATCTCTCTCCCTTTATTCTATGATGGTATTGCTGAAACAGATAGTGATAATGTGGATGCATAAGGTTGCTCCAGGCTGCAGCATTTTTGATTAGACTATTATCAGTTATAGTCAGGTGGAGAAAATATTTTGTTCCCAGAGCATAATAATTTAGAATAATGATGGCAGGCTTTTAAGTATTGTGATTGTTTATTTTTGCAAATCCTCCTTAAAACAATTAATATTTGAACAACCAAATTACAAACATTAGAGGAGAATCAAGCCATGGATTTTTTCCCCCAGCTACTGAACTAGAGGAATTAATTTTTACACCTGTTGTTTTTTGTATCATTTCATACATCTGTGTTCACAGAAGAAATTAATAAAAGATCAGTTGTAACAGTAACATGATTTATAACCACACAAAGCTTTAGAACATTGTATATCTCTTTAGAAAGAAAATCTGCTTTGAAAAATTCGTTATTATAACAAAATTAAATAACTGCATTTTCTGTAACAGAGCTCTCTCAAGACACTGAAGCATAATCAGCCACTAATTTCTATGTTCTTTGGGACCATCTTCCTCCTACTGCTTTCAGATGGATTTGTTTATGCTTAAGAATTTTTGAGGTGTCTTTAGATGTGCACCTAAATGGATTTAACATACCATCCTCAATTGTCTGTGCTTGCAAGCTGTATATAATTTGTTCTTTGTATCATTCAGTGTATGAAAATTGTGGAAATTATAGTTACCAAAATCAAATGCTATTATGAAGAAATTATTATTAATTTCTTGTACAGAAAATTTTGCAATTATACTTGATCTAAGATCATGGCATATCTTATAATACAACAGTTATTAAAGCTAGAGGAAGTATCTGTTTTATTGAAAAAACCCTAAGTATGAATAATGTGTATTAATATTACTTTTACTGTTTTTTAGTTTAGATTGGTCAGCTGAAGTGGTGTGGTGGCCTCAGAACTGCTAAGGAAATAGGACTATTTTAGATTCTTCAATAAAGGGTTCAGATGCTTAACACCTTTTTGTCTGTTTTTAAGAGTTATCTTCAGTTTCAGTTTATTACAAGACTTAATTATTAGAAGAGTAGAAGCCCAATAAGTTGCATGTGTTCCTTTTTAAAAGGAATAAGATTTAGCAAGAATAGCAGGAACAATAAAGTAGTAGTACTTTTATAATATGACAAATACAGTAAAATCTAGTCTACTTGAGGACAAATAAAGGCATGTGAAAGCTACAAGTTAGAGTTCAGAAACTAGTTTGAACAAGGTTTATTACTTCCAGAACCAGCTTCTTCTCAGGAAAAAAAAAAAAAAAAAAAAAAAAAAAGACAAAAATGGTTTGCAGACCGCTTAGAAATTTGCATGTAGTGTCAGCAGTAGGATGCAAAGACGATGGATCTGTTGGAGATCTTCTCCTGTCCAGCTGGGATTGCTTTCCTGCCTGCAGTATCTATTGGTGCTTTTCACAACATGGTTTGGGTCAGAAGTGGCCTTTGAAAGTCATCCACCCCCCTGCAATGAGCAGGGACATCTTGAATGAGATCAGGTTGCTCAGAGTCCCAGCCAACCTGACCTTGAATGTTTCTATGGATGGGGCTTCTACCACCTCCCTGGGCAACCTATTCCAATGCTTCACCACCCTCACAGTAAAAAATTTCTTCCTTCTATCTAGTCTAAACATATGCTCTTTCAGTTTAAAACCACTGGCCCTTGTCCTGTCACAACAGACCCTGCTAAAGGTTTGCCCTTATATTTCTTATAACACTTCTTCAAGTAATTCAAGGCTGCAATAAGGTCTCTCTTGTTGAACAAGGCTGAACAACCCCAGCTCTCACCCTGTCCTTACAGGAGAGGTGCTCCAGCCCTCTGATCATCTTTGTGGTCCTGCTCTGGACTCACTTCAACAGCTCCACGTCCTGGTATCACCACAGCAGATTGGAGGGGGAGAATCATCTCCCTTGAGATCATCTCCCTTCTTCTGAGGCAGCCCAGGACAGAGTTTGTATTACTGGGCTGGAAGTGCCCATTGCCAGCTCATGTCCAACTTCTCATCCATCAGTACCCCCAGGTCCTTCCCTGCAGGGCTGCTCTCAAGCCCCTGCCCCCCTGGCCTGTACTGATCCAGGGGGATGCCCCGACCCAGGTTCAGGATTTTCATATGGAAGTGAGCCAATTTCTTCTGTTCGATGTGAGCTGCCACCTTTTTTCAAGGATCAAATGCCATTAGATGGCAGCATTTACCAGCTTTTGGAATTTATACCCTTAAGTGGAGCATGTTGAGCTCCTGCATTCAACAAACAGAAATTAAATTGTAACTACAGAAAATAAAATCACAACCCTCTTTTTTTCCATCCTGGGCTCCCAAGGTTGCTGCAGTTCTCAGTTGGTGTTTTTTCACTGGCTGTTCTGTCTGGTTTTACACACGACAGATTGACAGACCTTAATGTGGAAAAGAGATGTTCTCCTGTGTGTTTGGATCTGCCAGGGAGGAAGCTTCAAGCCTATCTGTATAGCACTGCAACAGAAAATGTTTGTTAGGAAATAGGTAACAGGGATTTGTTCTTGCATATTGGTAAAAGAAGGAAAGACTGGAAAAGCCATATAAGAGACTTTAAAGCACTGAGAATATGTAACAAAATGTCACATTTTTTAATATGTATTTTAAAAGAATTATTCTGATCTTTGCAATTTAAAATTACCTCGTCTGAGTGCAACAGTAGGTGATGTGTCCTTGGCCAGAATTAGAAATACTTCAAAGCACTTTATTTCCATTGTAAGGACAGGGATTTTGGACAAAATCTCACCTGGCATGAACACAGCCTTAGTGATTATTTTGCCTCAGAAATGTACATAAAGCCACATGAGTTCATCACACTACAAATGTAAAAGTCTGACCAATTTTTAAATATTGCTTAAGCATTAAAGTAGCCTTACTGCAGGGCTGACTGTTGCAGGGTTGAAAGGAGAATGATGACATCCAGATGTTGCAGCTCCTTCTTGCTAGAATTTCTCAAAATCCAATTCAGCTGCTGAGGCAATAGAAAGTTCCTTTGTAAATTGTGATGTGTTAGTAGCTCTGAAAGAGTGGGAGGTTTTGACAGTTCTGATATCTGGAGTTGTGAATTCCTCCAGGTAAAACTGCCTGGAGGTTGGTGAACTTCACAAAAAGTAGTGTCTGGTTTTGGGGTCCTCAAGAGACATATTGCAGCAAATCCAGTGGAGGGACATCAAGATGTTGAAGCACATGGCATATGAGGAAAAGCTGAGAGATTCAGTCTTAAGAAGAGGTGAAAGTGTGGATGTTATCTTTCATTTCAGCTACTCAGTGAGTAGTTGCAGAGAAGTGAATGCCAAACACAGATGTACACAATGAAACAGACAGGAGTCACCAGGCACATGTTCCACCAAGGGAAATTCTAATTAGACATTAGGAAAAAAATCCACAGTGAGGGTGGATAAACCTTGTAATAAATCACAAAAAGAGGTTGTGGTCTCTCTGTCCTTGGGAGAACTCAGACCCTGACTGGACAAGACACTGGACAAGACCAGCCTGACCTAACTCCAAACTTCAATCTGCCTTTGAAGGTGGATGTGCCTTGATTTAGTTAAACTTCAAAGGTCTCTTCCTACCTAAACTACTCTGTGATTCCATGACAGTAATCACACACTTTTCAAACTTCACTTTTATGACTTGACAGGACTTAGGCACATTAGTCAACAGCCATTTGTATTATCTGGGACCCTGAGTCTACACCAATTCATATTATTTTGGGTCTGCAGGTCTAGTCTTGCTGTACAGTAAAAAAATTAGTGCAAAATAACTGGAGATTTATCTGTCCACCCTTTGGAAACAAATTATGAGTCCACTGTAACTTCTACAACATCATGTCAGTTTTCTTTTTGGGAGTTTCTTAAGCACCCCTCATCCATTATAAATATTTGCATAAAGATATT
This sequence comes from Calypte anna, assembly GCF_003957555.1. Taxonomy (NCBI): domain Eukaryota; kingdom Metazoa; phylum Chordata; class Aves; order Apodiformes; family Trochilidae; genus Calypte; species Calypte anna. The sequence goes on from NC_044245.1 coordinate 6,159,366, forward strand.
GGGTGATTTCAGAGCTGAATGTGATGGAACAACTTTAGTCTCTTTGTTCTGCCATTTCCAGGGAAAATATGTGAAGGCATCAACGTAGTAAGTGGTTTTATTGATCTACAGAGACTTTTGAAAGAGCAACAAGGATGTTCTGGCAACCCCTCAGGAAAATAGAGCTGTTTGGGCAAATCTGTTGCAGTTATTTGCTTCAGGGCTCCATGATGCTAAGGTGAGACAACCCAAAGTGACTCTGATACCAGTCATTAATGCTGCTGGAGTCCTGGGCAGACTGAGGACAATGAAGTTTCCTCTTCTCTCCAGGTTGCAGGGAAGATGGGCTTGTGCAGGAGCATCCATTCAAAGGTTAGAGATTCATAGACTGACTTAAGACAGTCTTTTTTTTTTTTTTAATAAATTCATATGTTTATTGAAATGAAATGGGTAAAACTGGAGGCAATATTTTAACAGTGGTTCTCCCATGCTACCAGTCTTAGCATTTTCTGCAGGATTTATTAGCAAAGATTTCACACCACTAATTCAGTTATCTGGGTTTTTTTGTGTGGCCATGGTTAGAGCAATAACACAAACAAAATGAAGCAAATAGGAAGTTGTCCTTTTGTTCTTCACTGGGGATATTGTTTGCTACTGCTACTAGTGAAGCTTGTAACTGCAGCAGCCAGAAGTAGGTGTTTGTGTATGATAAATTATTTAATATCTCTACACAGATATTCACTAAAATATTCCCAGCTGCTGCTTCCCCCTACCCTACTGAACAAGAGCTGTAGAAAATATCTCCCCCTTTCAGTGAAATAATAGTACATTTTAATCCAAAAGAAAAAAGACCCCATGACAGCACCTTCAGAAATTGGCACTCCATTCCTCCCTACACATACATACTGCCCATCACTCACCTCTCAGACTCTCTGACATCCCATTCAACTTAAAACTTGAGCTTATGTTTGTTACATCCACTCTACTTATATTCATCTTCCTCCTATAAGTTATTTTGGCTGCCAGCTGTGCCAAAGGCAGAACATCCAATGGCTGCAAGAACATCAAATGTAATGGGTAAAAGTTAAGGTCTCCTACTTTCCCCTGATTAGGGGGCTCATCCCTAAACAAACAGCCAACAATCCAGATGGCAAACACCCAAAAAGTCCAGATAGGGAAGAGAGAATATTAATGTACAACCATAGATAAAGTCAGTACAAGACACACTTTCTTATACACCTGTGAATACACCTAGAAAATACAAAGTCATAGGAGAAACTGGGGTTTTCTTACTTTTCTGGTCATCTGACTGGTTGGTGTTTATTTGTGCATACTGTATCTAAAAGTATCTTTGCACAACATTTTCTGACTGGTTCACAGCTGCCAGTTTCAGCCTGCAACATGTTTATACTGATAAATCCTCAAAATGCTTAAACTGACTTTCTGCTTCAGCTGAATGCCATATCAAATAAAATAGAAGTTATAGTTTTGTGTTTGTTTGCTTGTTTGGGGTTTTTTTTAAATCAAAATTAATCTCAGTAGAATTCTATTTCATGACGTTCTATTGTTTCATCACATGTGTGGTGACATGGAGAGATTTACCAGGCTGCCAGGTGAGAATCTTGTTAAACTTCTATTGCTCAACTCAGTTTTCTTTATTTCCCTTTCATTCTGGGCTATTTTCTTCCTGTGTGCCTGTCCAGTAGAGCCCTACAATAGTGGAGGGCCCAGAGAAGGTGGGCATGAGTGTTGTGTTGTTGCAAACCTCCACAAAAAGGGGACTTGGGGGTGGCTTTTGCTTTAGATAAACAGCTGCAAACCCCCAGGGGTATCAGTGGGATGTATCAACAGCTGAGGGGATCAGCTGGTGGTGTGAATGTTTCTCCCTGAGTTCATTTAAAGGGAATGTCTGCCTGAATTAGTGAGACCAGTTTGGGTGGGTGTGTGTGAAAAGTGTGTATGGGGTCAGAAGACTTGCAAAGAGAGCTTGAAAGGCTTCACCACAACTTCATGGGGATGGGGAGCACCATGACAGAGAAGGGATTGGTGATCACTTTGTTGTGATTGAGCTGCATGTTGCAATTGCTGTGCTTTGGTAAGTGAAACTTTACATTTACATTGTGATTTCAGAATGTTATACATCACTCTGCTAAATAAAAATCTTGTATAACATCAAATATCTTCAGATAAGTACATTGGTGTCACGGTTTAACACTGGCCCGGCGATTAAACCGAATAACAGACGCTCTCTATTAATGTCTCTCTATCCTTGATAGAGAAAGGAGAGAGAATAAGGGAGAGAGAGACTTATGGGTTGGAAACTAAACTACACAACTTTAATGAAACAGTAATGATAAATAGGTAAAATTACTAAATATATACTAATATACAGGAAAATGGAAACCACATTCCTCCCCCCTCTCCCCCAATAACTCTCACGTCACCACCGAGGCTGTAGGGCAGCCCTGGGAAAGTCCAGGCTGGACTCCTGGAGTCGGCAGCAGTCGGGAACCGGAGGCAGGAACACACAGATATGGGCTGGCACGGATCAGGACCACAGGCAGATGAACAGACAGAATCCTTCCAGGATGCCGGGTGAAGGGAAGCAGGAAAAGATCTGGCTTGGCCCACGTGATGCCTCAAATTATACTGAGTGTGACGTATATGGGATGGAATACTCTGTTTGGTCAATTCTGGCATCTATCTTGTCTGTTCCTCCCCAAAGGAGGGCTCAGGTGGGGCCTCTGTGTCCTCCTGGACAGTAAAATGTTTTCCTCAGAGCTGAGTGTCCTTGGCTCTGCACACCAGTCTCTAGCAGTAACTATAAACATCAAGTGTTATCAATCCTAGAAGCACACACACTGCATGAGAAACTTGCTGTTAATTTCAGCAAATGCAACTACTTACAAGGGACTTAGCTAAAAGCAAAAGTACAGAAACAGAAAACCACCTTTATCCTGGCCCAAACCAGGACAATTGGTTATTAACCATCAGAGCTTCCATGTGTGGAATATATAAGAATTTGGTCAGAGAATATTGGACTCTGCCAACCAGGCATGGGCGTTCTTTCTGCAGTTATCCAGGGTCAATAATATAAATAAGCAAACATCTAGAGAAAAGCTTTTTTATTTGTTAAAGTTGCAGCAATGGCAAAAATAAAAAGTACAGATTTAGAACCTCTTCACTCATCTAATGCTTACAGAGACAGTGACAATAACAATAACCACTCTCGTTTAAGCTTATAAATTTTGTATGTTTATTTGTGTATACAGAAACAGGTATTTTAATTGTAGTGCAATTAAATTAACTTCATAATGTTTCATTACATGCTATGAATAATATATAAGAAGTGAAATCCATGTCCATATTCCTGGTTTGATGATTCTGATTAGTGAGTTTGAATACTACATTCAGCTGCAGTAAAGGAGAAAACAATGGCCTTGATTGGCAGAGACTTTCATTTCCAAGTGCCACATCTGTGTCTCACTCCTATTTTGACAGTGCACACTGCCCAAGGAGCCATTTCTCATCAGAAAATGTAATGGTTCAAAACTGGCTTTGTGTCCACTGCTCAGACAGGGCCCATATTTCATAAAAAGGATCACTGTAAATGTCCATGGAGTACTAAGCTATTTCCTCACAAAACATTTCTGATTTTTTGAAGCTGATACTGTAAACCTGCTTCTCTACATAACCAGATGTTGTTCTCCCCTTCCTGAAGGTTTTTCTCTTATTCTCTTATTTGGAAACTGAACATGAGCCAACAGTGTGCCCAGGTAGCCAAGAAGGCCAATGGCACCCTGGCCTGGATCAGGAACAGCGTGGCCAGCAGGTCCAAGGAAGTGATTCTGCCCCTGTACTCGGCGCTGGTGAGGCCACAGCTTGAGTCCTGTGTCCAGTTCTGGGCCCCTCAGTTTAGGAAGGAGATTGAGGTCCTGGAGCAGGTCCAAAGGAGGCAACTGGGCTGGTGAAAGGACTTGAGCACAGATCCTGTAAGGAGAGGCTGAGGGAGCTGGAGGTGTTCAGCCTGGAGAAGAGGCGGCTCAGGGGAGACCTCATCACTCTCTACAACTCCTTGAAAGGAGGTTGGAGCCAGGGGGGAGTTGGTCTCTTTTCCCAGGCAACTCTCAGCAAGACAAGAGGGCAGGGTCTCAAGTTGTGCCAGGGGAGGTTTAGGTTGGAGATGAGAAAGAATTTCTTTACAGAGAGGGTGATCAGCCATTGGAATGGGCTGCCCAGGGAAGTAGTGGATTCTCCATCCCTGGAGTTATTTAAAAAGAGACTGGATGTGGCACTCAGTGCCATGGGCTGGGCACTGCAGCAGTAATGGATCAAGGGTTGGACTTGATGATCTCTGAGGTCCCTTCCAACCCAGCCAATTCTATGATTCTATGATTCCATTTTACTATGATGTTGAAAAGCATAAAGATATTTACTGGGTTTTCAATGCTTCTGGCCTTTTGCTGGTGCCTACTGAATATAAGGTTAAATTCTCAACTCCTTTATCACAACAAAGAGAAAAATCTCTGGCTGTGCTGAGACTCCAAGAAGAAAAGTAAATCCCCAGAAATCTTGTGAGAACATCTGTCCTTTCCCAGCACTTAGCAGTAGGATTGCATGTGGTGTATGTAACACAGTTAATAAGCAAGGACAGGCCTATAGTTGCCCAGTGTTGTCAGTAAGAGTGGGAACATGCTGGCATCTTATCAGAAATCCCAGGAGTTTTAAAATTTTGGGGATGTAATCAAACAAAGCTGTTAATATTATCCCTTAAACATTTTTTTTGTTTTTTATATTTTAAGCCTTAGTGTGCTTATGGGCCAAACACCTCACAAATAAAAACTTTTAATGTACTAGAGTAATGGTTGTCACAAAGCCTTGTTTTTATTTTGGTTAAGAAACACTGGATACTTAAAAAGTTACCACCTGATGCATCACTTCTGGCATTGTGAAATGATGATTCTGTTTGCAAAAGAAGAAAAACCTGCATGTGAAACCTCCATGTCAACCTCCCTCACTGAAGAAAGAAACTAATCCAGGGTCAGTAACTGAAAAAGATGCTATATGAAATTTATAGGTAAATATAATCACTCCTTCCTTTTCCCTACTTTTTCTCTTTTTGACTTTAATTTCTTTATATTTGATGCATTGCAAGTAACTGCATGATAAAAAAATTATGGTTAAGGTGTGAGAATTAAGCAGCCTCTCAGTATCTTGTGCTGTTTGTGGTTTATATCTGATACCTACAAAACATTTACATTCCTGTAAGTAAATAAGAATCAAAGTGCTTATACACAGAAGTGTGATCTTAGGCACTGGACATTTCATTTACTTTAAAAAAAATCTGTCCAATTTGTGCATTTCTATATGCAAATACACTTGATGTGTTACAAGTGCCAACTGCAGGAGTCAGGTTGCTTGATTTTTTAAATTTTGGTGCAAAATGGAGCTCATGTGTTGCAATATTTATTTGGATGGCTTACACAGGTGAGACATTAATGGTATTTCAGATTATTACTTTCTCTGTCCTTTGTATTATTTTGACACAAAAATGTTGTTACAAAGTGCAGAAGCTTAGAATGTAACACCTTTCAACAGCAGAAGATCCCTTTGACCTTCCAATTACATGTTTCTATTTCCACAAACTCCAATCTTTAAGTTTAAAAGATGAGGGTGAGGTGAGTGATGAAACAAATTCTTGATTTCTTCCATTCAGTATGTTGAATGTGAGAGACTTTAAAGCTTGTCTTCTGAGAGGCAGCTTCAGACACTTCTCTTGGGATTGCCCAATTATGCATTGGCTGCAGCTCAGGTATCTATCAAAGTGTCACAGAGGCTTTCATGTAGGCAATATATTGCCTTCTAAGACCCAAGAGAGGGGGGGAATCAGGCACCCCAGTGTCTTCTCCTTAAGTAGGTGTTGAGCGAATTAGCCCCATCACAATTCAGCATGCATTAGTCCATTAAAAAGCAGGAGGAAGATTCCTTTGTGTAAATGACTTCACTGTCTATTTGTATTAGTCATTTCCTCCTGCTCTTTAAAGAAAGTTCTTGATACTTGATATTTAAAAGACCTTAATTTCCACATGAGCGTAGCTTTAAAAATGATTTAATGAAAGAAAGCGTATTTAAAATGGTAGTTAATTAGGTTTTGATATCACATTAAATTACTTTTTGGCTCAAAGAATGCAACAATTTCTTAATTTGCAAATCCTCATTGTAGTTATACCATGATTAGTGTGGCTCCTTGTATCCAAAAGTTCTCTTCCCTTCCAAATAACTTCTGTTGCTGTTTTTGGATTTAATGGGAGGCAAAAGAGGAGCTGTCTGGGCCCTCAATCAGAGGATGTGGACATCTCACCTGGGATGAACATCCTTAGTTCACATCAGCAGGATTAGTGCTCATCAGATGTCTTGAGACACCAGGTGGAAATGCCTTGGGGTTAAGAACTGGTGCCTTGGTTGTGAATTTTGCCTCTTCTTACACTCGTGGTACACAGAAAGTTTTAAAATCAACTGAAAATGTACAAAAAGAGAACAAAATTAGTACTGTGTGCTCAGCTCTCTTCCACATCAGACTGTAAGAGTCAACAAGACCATAATCAGAAAATGCAAAATAAGAGGTGGAGAAGCTAAAGAAAGACTTCACAGAAACATGTAATATCTGCAGAATTATGTTACCACGATTACAAAGGAAAAAGTGAAAATTCTTGCAGAAAACTGTTGAAGACAGTGAGCAGTGCCCAGCTCTTGTGTTCCAGAGGGAAGGTGGAAAGAGTAAAAGATTCAGTTCAAGGTGCAGAGCTGGCAGAATGAGCTGCTGGGATAAAACTGCTGTAAAACTTTCTTTTACAACAGAAGAGGATCTCATTTTCTATACAGTATTTGACCCTCATTTTTTCCTGGTATTCTAATCTAACAGATAATATGATCTCTAAATGAACACCTTCTTCCAAACAGATGCTTTAGTCAATTATCTCATTATATATCCAATAGTTTACCCACTTGTTCTCCCTGTATAGGTCCTTAAAATTGGCCTGTCCTCAAGACCAATAGTTTAATCTTATCAGCCTGGATCTTCATTCTAGGGTGTAACATGTTCAACTAACTAAAGATGACCCTGATTTATGTAAGATAATCAGATTTTTTTCTTCAGAAAAAGATTAGAAAGGTAATGGATGAAAAATACTTCTCAAAAGGTAAATATCCAATGTCTAATACAGCCGAGGAAATCTCCAGGTTACTTAATGCTGCTTGATGAAATAGTATTAGGAATATTAATTTTCTAACTTGATTTACTTCACTACCCTAATTCTCTTAGTATTATTTTGATAGACTACTGAGGAGAGAGAAAAAAAAGCAATCTATATTTTTCCATTTGAGTAGATGATAAGCAAATTTTCCTGATTGAAATGTGCATTGGACCATTTAGAAAGATGAAGATTACTGTATGTAAGAGAATGATTTTAATACATACTTACAAAGAAAGCAATTTCCTGTTAGTCTGTAATACCAATTATCCATTGAAAAGAGTCTGAATTTTATATCACCATGATTTTTTTAAAAACATAATTTCATTCTCTGATAAAAGGAAATGAGATTCCTTTATACTAGGTCCTTATTTTGATAAAGATGCCAATTAACTACTTTATACCATTTAGGCATCACTATTATGTGAATCAGAGAATGGCTTCTGCTATTCTTTTAAAATAAAGCAGCAATGTAATACATTATAAAAGCTATTTGAATCCCTGTGCAGTAAAAGGCCCTCATAAATCACTAAAAGCTCTCTGCAGCACCATTTTCTCAGTTTCAGTCTGGGCTACAAATCCCACATATGTTAATACTCATCCCATAAACAGCAATTTATGAGGGTTTCCCCTCTTGACCAGAAGCTGTCAATCCCTATTGTATTATAAAAGTGTTATTAAGAAAACACCATTAGCCAACAAGTTCTAGTTTTGTGAAGTCACAGGAACATTGCACAGATGAAGAAAGCTCCTGAGCTACCTATGGGTTCTGCATTTTGGAGGTCACTTTCCACACCATAATATCATTGATAGAATAAAATCAACAGCACATCCCAAAACAAAGGACTTTTTAGGATATAAGTCTCATCATGTTGATTTCCTAATAAGAAAGTGAAAGCATGAGGTGGGTGATATGGTCCTTAGTTTATATGTTTAAAACCAGATCAGTTATGCAGTTCTAAATGAACTGAAATTGTTACACTGAAATAGTGAATACACAGATGCAAAATTAACCTTTTCCAGTCTGTGTTGGCTGGCATTAGAAATCCCAAAACCTACACTGGAAAACCTATTCTTTATAATTTTACTTGTATGCAGGCTGCTCAGAGTATGTAAGGTTTCTTCTGATGAATCACCATATAGTTTTGTATTGCATATTGGAAATCTGCCAGATAACTTGAACATGCAATACTATTAGAAACAGTAAAAAAAAAATCTATCACAACACTGACACTTTCCCAGATGAAGAATTCAGGTCAGTTTTACACATTAGGTGAAAAACTAGCTCTATGGTTTTTATCTCCTTTCATCATTGTGCAGTTGAAATGTTTCTGATTGATGCATCTTTATGAAATGGAAAATAAGGTGGGTTAGAAAATGAAAACCCACATTGTCTCCAGAAAAAGAAGAGGATGAAATGATGAATGGTGACATGCAAAAGGTTTTCCAGTCAAGATTTCCAAACACTATCTAACTTCTCAGAAAGGGCCAGAATTTAATCTTTTCTAGATCTGGAGATGGGTATGAGATTCCAGAAATACATGTAAATAAGATGGCACTTGTGGAATCCATCTGCAATCTCCCAATTAAAGCTGCCATTGTAGTCACTATTGTGTCCTTGTTGCTATAGCAATGAATATGCAAAAAGCTGGATAGATACTGACAGATTGCTGCACCTGATATATATACACATATATATATACATATACACATATGTGTATACACATACATATATGTGTATATATATATATACACACATATGTGTATATGTATATATACATATATACATAATTGTTGAGGTAAATTATGCTATTTTTTAGCAACATACAAGATAATGATTGGAGGTAGACTATGTTATTCACAGTCTTCCTCCAATCATTATTTTGTATGTTGCTAAAAAATAGCATAATTTATCTCAAGAATTATGTATGTGAACACTTGCCAATTACAGTATCATCAGGAAGCACACAGGAATAAGTTGCTGGTTATTTTTAAAAGAATTAAGAGATTAAATTATTTTGTACTATTTTCAAGTAACCATTCTCTATCCAAAGTTATTGTTATACTTTGGAGGGTAGAACTGAAAGGCAATTTGAATCTCACTTTGAGCTGACTGTTCAGATTTATTGTAGACTAAACTACTCTAATGAATATTCTTTTCTAATAGCAAACATATATCACATGAATATGTTTCAATTGTCTTTAAATATTAATTTTTCTTGAGTTCAAATATCCATTAACATCAAATATTTGCCCATTTGCATTAAGCCCTTTCTGTATCACTTGCAAACGCAGATATTGCTTAGCTTTTTAGATACCTGTATACATTTTCTCTCTAAACACCTAGATTTTTTTTAATAGACTATTTCCATAAGCTTTCTTTACAAATGGGGAATGCTTTTTTGCCTTTCCTCCATTTAGCAAGGCTGAGATTTTGTAATGGAAGCATTTATATTTCTACGTTTTCATATTTCTTTATGCTCGAGGTTTAATTCCCTTCAGATGCTCTCACAGACTTCAGATTGCTGAGATTAGAGGTTCCTCACTTTCCCTAGTGATGGAAGAGGAGTCTTCTGTGAGTACAGAAGGTGAAGTGAGGGTTTAATTTTGGACAGGGAAAGAAAAATCTCTGCCAAGGGTCTTTAGCTCTTCCATGTCCAACAGGGAATCTGTTTTCTTCTGGCACATTTACCAGGAGGTGGGACACACTGTTAAATCCTGGTTTTTGTCAGGGGAGAGTTGGTGACCACAGTCAATGCAGTCTAGATAGCTGCTTCTCTCACCATCTACTAAATTTGCATTTTGTTTGGCTCCTGCAAGTCAACATTTTTGCATTTTTAATGTATTTGCAACCCTTTGGAGGCTACAGAGGGAGTTGTGACCCGAAGCCACATTGGAGCACAGATGACATGAGACACCTGCTAAATCAAGCAATCATTGGGGTGAAACTGCTTGAATACTAGAAATCATTTAGTTATTTCCTTGCTATGAGAAGCCAAGAGACTTGGATAACTCAGTATGCACAAGGAATCACCTTGAATGCAACCTGTAAAATAAAAGTGCCCTTCAAAAACACCCTGGGATATTTTGAATTCTTGAGAGCTAAACTTGTCTGAGAATGAGTCTGGGCCAGAGCTGATGTGTAACTTGCCCATCTCAGGGTTAGCACAAGGACCTGGGCAAGGCTGAGATAAACATGAGATAACATTCCTGCTTCCTTCACCCACAGATGACAATAATTCCTTCTTGCCCCTAGAAACCGGAGGTGATCCTTCCCCCAAAGAAAAGAATAGGTAATAGGAAGACAAAACTATCTGCTTCAAGGCTGCATTGCATCTACAACTTTGAGTAAATTGCAAGTAAATTAACACTAGAGATAGATATGAAAGCTACATACATAGCTTGTTAAAGACACTTCAGAGTACTGCTCTTAAAAGTGTTTTTAAGACTGCAATGTCATTCAGATATTGGAAATTCTTTTGGGAATCCCTGCACTTTCTTAAGTATCTTTTAGAATATACTTTTATTATTTGTTTGTTCCTACCATGTGAATGCAGATATTTATACAAAGAAGATGAACTTTACCTGTCCTCATGCATACCTAAGTGTAGCTTCAAACACCTCAAGCTTCATAAAGTCAGATGGTTTTAAAGCTATAGCAGAACTATAACAGACACATAACTTAGAGGGAACAAGAGATAATGATAATTGAATTTGTGTCAAAATCTGAGATTCATGTGACTAACCTGAATATGACACTTTTTGTATGTAATGTTACTTTAAAGTGTGATAGTGGTAATAATTGTGAAACCAGATAGATTAATAAATATCTGGTTTTAACCTGTCCTCAGATGTACTCACTTTATTTGTAGGTAGTCTTCCTGATCATTACAAATGTGCTTCTCCCCATGAAATGTAGCCTCTTGCCAAAGCATTCAAGACATAGTTTGACTTCCTACAAAACAACTCATTAAATTTGGAGCTTAAGTAGCCAAAGCTTTGCCAAATGATGGCAATATTCCTCCAAAAAATTAAGATGAGGGACCTATTGTACCAGCACCACCTCTTTCCTTCATTTCTCAGAGTCTTGCATACCATGAAAGAAGATTGGTAACCAACCCAAAATCAACAAAAAAATAAAATAGTGTGTGCCTCAGTATATTGAAAAAATACTTTACTTGAATTTTTCTCTTTCATTTCTGTCAAAGCTGCTAGAGACAAAAAACAGATGGAGTAAAAAATTGGTTTATTGATCCTGATTGTAGTTAGTATAGGGAAGGGTTCAGCAACCAAATAGTCTGGGTCACAACAGTGCTTATGTTTTTAATGCATTCTCATGCTGCAAAACTCCCATCTCATATTCCATCCAGAGGTCAGTTGGCTTTCCTCCCTTTGTTTCATTCCATTTTAACTAGGTGAAAATACACATTCTGAAAGGTAAAATATCAAATGTAATGAATAGCTCAGCCTCAACTTCTCTCTTTGCCATCTGATTTATTTTTATTCTTGTGTGGCCAATGCTTAATGCAAACAATGCATCTTCCTTCTGTCTTTAAAAGTTCAACAGCCTGGGACCACTGGGTAATTGAGAAATACAGCACTCAGGATCCTTTGGGTCAGACTCATTATGAGAGAGATCAAACTCTTTGTCCCTAAGAAAAACCAAAGGGAGAAGTGAGGATGCTGAGCAAAAGAAATCTTTTTATATCCAGGATCATCTAAAATTGCACAGGTCTCTCCTTAGAGAGGAATGTTGCTGCTTTCCCTCCCTGCTCTTGAAGCATATGAAAATTTAGTTTTATGGACAGGAGTTTACTCTGTCATTTAGCTCCAGGACCAGAGAACAAGCCCTGTTTTATAGGGACTGCTGCACAGGTGCCCTCTCTCTCCTGTCCAATGGTGGCTTCAGCCATGGAGGAGTTGCAGGTTTCAGGAGTGAGTTCTGAAGATTCTCACCTACTCCTTGCATATATCATATATATGTAATTAATCTGAATTGTCTCTATGCACTGGCATTCTATTTATTTCTCTGTGCATAAGCACACAGAGAGACATAAATGTATACACACAAAGACACAGGGAGATAAAAGTCAACAGTTTCCTGCTTCTACCCAGTTTCAGTGAGAGTGTTTCAGTATAATTTATACATTCTACATCACACATTTTCTGGCTTTGCTAGAGTGGAGAACTGAAACCAAAATATTAAAAAAAAATCTGAAGCCCAATGCTTTTTCCAAACAAACCCAAACCTGTTATAGCTCAGACAGGCTGAGAACCACACTGGTTGCCCCCATGTTTTCTGTCCACTTCCTTCTGCTTCACTCCTGATTTTCCATGAAAGGCACTCAGAAATCCAGGGATGGAACAATATCTCAAAGAAAAGTCTATCTTGGAAACTCCTCAGCTTTGCTTACTGAGGTTACAGCCTCTCCCATGAGACCTTGTAAAATCTCATCAGTTACTCTGATGGTGAAGGAGACGCCTCCCTCAACACCCCCTGTGTACAAATAACAGAATCTCTGAAGAAAGTGTTGCCAGAGTGGTGCAGGATTGCTGAAAGGGGAAACAGAGATGATAAAGGCAGGGAGGAGGCTTTTCCAACTATTTCTTGGGAGATAACTTGGCTGAGATACGATTCTTTTGAATAGAGAGAAGTGACTCCCTGAACTTTGACTTAGAAGGGATGGAAAATAATGTAAGTCCTGTGGTTTGCTGCACTTTCTCTTCTTACAGAAAGGTGGTTTGTGGTAGGGTCTTCTGTAGGATTCAGTGACCTTTTATTTGCCTGAAAAACATTAAAGAAGCTGAGCAGAAAAGGGTTGTGTTTTGGGTTTTATTTTTTTGTGGGTGTGTGATATGTAAAAGAAAATGTAAGTGGTAAGGGCTGACTATTCCTTCAGTGTACAGGGTTTTGCACTGTTTTTTGACTTGTTATTTTGCTGATACAAGTTAAATAGGGTATGAATTCACTAGATCAAGAATAATCCATAAAAGAGTGAATAGGTATATAATAAAGCTTGTCTTCTGTGCATAAAAGTGGCAGAGATATATATTTTAAAATAAGTGTTCATTTTTTAGTTACAATTTTAATTTCAAAGTAAGGACAGAGAGATTTCACTAATCTTTATATTTAAATCATTTTTCTCATATAGGCTTCTGTTTCGTAATATTTTTCTTATTCAGACTAACATTTATTTCTGAGACTTAAGAAGAATGGACCTTGTTTTAAATTAATTTTTTTAAGCAAAAGGTAAATTAAATCTGTTTCATCTGTGGGATATGCTTGTGTATGTTTGGTGGATGCTTTAAGATATTGTGGGGCAGATTAATAAGTGAAGGTTGGTGTGAAAGTAAATCTAATGAATCAGTCACGAAGAGATCACAAATTTGGCTGTTTGGTGGTGACCTGGCAATAGGAAAGAACACACAATCTCTTGAAACTCAGAGAAGCAGATTTCTGATGAACCAGGAGAGATTAAATGTTTCAGGTTTACATCTGAAGCAGCCGTGACAGCTTTTATCTGTTGGGAGTGGTTTAGTGTGTTCAGTTCATCACAGAGAGAACAGGTAAACTTCTAGGGAAATTATTTTGGGTGGAAAAAAAGCTGTGCATTGTATGAAGGGGTCTTATTAACATGGTAAGGATGATAAACTGTGGAGGGAACCAGTACAGGCACTTAACAGAAAGAGTTGCTCAGGAGGTTCTTGCCATGGTACTGGTACTCTCCCTGTCATGTTTCATAGGTTTTAATTGTTTGTATAATTACATTTTTATTTGCTATATAATTGACTTGGCCAGAGGTTGGGTTTTTTTTTCCTTATAAATAGAGAAAAGTTGTTTGAAAGCAGGATTTCTTTCTATGGGATGAAAAGGGCAAATGGGGAAGTTAATCATGGAGGAGGAATCTCAGAATGCCTGTCATTAATGAATGACATAATTAAATGATATATCTAATGGAAATGAGTTTTTCAGAACTGGTTTCTGATTCGATACTTCATCATTTACTTAGAAAAATATTTCTGTGTAGAAAACTTGCAGATGAATGACAATATAATTTGAAAATTACATACAACTTGTAAGTCATCAAACTTCTGGCAATCAAAGTTAAAATATGGGTTGTATATTCAAAATAAGTTTTTTTAGCTAAAAATAACTTTTTAGCTAAAAGTTTTTTAGCTTATATGTTAAATGTTTTCTCACTATTTTATTGACAGATTTTTTTTCCAGATCTTGTTTCATGAACTATTATACTTTTATTATGATAGTGGGGAAAATGATTTCTTTTATATTGTATCTACACTTCTGTCTTCCAAAGCATATACTCAGGTGCAGAGACCTTTCTGTATCAAATGTACATGATTAAACCAATCTTCAGAACTAAAAAATGGCAAATCAGTGATACTTTAATGTGATACATTTAGTACTTTCTGACAGTCCAAACACTCACCCATGTATTTCACTGAGTTTCTAATGGCTTTTGTTTGTTGCCACCAAGCTATAATAACTATGAGATAAAAGTTTATAGAACCATTAATCGCATTAACTGCATTTGAAATGCTTCTTGGATGTGGCAAGAAAAAAAACATCTGCCACTGGCAGTCTGACCTTTAGAGCCCTAAATTTCAAAGGCAAAAGCTGGAGTTACCATTTAGTAGATTCAGCTGAATGGAATTGAAGCAGCTCTCTCATGGGTGTCCTTTGCCTCTTCCAAATTTGAGGTACTGAGAGTTTCATTCTGATTCCTTAAGGGTGAAGAAAATTCAAATTCCCTGCTTGCTGCAAAGTTTGTATAGTCATAAAATCTGCAGATGATTCAGGACAACAGCATAGAAATTATTCAGTTAAAAACCACAACTTGTCCTGCTCCTGGCTGCTGAAGCAACCTGAAGCACACACTCCTTCCTTCCACTGTTGTCCCTTTGGCAAGGCCCAGCTTGACAAGCTTGGTAAAATTAATATATTTATCATCCTTCTTATTTTCTGCTCATCTTCCCCACCTCAAAGGGCTGAAGATGATGAACCTCCCACTTTCTGGCCATGCTGCTTTTAATATGCCCCCAGACCAGCTGGTATTTCTTGGGGTGGCACTTTGAACTCAAGATTATTCCATTTCACTCAGGGTTTTGAAGCACACTTGGTATTCAAGTTAGGAGAGGCCTAACCTCTTTCTTCCCTTGTTTTTTAACACTTCACACCAGAGCTATATTGCCCTATCATCTGTGTTAAGCAATAGGATCATCTTGGTAACAGCATAGGAAGGAGATTTTTATCTCAGGTCTCTATGCAGTTGTCACCATATATGACCATAGTGTGCAGTGTTCTTGGACTGGGAAAACTACACCCTTTAATCACAGATATCTCCAGTTTCATGAGTTACTTGACTCCTGTACCACAGCTCCAGACGTTCTGTGCATAGTGCTGGGCTGGGAGGGCCCTTGGGGTCTTCTCCACTCCCTGGGTTACTCAGAGGTTGGAGATGCTCCTGTGTCCTGGTGTTGGATCCTGGACTTTCACAGCAGTCTGTCTTTGTCCTCTGCTTGCCTCTGCTATCCTTAGTTACAGGGATGGGAGGGAATCCCTTGTTGGTGATCACTCAGTTCAAACTCCACTGTCACTGCTGGACTTGCTGGTGGTGCTCACAGTCTTGTTCTGACCACATCTGAACACTTCTGCACTTCATGATGATCAACATTTTTGTTTCCATGGCTTGGCTATTTCCTTGGGCACACCAAAACTACCAGTCAAAGTTTATGGACTTATGCCTATAACTCCACTAATTGCATGTAACTCATCCCAGCTCCTACAGGAATGGACCACTCTATGGTCATTAAAAGCTTTTCAGCTTTTCTCTCAGGTTCCTGTGCTGCCACAGTGTTTCTGAACTTCCTCAGTGCTTGAGACTGGCCATTTGTCACCTTGCCAATTGGCTGCTCAAGCACTTACAAAAACTGTTCTCTGCATGGATTTAAATTATTTATGATGGCAAAGTAGCTGAAAATTAGTCTGCCCTTACGATTCAAAAGAAAATGTGCCTTAAAGCTTCACTAATTGCTAAGAAGCCTTGTCCTGTAAGTAGTCATTAAGGAAGCAATGGGATATAGGACAATCCTAGAATTTGTTCATGTTCACAGTCTGCTGGTGTCTAATGATGTTTGCTCAGTCCTGCCACGGACTGTAGAATTACTAATCTTTGGAAATTCAGCATTTGTTCATTAGTTGAGGCAACAAGAAAGGTAGATCTAATGGATGCAAAAAGCTGAACTTCTTGTCTCACTTGAGGCATTTCAGGTCATCAGTTGTAGTCAACTGCACTCAGAGCTGTGATTAATTTCATCCTGCAAGAAATGTGAATTGGTGTCTCAGCAGGCAACTGGAGAGGTAGTGGGGACGTGTCTGTGACATCTGCAGTGAGGTGATGTAGTGAGACAGGACCAGGTGCCCTGAGTTATTGATGAGTGGGTGTGGGTTCACCTGTGTCTGGCCTCCCTCCTGAGCATGTGCAGGAGCACGGGGCCAATAAGAGAGCAGCTGACACCCACAGACAGAGCTCTCACTCTTCAGTGAAGATGGAGAAGCCCACAGCTCGAGGAGCCCCAGGAGCAGGCAAGAAGGGGTAGATCCCGGAGCCTCAGGAACAGCCCTAGGACATCGTCCAGGAATGGGCTAAACCCCGAGGCCTCAGGATCAGCCCTAGGAGCAAGAAGGGCTCTTCCCGCAACATCTGGTGGAGAATGCGGGCAGCCTGCAGAAAACCTAGCTGGCACAGAAACTGCAAGAACATTCTCCCTGTAAGGTATGATCAACAAGCTCTCTGGACAGGAAACCCCAGAGCAGAGGGGAAAATCCCATGAGGAAGGGTTAAATCCTGAGGCCCATGAGGAAAGAAACCCTGGAACAGAGGGAAACCAAGCCAGAAGAGCAGATACAGGAGGGAGAATAATAACTAGAAGAACAACTTGCAGAGACTCTGTGAAAAGTGCCTGGTGCAACTTGCAGAGACTTTGTGAAATATGCCTAGGCTAAGCCCTTGAGCAGAGGGAAATCCCATGAGGAAGGGTTAAATCCCGAGGCCCATGAGGAAAGAAACCCCGGAACAGAGGGCAAGTGCCTGGGACAATTTGCAGAGACTTTGTGAAGAGTGCTCGGACAACTTGCAGAGACTTTGCCAGAAAGGGGCTGACATATGGGTATGCTTAATTCCCCTTAAAGAAAGAAGGTTGAAAGAAAGAAGGTTGAGAATTCTCCCCAAAATATGTGTAAGGGTTGAGAATTCTCCCTAAAAATATATGTAAATTGTGTGATATTTAATTCCCCTTAAAGATGTAAATGTTTAAAAGATGTAAATGTAAAAAAGATGTAAATGTAAAAAAGATGTAAATGTAAAAAAGATGTAAATGTAAATGTCTATGTAAATGTCTGTGTAAAAAAAAAAAAAAAAAAAAAAAAGGGGGAAATGTAGTGAGACAGGACCAGGTGCCCTGAGTTATTGATGAGTGGGTGTGGGTTCACCTGTGTCTGGCCTCCCTCCTGAGCATGTGCAGGAGCACGGGGCCAATAAGAGAGCAGCTGACACCCACAGACAGAGCTCTCACTCTTCAGTGAAGATGGAGAAGCCCACAGCTCGAGGAGCCCCAGGAGCAGGCAAGAAGGGGTAGATCCCGGAGCCTCAGGAACAGCCCTAGGACATCGTCCAGGAATGGGCTAAACCCCGAGGCCTCAGGATCAGCCCTAGGAGCAAGAAGGGCTCTTCCCGCAACAAGGTGAGATCAGTCCCCCTCCCAAAGGGTCATTCTGGGTCAATGTTAACAGCCTTGATCAGGCTTTTGTAAAGAATTCTGTGAATCTTCAGACTGTTTGCTACCTTCTTAGCCTAGTGCTGAGAATTGTAAGCCCCACATTGAAAGCATGGGTTTTATCCCATGCTAAGTTTTTAATTTTATAAGCAATGAAAAAAAAAATCAGTTGCATTTCTGGAGCAATTTACAAAGCCACCAGTAAAGACATCTGAGCCTGGTCTCCAGCTCTGGAAAAAGGACCTGCAGACTCTGCATGCCCTCAAGATTCCTCCTGTTTCCCCCTTGTCAGGGATGGGATGGAGGAACCCTCTCCACTGCACGCTCGAACCCTCTTAGACTGCTTTGCAGGAAGGGGGCACCAAGTCACCTTGGCAAAGCTCTGAAAAAATCCTCATTAGGATTTTCAAAGGTATTTCTGGAGAGGAAGAAGACAGAGAGGGTTTCCATGTGGCCTAGGGCCTGCTAACATTAGAGATAAGGATTGGAGAGAGAAGTGGTGGGAGGGCTGCTCTGGTTGTTCAATCTGATGTCCCAGCCATAATTAGGAAGCAAAACAGGTCTACAAAATGAGGGCCTGAACTGGGGGGTTTGGGAATCTGGGAATCTGGGGGGATTTGGGAGATTCAGTGACACCAACCCTCTCCCATTGGCTGGCCCAATGCTGAATCAAGGACTGGTGGTTTTCCATGATATGTCTCTTAACTTCTTGTACTCTCTTGCTTTATCTTTCTTTTTCCTAAAATTATTAAGTAACCACAAGTTTTTCCCAGGTTACACAGCATTAAGCTACATTTATTACAGTTTTTTGACAGCTAGATAATCAGCCTTTGTGATTACACAGCCTGAAAATCTGCTCTTATTCCTTTACACACACACATATATATATATATTATTAATTTACACATGTATATATATATACATATATACACACACATATGTACTTGGGGTTGGTTTGTTTTTCTTATGAATTGCTCAAAAATTACCTTTAACTGTTGCAGCAATATTTTTTTATTTTGTTTGTAGAGAAATGGAAATTGTGTGAGGTTTTCACCTTAACCTGATCAAGGGGGATTCAGACAGTCTGGGGGGGCTGTCATTGGTTACCCTCAAAGGGAAACCATTCCCTCGAAGGGAAATCCAGGCCTGGGAGGAGGACTGGATCCAGCCACACCTGGGCTCCTGTCTGAAAAGACTAGATGGCAAGGGGGGTCCAGTCCAGATCTCCTTTTGTTGTCTTTCTCCATACTGCTCTGCCTTCTAATAGTGCTGGGGAGAACAATGTGATGATCAGAGTTCCTTTTCTGGAATTTGAAAGACAGTTTCATGGAAGAGAGAGGTGAAAACCACAAAGAAAGTTGCAACAAACCCGTAATTTTTATGGTGAGCTTTTGAGATCAGGTAGATCTTTGTGGAAGTGTTGTGTAGAGGGATTGGGTCATATTTGGATGATTTGGCACAAAGTAGAAAAATGTAATAGTTGCATTCTTTCCATGCGTTGTGCAGAAAATGGTGTCATTTCATGCATCATTCACAGCTCTCATCACTGATACCACAATATCTAAATTACTCTGAGCATCAGCAAAACAACTCCTTTGGCTAGCTGAAAACTTGAAACCTGGCAGTGGATGTTAAAGTTTTCATTTTTGCTGTAATACTATGCACAGCTTCTGGGCTGTTGGCTTGATCTTGAGAAACATAAAATAGTATTTTTGTCTGAATGTCCTACTTCCAGAAATGTTGTGCTGGAAGCAAGGGTTGCTTTTCATATTTCTAATTTCGTGTGCTCATTTAATGGGAGAGGCAGGCAGAGTGCAAAAATGGAGAGATTTCTGTTAGTTTGTCACTGGCCTCCAGCTGTTTTTCCTCACAGCAAGGGTTTCCTATAGTTTAGCAATGTAAGGACCACTGGGATCATGTTGTACCTGGGAAGCAATGAAATAGTGCTGCAGGGCAGGGGAGGATACAGGGAGTCAGCATACAGGTGGTAAAATTATTTTTTATTATTTTATATTATTTATTATATATATGTATATATGCATATACATATATTTATTTTTATTTTTATTTTTTTTTTAATTATTGTTTAGTAAAAAAAACCCCAACTCTTAAATCAGACTTTGTGTTTTACTGGGATGTCACATATAATCCCTGGAAAGGAGAGGTGTAAGAACAGCTCATGTGGCACTTGTTCAGCACCTTAAACTATCCAAGATAAGCTTCCTGTGTTCTTCTAATGTGATCTTCCACACAGACTCAGCAGGGATCCATCCTAGGTAAAGTCCTTGACCAGAGGGGATCATTTCACAGTCTGCAGGTGGGACTGCACTGGCACAACAGCTCCATGACTCTGTACTTGATCAACAGTGGCTTCCTAGAAATCATAATCAAGGAAAGTATGTTGGAGAACTCTCCTTACAGAGCTTTTGATTGAGTTTAGCACAAGGGTGCAGGTCAGGAGGATCTTACTCCGTGTACCATTCAGGTTTTTTTCACTGTGAATACATTGAATACATGTGTGCTTCTTGGGCTTGCTTTGAAGCTGTTCAGAGTGTTGAGGTTTGCATTCATTGTACATCCAGAGTATGGGCTCAGGTAGCATTTAGCTACATGGATCCTACCTAATACCTAACTGAAATTCTCCATCAAAAAATTAAAAGCATTTTTCTAGTATAGCCTCACTTGTGTTGAGTTTTGTGAGCATAAAATATAAACTTTGTGCTTCATGCTTGTCAAATCATGCATTTTTGTGCACCATGTCAGTCAGTATTGACTCTGTGGTTCTCCTTCTTATCTTCTGATGCTTGGACACTTCTTGTTTCTCTGCTGACACCACCAGGATGAGTTATCCACCCAAGTATTGTCATCTTCACTAGTACTTGGTCCTTCTGTTGCATGTATTTGTTTGATGTTGTTACAGTGTAATGGATTTTACTGCTCCATTTCCAAATCCTGGCTTAAACCAGTGCCTCAGGTTTCTTTCTGAACAGCTCAGGAGTATTTAGTATTAGTATTTAGTCTTAAATGAGGTTCTCTGAATAGTCTTCGGATTATAGAGGTCTGCTCACATCCCGTCAGACACACATAATTTAAAATAAATTACTGAAAAAGGTACTAATCTTATCTTTTTTGTTTATTTTCCTTTTCAGAAGCTGATGGCTCAGGAAGTTTGTTATTAGCCATACATGAGCAGTCAGTTGTTTAACTTCATAATTTACCTGCATTTGGAGTTACTTGGCTCCCTTTCTACTTGCTTCTGTTATTTGTACAGAATTAGTGACAGGAAAAGAATGAAAAATGGCTGAGTTCTTACTCCCTGGTACCAACAACTTCCGTAAGTTCACTCAGGAATCCCTGGCTGCCATCGAAAAGAAAATTGCTGCCAAGAAAAATCATCAAAAAAATACTACAGACCATAAACCTGAGGAGAAACCACGTCCTCAGCTTGATCTCAAAGCTTTCCAGAAATTACCAGCTCTCTATGGAAATCCTCCTTCCGAGCTCATTGGGGAACCACTGGAGGATCTCGACCCATACTATGAAGATCGTAAGGTTAGAGCCAACTGAGATTCTTGGGTTTTAATTTGTGTTATTGTGCTGCTAAGAAGTGTTTATGTGAATCATCTATCAAATAGTTTGGCTTCCATCCCTTTGGAAAAGCCACCGTCAGTTTCTGTGTGGTACTAATGCAGGCAGTTGGCACAGTTGAATGACATGCTGTAATCTTCTTACAAAAAGCTTAATTTTGAATTATAGGAATTAAATAATATGAGCTTCATTAACATTTGAATCAGAATGGAAGCAGAACAAATAAAATGGATAAAGGAAGTAAAGGTTTTGAGGCGGATCCACAAGAAATTACAATAATTTTGTAAATTTTGTTATTTGATGGTTTGAAGCAACGTGTCCCTCTCAATGTTTATGCTCCACTTACATGAAAAAAAAAAATCATTCAAGTGTAAAAATTATTTAAAATCATTTGCTGATGAATCCTTAAAGCCTACTTATGCAAGCTCCATATTCTGGCCATGAAATATTGAAGAATATGATTTTAATGCAGAACAGAGAAATTGGGAACTAACCAATCGAAACTGAGTTTGTTAGTTGAGAAGTGGTTAATATGTTGAATTAATATCTACAGTCTTAGGGCCAGAGGAGTGTTATCAACAATAGCAAATAATGATAAAGGCTGCAGTTCTTTTACCACTTCTGTGTATCTTGACTCAATGAGAGGTCCAGTTCATTTTAAGAGGATACTCATAAGCAAGATTAGTTCTGTGTGGGACTCTTTGCAAGTCTTGAGTTTGAAAACGGAAATTCAGAGTCTTCCCATTTAAGCAAACAGGCTAAAGTTAACATAAAACTCTTGCTCATGACTGATACAACAGGATAAAATACAAATATATGCTCTTCACTTTCCTGAAAGCTTTAATTCATCTTTCTTTCTTTCAAGATTTTCATAGTGATAAACAAACAGAAAACAATCTTCAGATTTACTGCTACATCTGCCTTGTGGATCCTCAGTCCTTTCCATCCAATCCGAAGATCAGCAATTAAAATCTACATACATTCATATCCTTTCATTGATTCCATTTGCTCTCTTTCATTATGAAAACCCTTAAATCCAGTGCTTTTGTAGTTTTGACTGTGGAATTAATGTGGTATTTACCTGACTCCAGGTGACTTCTAATTATCAATTACCTTAGAAATTTTTATTGTTTTGGTGCTCTTGTGGTACTTACAAATAACTAGTGATGTGACTACAGGAGGTATTGAGGTGTAATTTATGTAATTTTTTGGTTTTTTGAGGAGGACTTATTATCTGTTTTCTTGTAAACATGTATCTCATCCTGAAACCTTCCTCAGAGAGAGAACTGGTAAGGTCTCTATCCTTTTTGTTATATTCTGTTTACCCAAAATGTGAGAATTAAATTCATCCCACGTGCCAAAGTTGATCAGCCACTGGACAGTTTTAAGCAAGAACAGCTGAGATAGGGAGGCACACTTCTGAAAACACATAAAAAGAAAAATAAAATTCTAGTTTCCTCAGGAAATCAGATGAAAAAAATTTACCTTTGGTACATGAAAGGGGAAATTTTCTGCAAATGAGACCAGAGCAATGAAAATCTCACCTGGGGTTGAATTAGGGGTGAATTGGGCCCAGTGCAGAGTCTGCAGTGGCCTTCTGTGATTCTTAGGTTTCTGGATATCTCCTGGCTGTGTGATGCTGAGTTAGCTGCAATGGTCTGAAGTTGTCACTGTAGCATCCTGTAGAGATCCCTGGAGTCATGATGCCTCCCACCTGAGGCTTACCCCAGGCAGCCAGGACTGATGCTGGCATTTCAACACCAGTGGTCCAGCTCCCAGCTTTGTGGCAGTTTTAGCATTGCTAGAGCCAAAGCCAGGAGGTTTTTTCATGGGGACAAAGAGGATGGATGATGGAAAGGTTGGATGTCTTTGCCATACACATTTACCTCCTGCATTGCCTCAACTTGTGGTAGGACATAAGGTGTGAGAATCAGCTCCAGAGCCAGGTCCTGAAGCTTCTGTGTTTACACATGAGGTGGTTGCCCATGTTCCCACTCATCCTCTGTAGTCAGCAGGGATCAGAGGGCAGCCCCAGGAGCTGGCTAAGCAGGGAAATTTTGTGTCCTCTGCAAGTATCCTGGCAGATTTCACTCTGCCCCATCAGAAGAGCTCTCTCTGCCAATTTAAAGTCAGGTTTGGGCTTTGCCTGTGTCACCTTGGGCAAGCTTTTAGCTTTTATACTATAAAAATTAAACTAGAATTTAATCCTTCCTGCTAAACTTTGAATACTTGACAATTCTTTTCCCAAATCTGAAATGCTTAGAGCAGCAGATCTCTAGCCTGTAGAGAAGCCCAGATGGCATCAACAACATTAGTGTTTTGTCATCTACTGAGACTCAAACTCATCAAATACACGTGTGATGCTCTTTTGTGTTCTTCAAACTCAAAACTAGATACTACATCTACAACCAATAGAATATCTAGTTATATTTCTGAATCAATGTCCTATTCTTTGCCTTCACTCCCATGACTTACATTGTTCACCTCATTTATCATTTGCACTATTATAACTAATTGTGTATTCATGGCTATGAGTGAAACCTCTAAGACTTCATGGAACAAATATGTTGAGTAAGTATCTGTGGGTATGTATGTTTTTTAATTTAATTGTTATATTGAACTATTGGGACTTGGCTTGCAGCCTTCAGTGAAGATACTTTATGGGAGATTTAGAAAGGAAGTTGCTTGTGTTGGGACTTTGAGGTAGTATTTTCATCTTTAAATTCAATACCCACAATAAGTGAGGTCTTATGAGAGAAAGTGTAGATTAAGTTCTGCTGTTGAACTAGCTCCATGCCTGCCCCACTGCTCCAGTTTGCTATCCAACTTTCTGAAGTTATTCTGTAATTATTTAATCTTAATCCAGAGATATTGCCCATCACTGCTGATGCTGATGAAGTACATGAAGAGCTGCTGTCTTTTAAAATTCTTTTTAATAACACTGAAATGCTGAGTTTTGCCCTAGCAAAGTGTTCTGTCTGAGGCTCCTGGCCTGCAGGACACTGTTAGAAAGTAAAGCTCTTATGCTTCATGCTGCCAACAGCTGAAATGTTAAATCACAATGAATCTATGTCTTTATAATTGCACTTAAGATGGAAAATTCCAGAATTATGGTTTGGGGTTTTTGCTTTTGAAAAATCATTTCAGCTTTCACTTTTTCAGTCTGGCATAAAAATGTTTAGCATACAAACCATGATAATTCCCATTCCTAACACGAAGGAGAGGATTCCAAAATACTTAGTTTTAAAAACAGGCCTAAAATTGTTTTTTACTCTCTCATGTTACATGACACTTAAACAGGTGAGAATGGCAAATCCTCAGGAACCAGCCCTGCATGGTATTTAATATCCACATCTCCAGAATGTGCTGAGATATGTCACTACCTATGAGAGCATAAAAGATTAGACAAGAATTATATCTGCTGTTGGCATCAAGTCTTTGGTTCCAATGCATTTCAATAATAGTTTCAGAATACTTCTTTCCAAACGAAAAGAGGAGCACTACATCCATATAATTTCTTAGTGCATTTGCTGACTACCAAATGAATGCCTTTTGAATTCTGTAGGGAGATCACTGCCTTGTTGAAGTGATAAGTGCACTCAGTAAGTCCAGAAGAGCTTTTATTGATAATTTTCCATTAATATGAATAATTGCCATCTCCAACTGAAAATGCTGTACTCTTGTATTTCTCTAAGTGTTTTAAACATTCTACACAGAAATGGATGCTGTGTGCCCGAATTCAATAGTGCACAGCAAATCACATGTTCACTTGGCCAATTCAAACCAGAGAAAAAGATACAACTTCTGATCTTTATTTTAGCAAGCAGCTAGGAGTTCTGCCTTTCTCAAATTGTGGGGAATCACATGAAAGACTTCAAAGAAAAATGCTGAATACAGAAAAACCCCATGCCACAGGTGTGCACGTTAATAGTCATGTTTAGATTGCAGTCAACTACTGTCTCAAACTCCAATGTGGGAGTCAGACACTGATAGAATTCACTGAAATCAACAGAAGTATTTCCATTACTTCTCTGCAGCATTGCCTTGGTTCTTTGGCTGAGACAGTTAACAGTCTGACTGTGTCTCTTCTCTTAATTGCTAATATTTCTATTTTCCTTTGGCACCTTTTCTCCCATCCTTAGATATACTTTCACTGGCATTTACACTTTTGAATCTTTAATAAAAATATTGGCAAGAGGATTCTGTCTAAATGAATTCACATTCCTTCGAGACCCCTGGAACTGGCTGGATTTCAGTGTTATTGTTATGGCGTAAGTGGGAACATATAAAATATTGATTACTTGAAGTTCTTGTCGTTGTGGTGCAAAAAGCTTTCTGTAGTACAGTAAAACCCACCCTGTGGGTCCTATCTACATCTGTAACTATCTAGGACATTGGCTCTTCCCCTTGTTTTAT
This sequence comes from Calypte anna, assembly GCF_003957555.1. NCBI lineage: Eukaryota > Metazoa > Chordata > Aves > Apodiformes > Trochilidae > Calypte > Calypte anna. Next base: position 6,185,393 of record NC_044245.1, read on the forward strand.
CACTTACTAAAATGCAACAACTTAAAAGCCTTTCAAGAGGGGAACAGAGCTGAGCAGAGTGAGATGAACTCTGCAGAGAAAATACCTGAGTGGATGCATTTTAATCTGTGAAATTTAGTAGCTGGACTGTCAAATACTGACAGACTGATCCAATGAATGAAAGTGTAAGTTTGACAGTAGAGAGGTGTGTATATATGAGGATAGTGGATTAAATTGGACCTCTTTATCTCTAAAAATCAGTTTTAGTTTTACTTTGCAGTACTTAGAAAGCTTTTACACTGGTTACACCCAGCTACATGAGGAGCTCAAACCAGTTCAGCCAGCATTTCAGCCTGAAATGAAGAATTTTGAGTGTTGGCTTTGTTTATATTTTAAATGCATGGTATTTTAAAATGCTGACAAAAAAGCAGATGTGCAAAAGTCAAGAGCTACCTCCAGCAAAACTAATAGCCAAGAAATGGGTTTCCATGGTCAAGTTTTCAGAAACATCCTTGGTATGTAGTTTGTATTTAAAATATCTTCAAAAGGTTTGACAGTTAAGAATGAGCACTGTATAATAGTTGTCCTGTTTACTCCTTCAATCACTTCATCTGCCATGTTCTGACCTTACAGGTACGTGGGAGCATTCAGTGATCTGGGGAGCGTTTCCGTCCTTCGGACTTTCAGGGTTCTGAGAGCTTTAAAAACCATTTCAGTAGTCCCAGGTAAGACAGCCTATTTGCTGCATATTATCTGCTACTTGTAATTGATTCTTTGCTCCAAACAAAATGTTGGCTTTTCCCTTTCTCTCTCTCTTTTTTTTTTTTTTTAAATTATTTTTTGCTGTGTCTCTCACTGATTGCCAGCACTGCTGAATTTGTAGACACAAGTAGTGTCTCACTTCACCAAGCCCAACCAGAATAAGTCAAATCTTAGAAACAATCTTGTATTTAATTTCCTTTTGATTTTAAAGATTATTTTTTTACACTATATAATGTTAGTTTTACATAATGTTCTTCTAGCTGCTCCATGTTATAGTTCAACAGAAACACCTCTGGTGGCTGAACTGAGTTTACTATTGATCATACCTGGGAAAATAATGTCCTTTCCACTTTTCCCTTAATTATAAAATAAGTGGGTTCTTTCTCATGAAGAAAGGTAAATTAAGAACCAGCAGGTTGTCTCTGTCTTTTTCTCATCTTTTTTATCATGGTCAATCTTATTTCCAGTTTTTTCACAGGTTACCAAGGTTGGAAAATTCATTTGAATTCTTCAGTTTGCTCTTTTTTTGGATAAGAAAAGCTAAACTGTCTCTGGTTCTTCATCCTTGTCTAAATATTTCACAGTGGTTAAAGGAACATCTGGAAATTGTAGGATCAATCAAATAAGGGAAAAAACATTGTTCTCATATAAATTACTTTCTCATCCAAACTCTAATTGAATTACAAATATATTTGCCACATCTTACCCAGTAGCTTTGGCACATTGCTTGTTAGACATTTTTTAAATTTTAATCAAGTGTGATATATGAATCTCAGGTTTTTTCATCCCATTTTTCCTTTGTGTATTGTCTTTCCAGGACTCAAGATCATTGTAGGGGCACTTATCCAGTCTGTTAAGAAACTTGCTGATGTGATGATCCTGACTGTTTTCTGCCTGTGTGTCTTTGCCCTCATAGGCCTCCAGCTTTTTAAGGGCAATCTAAGATACAAGTGCATCAGGAACACTACAGAGTCCTTTAATGTATCTTTGTTCCTTAACAAAGCATGGGAATCCTATGAAATTTTTGTTAACTATACAGGTAAACTTTCTCCTTAATTCTTTTTGAGATGATGGTATAGACACCCATGCATGTGTGTCTCACTGCTGCTGTAAATTATATTGATTTTTTGATATCTTCATGAGTGACTACCTGATGATTGCCAGAGCAGCTTGCAGGCACCCAGGAGTTCACCTCTTCCCTTTGTTAGAAGAAACAGCACTCCCAAATTTCCAGTAATGTCCAACTCTCTTTCCCAGAATGATTAGACAGTAACTGAAACATTCATTAGCTCGCCTTCTGCTGTAATTCCCCAAAGTTCACCTTTTAGTAGATGATGAAGAGTCCGTGCATCTTCTTTTTGCTGCCCACTGAAGTACTCCTCAACTTCAAACAGAGGAATTAATTTAAAAGTCAAGGAATTAATTTAAAAGTCGAAGTTACTTTGCTCTTGCCAATATGTGTATCTGATACATGTGATATACATTCTCTATCTGTTCTATATAATATACATCTTTCATATATGTGTCGAGGTTGGTGATGGAAGGATACAGCAGAGATCTGAAAGCATAACAAAGCCTTTTCAGTGGAACAGCAATTGTAAGATGCAAGTCAGAAAGGAAAAGCCTCAGCATGCATTAAAAAACCCACTAAAAGTAAATGATATCTGTGCCAGGAGTATGTATGAAGCTTCATCACAGTAGAAAATCTCCATCAGCAAGCTCAGACAGAGCAAGAGTTATGTATGGAGAGGTGCTGAAGTCCACATGGGATTGGTGTCTGGTTTGGCAGGGCAGTGACATGGAATGATGTGTATCCACACAGCCAAACAGTCAGGGCCTCTTTCAGTGTGGTGCAGTCACTGTGTACATGGGGAATCAGTTCTCTTACTTTAGTGCTCATTCCATATTTGCTACACAGCAATCTGTATGTACGTGCACATACACTTACAGGGCACTGATTGCTCATCACTACTGATAATAAGGTATAGAAGATGAAGGCTAGAAAGTGCTTTGGTTTTAATTTTTTTTTCCCTCTTTTTTATAGAACACTTTGCTAAGAAAAAGGGTACCTCAGATATTTTGCTCTGTGGTCCTGAGGCTGGGTAAGTGCACTTCAGAATATTACTTGTTTAGGAGTTTTCTCTGCTGCAGTCCTGCAGCAGAGACTCAGACATAAGTGATGAATACAGAAATTCCAGGTTTTTCTTTAATACAGAAACAGGAACATAACAATGTTGCTGGAGGTGACCATCCCCCTACACAACAAGAAACAGTAAACTGTCCATTTAATACTTAAAGAGAATGAAGCATGAGCCTGCAGTTGGTTTATTCAAGTCTCAGTTTCCTTACACCCTTCCAGAAGTGATGCCTTTCTCTTCCTCATCATTATTTGAGAGAACTGAAGACATGGAGGTTCTCAGATATAGCACAGGACAGGCACCCTCCTCTCTGTAAAGTTTCAAGAGTGTTACACTAGGAAAAGAAGATGTGGATTTTGGAGGGCAGGTCTTGTCTTCCTTTGCTGTTGGGTTGTTGGTGCTGCTTTTACCACCTTGTTCTCCAGCCAGTGCTACCTGGATTAGAAAACTGGTTTGCAATCCAATGAAACGCAGAGCTGAATAATAATTCAACTCTCACACAAGCTGAAGTTCTCTTTCCAATCTGCATTGTTAAAAGAGCTCCCCTTTTTATTACTACTCCTAGGACCTGTCCTCCAGGCTATACATGCTGGAAAACTGGGCCAAATCCTGATTATGGTTTCACTAGTTTTGATACATTTGGCTGGGCTTTTCTTTCCTTGTTTCGCCTGATGACCCAGGACTACTGGGAACGTCTCTACCAGCAGGTATCAACTTTGTGCATAATTTAGAACTGGTCTTCCAGGTAGTGCAATAGTCAAATATGTAAAAAAAGAACAAGAAACCTCAAGTAAAAGGAATACCTGCAAGTTATTGAGCCCACATCCCCCCTTCTCCCTTCCATCAAGCTGTGACTCTTTGAGAGGGGATGCTGAAGTGCTTCTCAGCAATAGTCCTATCACCCTGCTTGTTTAGGGACCTAAAATAAATTACTAAAAGGGTGTCCTGTATTGTCTTTCAATAATTAAACAATGCCTCCTCATTTGTCCTCAGTACAAGATCAATGATTCATACATGATAGTACTGGAAGAGGGGAAAGAAGGGCCAAGGAAGATGGATTTCCATTTAAGATTCCTACAACATTGTCTCTAGGAAGTGGAGGACTTCTAAAGAATTTCAGAGATGTGTTGAAAGCCTATTTGGTGTTTTATATGGTAATTTTTATCTCTGGGGTGTGTTGCTTGCAGACCCTCAGAGCTTCTGGGAAGATGTATATGCTCTTCTTCACACTGGTCATCTTTCTGGGCTCATTTTATTTAGTCAACTTGATTCTGGCTGTAGTAACAATGGCATACGAAGACCAGAACAAGGCCACCATTGCTGAAACAGAGGCAAAGGAAAGGAAATTCCGGGAAGCCATGGAATTATTACAGAGGGAGCAGGAGGTATGTAAATTCTTCCCTTGTAAGCATAAATTTCAGTGCTCTGTTGTCAGTCACATAAGACAACACAACAGCCCTGGTCTACATAGTCACTCATGGGAATGGGACCAAATGATAACTTATTAGATTTTTTTTTTGTGTGTGTGTATAATGAGCATTAAAGGTTGCTGTTACTGTAAGAAAAAATTGTATTTTAAAATCTGGGAAATGTAAAATTTGATCAGGTAGCAGTTTTGAAAAGAAAATTTAGTTGTGTTAAAATTTTTCTTCCATTTTGTTATTGTGGCCTGCTGAGTAGAAAAATATGCAGTAATTCCATTTATCAACTGCATTTACATATGAGCTAAACCTATTGTAGCTGAGTAGAAAGCTTCTTGGTATTTTAAATGGCTTAGAAGTACCTGGAACAAAATAATACTGTGTTTTGAAAATACTGTGCTAAATTTACTATGGGAAGGAAAGTCAGACACAGCTAAAGAGTCACAAGAATTCCTGATGAAAAGACAGAATTTTAATACATTTTGACCATTTATTTGGAAAGAGGGTTGTATTCTATAACATTATTTTCAAACTGAGTATTTTTATTGTAAGCAAATGTGCCATATGGAGTAATAGGAGCTATAATGTGATTATTTTGCTCCTGGCAGCCCCAATACATGTGATCATGTAACATACTGCAAACAAACAGCAAATTGTTTAGTGCTCCATATGCTGAGGAACTTCTCTCTTGCTTTTAGTGTTATCATACATTGGGGGTTTTTAGCTGGTTTTGTAAACCACAAATTGTTGCAAGGAAATAATAGAGAGAAGAGAATTATTTTTTTCTGCTTATATCCAAAGTAAAGAGAAGAAAAAAACAACCATGTTTTTGTTTTTTCAGTCATTGGCTCTGAAAGGAGTTGATATCCTATCAGTTAGCTCATTTGAAGCAGCATCTCTGTCTACCAAAGAAATCAAAGAAAGAAGCAATAGGAAAAAGAGAAATAAGTCCTTGGGAATAGGAGATAATGAAGAACAATTTCCCAGCTCACAGTCCACAGACATTCAACAAAAGGTGGTAATCTGTTGTCTGAGATCTTTACAACTTTTCCAGTTTTAATATAAAAGCTCTCCTTTAATTTAAGGCTCTAACTAAAATCCCATTACACACACTGATCACTCTACATATTATGTCCTTTGTACAAACAACCTTTTGGAATGAGGAAGAAATATATGTAAGAATTAATTTGAACTGGAAATAAGTGAAGGTTAGAAGGAAAGTTACAGTAATAGTTAAAATATTTTCTAAAACATTAACCAATAGAGAAAAGTGAATGTCTATCAGAATTTAACTTCTGTGCCATTGTTCTGTTAAAAATTCCATCCTTAAAATATAAAGAGTATCACAAAAATAGATTTTGCATCTGATAGGACTTTATTATCTGACTTATAAAATCTAAGCATAAACTTTTATGAAAAACTTAAAAAAGAGTTTTGGACTTGCAGTGGTCAACTAGAAATGTTATGAAACTAAACATTTTTTGCTTGCTAAAATCTTCTCTATTATATTGTGCCATTCTTTCTTTATTCCTTTTCCTGGGCTTTTAGTCTTTTCTCAGCCTGGGGTGCAGTCTCAACACAAATAAGATGAAACGCAGACTTAGCCATGGGAGTGTTCTCAATTTCCAAACCCCTGCTTTAGAAGCTCATTCCAGCATGGATTTTGGTGACAACAAGACCTTCGTTGTTGAGGAACATGAAACCCAGTGTCAGTCACTGCCAGGCAGGCAGAAGGGAAGATGTTTCAGTATGCCAAGTCAAACGAGCCACAGCTCTCACCCCACAACCCCAACCTGTGTGCAAAGCAGCAAGAGGTCAGAAATGGATGAGTGCAATGGGGAGGTTTTGATGATGGAAGGAAGAAGCTTCAGGGTGAACAGTCTAGATCTGGTGTTTTCTGAAGGAGTGATGCTTCCAACAGTGCTGGGAGACCCAGAAAAGGGTGATCTGGTAAGAAAATGATATTATTTTAAGTTTAGATTTTATGTTATAGTTTCTCCGTAATTGGAAGGGTCTTCTTGTGTTAGGAGTTGCATTGAAATGGCAGAAAGTTGTGAAATGAAGTATACTGATGTGGGGAGTTAGATAGTGGTTTTTAATACTCTGATGAACTGCCAAGCAGTAGAGCAGATTTTTCAACTTTCCTGTTATACAGGGACAAGTTGCCCAGAGAAGCTGTGGATGCTCCATCCCTGGAAGTGTTCAAGGCCGGGTTGGATGGGGCTTGTAGCAAGCTGGTTTAGGGGGAAGTGTCCCTGCCCATGGTGGGGGAGTTTGAAGTAGATGGTCTTTAAGGTCCCTTCCATCCCAAACCATTCTGTGATTTTAGGATTCAATGACAAGCCCTGTTTTTCTGCTATGCACCACTTGTGCTAACCTACTTTTGAAGGTTCCTACTGCTGGAATTATAAGACATCAGAGAATCTTTTTATTCCATGCTTTGTCTAGGGAGGTAATTTTCACCAGTACCTGTAATTCCTTTCTGCTTCACAGCACCTTTGGCATCATACAGAAGTTTTGTCTGAAAGTTCCCCAAGAAGGTAGAGACTCTTTTCTACCAGTTTATCCCTCATCTTTCTCATTATTCATTAGTCTCTGGAATATTTCCTTGGCCTATTTCCCTTCATACACTTATTTCCAAGGTTCATGCTTGCCCTGTTGCTTGCAGAATCCATTTCCTGCAGCATTATTATTGAAGAGTAGGGCCTTTGTTTTCAACATCTATTACATCTTGTAAAAAGGTACATTTATTTGGCTGCGTGTCATTGTTCCTATTAACTTTCATGGTTACCCATCATCACATCCTGCTTAATTTTATTCCTTTGGTATCTCCCTAATCATGTTTACCACTCCAAGCAGCCAGCTGTAAATGATGAGAGTAGCATGATGCCTTTGCCTCCTCGTCTATCAGTGGAGTATTTTAACAAGGCACTTCAGAGACAAAGGGCAGCAAGTGCAGTCAGCATAATTACCAGTGTCTTGGAGGGTAAGTGGCTCCTCATTATCCTTATTTCAATAGTAAGATAATGCCAGCATGAAAGACCAAAATGTCAATACATGTCTTAAAGGTTAACAGAGATTTTTAGGTGTGTAGTTAGAAGCTGCATTGTTAATTTGGCTCCTTTAAAAAAAAAAAAAAAAGAGAGAGAGAGAAAAAAAAACCCAAAAAAACATTATCACAGAGTGTTTAGGCACTGAAATGAATCCTTTGCCTATTTTAAGATCTCATTTTGTAGGACAGACTACAAATCAGATTGGAGTAAGAATGGTTGGAAGGAGTTTCTTCAGCATCTGATGTTCAACACTAGGATGTTTTTTTCCTTGTGATGCTGTGACCTTGATACCTCACTTGCAGAGACATAGGCTGTATCCAGCAATAAGGTTATGCAAGTGAAATAATTTGTGGAAGTTCCTGGGTTTTGAATACTCAGCTTGATATTTAACTCATTTTTACTCACTTTTCATGTGAATTTTCCAGGTTTTTTTATCATTGACATTTATTTTGATGACTGATAATTTTGTCCAGATCTTACTGAAAAAAATTGGCTCAAGTTGCTCAGGATGATGAAAATCTGATTTTGTTTTGTTACCACAAATATGGGATTTAGCAGGGAGGTACCACTGTGGCAGGGAGGACCCTTTTCTTAATTCTTTATTCAGTTTTCTTGGGAGGATCACAGTTGCAACACATTCAGCAGAGCCTTGCTTTGTAGTGTAATTCACCAAAGCTCCAGGCATGTGGCACGTTTTCAGCTCTGACCCAGGTGGCTGTGGCTTAAACTGAAAGCCCAGACATCCATCAGAAAGAGAGTAAGAAAGGGTCTTTGCTGGGACGTGAATAGCAGTCCTGGATCCACACTTTACTCATGTGATCTAGCCATGTGAATACATGTGATCTAGAAGAGCAGAAGACAAGTGCTAGAGTTGGAGTGGGTTAGGGTCAAGATGATCACACTGGAATAAATAGTGTAGGGTAGAATCTGAGACTTGAGGCTGGAGAAGAAATTAACACTAAAAAATGGGAAGAAACAAGTACAAGTGCAATGAAGAAAAGGATATGAGTCAGATCCAGATCCCTGAAAACCAGATTATTAATAATTCCTACTGTGCTTGTACTTAGCTTTGAGTAAGATCCATCAATTAATTTACACAGAACTTTAGTGGGGTCAAATGTATGTTGGAGAACTCACCAGTATTGGTGGTGAAGCAAGAAAGGGTATGAGATTTAAATTTGAGCAATACAATGTAAATGAAAAAGCCAGAAGAGCTTCTGTCCCATATTTTACTTCTAGATGTTGAGTGGTGTGGCAACTTTCACCAGGTAGGAAATGGTAAACCTGTCCTTTCCAGCAGACAGTGGCCTAAGGCCATCTCTCAGGCCCTGAAGTTTGGATTCATTTCCCTTAAAACCAGAGTTCCTGTGACTGTCACTAATTCTCTAGATTCGTTTGAGAGCCAAGGACACAAAAAGATGATGGGTGTGATCCAGCCAGTGTCCTGGACATCTACATGAGCATAAGGTGAAAAGTGCTTTAGCTGCCATATCGACCTACAAGAGTGTGAGAGGCTGTGGTGTATCCTCTGCTGAACATCTGTATTTAGTCAGATGATTGTAGTACAGGGTTGAGTCCAAGACAAAACCTGATCCAAGGACTTTTGGAAGTAAATTCTCATGAATGAATTTTGAATCTAATGTTCTCTGAGTTTTATCTCCATGTTTATTTGCTGACTACATGAACGGTAGAAAGTACAAGGAGGCCTCGAGGCTCTGTGTGAGGTGTGATGTCTCTTTTTCTTTGGTCTTTTGAATACTTGAAGTAGTTATTTCACCCTCTTATTCAGTAATAACAATTTAATTACAGTGGGGTTTTCTTTTCCATTTAGAACTTGAAGAATCTCAGCGGAGATGCCCGCGGTGCCTGAGTGATTTTGCTTTCAAGTATCTAATTTGGGACTGTTGTCCACTTTGGTTGAGAATCAAGAAAAAAGTGGCTGCTTTCATAAAGGATCCTTTTGTTGACCTCACCATCACCATTTGCATTGTGATGAACACTTTGTTCATGGCACTGGAGCACAATAATATGTCAGATACTTTTAAATGCGTGCTTAATGTAGGCAACTTGGTAAGGAAATTCTCAGCTAACATTTTGTGCCAAGGGTTTTATTGATGGGTGCTTTCACTTGAGGCATAAAGAGTAATTGGAGAACGTTAAAGTGCAGAATTTGCTAATCTTTACATTTCTGTTACAGACAATTCCCAGATTTTATTGATACACACCCCTGACAAGGCAGAAAACAATCCTTCCATTTTAATTCAAAGTGCACTGGAAGCTCATAAAAAATGAGATTTGTTGGCCTATCCATGAATCTTGTTTGTAGAAACATGATCTATAGATAAGTAAAAGATAGGCTGATGATACTATTTCTTTGTCACAGGTCTTTACAGGTATCTTCACTGCAGAAATGGTCTTAAAAATCATCGCTCTAGATCCTTATTATTATTTTCAGCAGCCCTGGAATATTTTTGACAGTATAATTGTCACCTTGAGTTTAATTGAACTGACTTTTCCCAAGCAAAAAAGCAAGAAGGAAAGGAGGAAAGGTGGAACTCTGTCAGTTTTACGGTCCTTCAGACTGGTAATGTCTCATGCTTACTCAGTTGTATAAAACATGTTGCTAATAGTGCAGGGAGTACTTCTGTTTTCCGCAGTGATGATGCAGAAAATTATAATTTTTTAAGAATATTTTTTTCCCTCCCGTTGGCACTAGGAATAAGAAACACACTCCTGATCTCCTTTTTTAATAGTACACGTTAATAATATTTAGAGGAAAATATATTCCAGAGTAGACAAGTAATAAAACTGGTGTCAAAAATTAAAAACTAGCACAGGAAAAAAGCATTAAATATAGGAATAAGCAATAAAAAAAAGTACAAATATAGAAAGAAACAATACTTTAAAATAGAATATACTTTAAAATGATGTTTAAGTGCTCATGTCATATACTGTAGACCGATTTAGGTTGCTTTACTCAAAGATAGGCTCCTTTTATTGGAATTCAGCAGCTGGTCTCCCAGCTTTGGCCCTTTGGATTACATCACATGCATTGTATGGACACTTGGCTGTGTGGGCCAAATGCTTACCAGGGACTCTTCTTTACAAGGTGGTTTATGTTAGTTTATATTTGCTATGTTACCCAGTTAAAAAATAAATAAAAATTAAATGAACCTGTAAGTACTTTAAAAATTATCTTAATGTCACAGTGCCACAAAAATTACATTTCTGGAATAGTTCATAATGACTGCAAAATAGTGGTTTTTTGGGTTTTTTAGTTTTTGGGTTTTTTCCAATATTTGAATGGTCCAAGGGTGACTTATTGCTACATCTAACACTATATTTTATGTTTCTATACAGTTGAGGGTCTTCAAACTGGCAAAGTCCTGGCCAACTTTAAACACTCTGATCAAAATCATTGGTAACTCCTTGGGAGCACTGAGCAACCTGACCCTTGTCCTGGCAATCATCGTTTTCATTTTTGCTATAATAGGGATGCAGCTTTTTGGGAGAAAGTACTGGGACAACAGATTTAAAATAAACAAAGCAGGCCAGCCACGCTGGCACATGATGGACTTCTTCCACTCATTCCTCGTTGTTTTCCGAATTCTGTGTGGGGAATGGATTGAAACCATGTGGGACTGTATGGTGGTTGCTGAACAACCACTCTGCTT